>NW_026705007.1:0-339682 GCF_029867415.1 Vicia villosa
TGGTGGTGGTGCTTTAATTTGAACGAGACCTCTTTCAATCAAAGCAGGGTACAATTCTGTGTAGGTCATTGGAATCGGATCAAACTGTGGAGCTCTTTGTACACGATTCTGATTATTGCTGAACTGCTGAGCCTGTTGTCGAGGCTGTTGTTGTTGAAACTGCGGAGTAAATCCCGGATTCGGTGTTGTATTAACGGCTGGTGCGATAGCAGCTACCTGTCGTTGACGATTAACATTTCCTCTTGGCTTCCCTTGGGACATCATGTCAACACTTTGTTCTTTCTTCTTTGGGAAACCACTTCCAAACTTTTTGGTTCTGCTTGAAGATCCACCTTCTTTAGTTAGACGTCCGGTTCGGACTCCTTCTTCTAGACGCATCCCCATGTTTACCATTTCGGTGAAATCACTTGGAGCACTAGCAATCATGCGTTCATAGTAAAACGGACTGAGAGTATTCAAGAAGATCTTTGTCATCTCTTTTTCTTTTAACGGTGGATTAATCTGAGCAGCAGTTTCTCTCCATCGTTGGGCATACTCTTTGAAAGTTTCATGGTCTTTCTGAGCCATGGATCGAAGCTGATCTCTGTCTGGAGCCATATCTGAGTTATACTTGTATTGTCGGACAAAGGCCTCGCCTAAGTCATTGAATGTTCGAATATTAGTGCTATCCAAACCTGTGTACCACTTCAGTGCGGCACCAGTCAAACTGTCTTGAAAGTAATGGATAAGCAACTGATGATTATCTGCATAAGTAGACATCTTCCTGGCATACATCACAAGATGGCTTTGTGGACAAGAACTTCCTTTGTATTTCTCAAAGTCTGGGACCTTGAACTTGGCTGGTATTTGTACACTGGGAACCAAACATAGCTCCTGGGCATTCTTTCCAAACAAATCTTTTCCACGAATAGCTTTGACTTCCAGCTGAATCTTGTTGAACTGCTCTTGGAGATCTCCTACAAGATTACGCTGATTTGTGCTATCACCTTGATCATGATAAATCTCATTGCCATCATAAGGAACAGTGTGGACCGTAGGAGTCGGAACTGTCATAGTGGGCTGAGAAAGTGCCATAGTGACTTGAGAAAAAGTTACCCCCTGATTTGGAGTGAACTGTGAACTCTGAGCAGCAGGCGCTTCAGTTGTGGATGTTTGAACCCCAGAAACATTATGGCGAAATCCTGTACCAAAGCTGAAAGGCGTGCCCCAACCTTCTGGCATGGAGAAAGATGGAATACCGAACGCAACTGTAGAAACTGGAGTAGTGACTTCAGATGTTACCGTTGCTTGACTGTTGGGTGGCGGCGGCTGATTTTGTGCGGCCATTAAGGAGTCAACCAGAGTAGTGAGACTTTCCAACTTTTCCTGAAGGGTGGTCACTGTACCACGGAGCTCAATATTCTCTTGTTCAGAGTGTTCCATTACTCTTCTTCTGCTTGAACGAGTATTGTATCTGTGATCTGATTGCGAGCGTGGTCGAGACACTTTGAGACGCGACAGCTTGACGATCTATTGGAGAAAGATCCAAAAGATAAGACTCTATACAACAGACTCGATATGCAGAATGATGTATGCAAAAAGAAATTTATGATTTTTTCCAAACATTTTAAAGATTATTTTCTTTGCAAACATTTGAACACAAACTATTCTTTTATTCACTCATTTTTTTTTATTGTAATAATGGGAAATGTTACAACATTGGAGCGTAGCTCCTTACAGAATCAAATGATACATGAAAATTTAAATAAATCCTAAGCATCTTCATCAGACGAAGAACCAAATGCATTGTGCAGCTTGAGCTTCATGATTTCTTTCCCATAGCGAGCTTTCAATTCGGCTTTTTCAGCTCTCAGCTTGTCAACCACATTCTTCCAATTGTCAGGTATCGGAGCGTTGCTTGTTGAGCCTTCAAGCTTTTTCTTGCTTTCTTTGATGTATCTTCTGATTGCGGCATCTTTCCGACGGATCTTCTCATCTTTGTTCATGAGCCATCCATCCTGATAATAGAGAGTTTCTTCGTGTTCTTTCACTTGTTTCTTCAACTTTCTATTTTCCACATCAGTTCTTTGAAACTTTTCTTTCCAAGCGTCTTTCTCTATCCTCATCTTGGTCAAAGTGTCTTGGTATTCCTCCATAGTGGGAATGTTGGGTCGTTGAGGCACCGCAGGGAACATGGGTTTTTCATAATCATAAGGCATTTGAAACTCCCTTGCTCTTTTCCTTACCCAACAGGTGTAGGCGCTCGTAGCAATACAGTTCTTTGTCTCACCTTTTTCTTTCCATCGAATGTCGTACCAGGCTTTCACCATTTTTGTTTTCAACCCCTGGGGATCATTTCCTTCCTGATAAAAGTAACTTTCCACTGTAGGGCCAATGGGTTTAGTTGAATTTGCATACCCGAGTTGTCGTCGGGCTAGGACTGGATTGTAGTTAATTCCTCCTTGTGTACCAATGAGGGGTACGTTGGCGAATTCTCCACAGCTTTCAATGGTTTCTGTACCGCAGCGAGCCAAGGTATACCACTGAATATCATTATTAGTAAGAGACATAAGTCTTTGAGACCATCGCAAACCTTCCCGGTTTTCCGTGAAAATGGGAGACTTAGGTAAGTGCGAAACAATCCATTTAAACAACAGAGGTGCACAACATACAATAATTCCACCACCTTGGTGATTCCTATGATGGACGGAGAAATACATGTCACCAAGCAGAATCGGAACGGGATTTCCATTCAAAAAGACCTTTATGGCATTGATATCAACGAAGTCGTCGATATTGGGAAACAAAACCAACCCATAGATGAGCAAGGCTAGTACAGCTTCAAAAGCTATCATGCTACCAGTCTCGATGAAGTCAAAGGCTTTCTTTATTAGAAACTGTGAAGGCAAACCTGGAAGGTTTCCTTTGGTAGTCCAATTACTCTCTATTTCAGATTTCTTCAAGTGAGTTCCTGTTGCAATGACTGGTGACTTAGGAATGGCTTCCAAACCATTGAAAGGTATTTTGTCAGACACAGGAATACCCAAAAGATTGGCATATTCTTCCAAGGTTGGTACCAACTGATAGTCTGGAAAGGTAAAACACCGGTAGACGGGGTCATAAAACTGAACCAGAGTTTTGAGAAGCCCTTCATCAACATGAGTGTTCAAAATAGGCAAAAGCTTTCCATGGCTTTTCCTAAAATCAGAAGGATCTTGTACAAAAGACGCTAACTCTTTCAGTCTTTCCACATTAGGTTCTTTGAAACCGTACCTCTTGGTATACCTTTTTTCCATAACTTAACCCTATAATGTTTGCAAAGAAAATTCTCTAAATTTTTTGGAAAAATCATGTTTTTATGGAAAGAGATTTTTTATTTTTTATGGATGTATGAATGCATGGATACATGGATGCCACATATTCAAACATGGTAAAGCGAACATGGTAACGCAAACATGGTACTGTAAACATGGCAACACAAACATGGTAACACAAACATGGTACACACAGGTTCAAAGGTCCAGCGTCACGAGCATGAGGTCAGAGAACCAAATATGGGATAGTTCTAGTTAATCACCTGCAAAACATGTTCTACTGATACGTCAGAGTCTACATTTTTCTTTCGGATATTACCGGCTTTCCACAATTAAACTCATGAGCCAGCAATATTCTCAAGAAAAACTCGTCTGAGTGTGGTTCTCCGCATGACAACTAATCCAAGTCTTCACCTGAATAGTTTCTGCACCACAACCTAATAAGGCCAGGATGGGTTGGGGTTCTACGGTCTCTCAGCTTCTACAGTTCAATGAAAGCAATAATGTCTTCGCAATTAACTCGCTAAACATATATTACAAACAAGGAACCTCCACTGAGCGGAAGGATTCTCACGTGCGCCTGCACATGACTATACCCTCCACCTAATTTCTTATGTGTACTTAATCCGGGTTAGGATTTGTCCATAATGTATCACTTGTAACAGAATCCACACAAGTAACAGAACCAAAGAACCAAACAAGAACATAATAAAAATAAAACAAATAGAAATAACCCTTTCTTTGGAAACAATAAAAAGATGGTCCCCAGTGAAGTCGCCATTTTTCTGGCGCGGGGAAAAATCGTTGTCTTTTTTGGGATGAGACACCTGATGCCTTCTTTGGGCTCGAGTGCTCAAAAAATGATTTTTCTTTTGTACGGACCAAACTTTTTATTGTTTCCAAAAGAGGAAAAGGAAAAAAGTTGCAAAAACCTAAAAGTGGGGGAGAGATCTTGGGTAAGAGGGTTGGTTATACGAAGGGAAGGTATTAGCACCCAACGTATCTATAGTACTCTATAGGTTTCTTTGTTTTATTTATTCCATTCTTGTTAGGGTGGAGGTTCTTGTGAAATAGGTGGGACCTAAGGTGTTTGTTTGATTATGCTCGCAAAGATCATCGCGATCCTCTGCATACATATCCCTTAGAGGGAATCAGAGCATCTGTAGCTCGGGTCTACGGGTGCTAAGGTTTAAATGGTTTTTTTTGTTTTATTTTTGCTCGCCAAGGATCGACCTTGTGCCTACGTATTCTCAAAGGGATATTGAGAAAGTCAGAGCAATCGTAGTTCCCACTTATGCTAGTGGAAGCAAAGGAAAATAGACAAATGTCGTCTAAATGCTAGATGTATCTAATCTATATCATCACATACATCTGTTTGATTTTGTTTGAAAATCTTTTCATTATAAGCCCGGGGCCATGCCACTTAGGGTGCTTAGAATGATAAAGATGTTTTTGTTGTTAACCAGCCTTGTGGCAAAAACTTTTAATGAAGTCAGCCTTGTGACAAAAAGTTTTGATTAATCAGCCAGCCTCGTGGCAAAAGTTTCAATGAAGTCAGCCTTGTGACAAAACTTTGATTAATCAGCCAGTATGGTGGCAAAACGGTTTGATTGATTAGCTAGCCTTGTGGCAAAAAAGTTTGATTGATTGATTGTTTGTGATGATATATAAGAGATACTCCTAGTATAGAGATGAAAAATGTCTAATCTCCTAGAGTATTTTGATTTGGATATTGGGGATGCTTATAAGAAGCCCGTGGGTCCTTGTACGAAGCCCAAGAGGAGGCTATCCGAGGGTCCTTGCATTGTAAGCCCAAGAGGAGGCTATGGGAGGGACAATCCAGGGTCCTTGCATTGTAAGCCCAAGAGGAGGCTATGGGAGGGTCACTCGTTTGTACAAAGCCCAAGGGGAGGCATGGTATAGTTGGTCTGAGCTCTTAGAGCGATTTCACCGGGAAACCATACTCTATGTCCTAACCTAAACTAGTGGAGATTCTTTGCACGAAGCCCAATAGGAGGCTATGGGGAACCTAGTGTTGTACTAAGTTGAACAAGCACACATATCACATATATGAACAAACATGAACAAGTATTAACAAACATGAACAGGTATGAACAATTATATATATATATATGACAAAGTGTGTGTATATAATGGAGTTTATGAAGGAAATATACCTGTAAGCATGATCCATTTGTATACACAGGGGCTCGGGACTCACACTCGGGGAGAGGTCCGCTTGAGTTTATTCAAAGCTATGTAAACAGGTATTTACAAGGGCTCGGGACTTATACCTACATGGAGGCCCATGGTATTTTTTTTTGGGAAGATTTAAAGAAAAACCTTCATTTTTGGTTTGTTATTCAAAGTTAAAAATTAAACTGATCGAGGTATGTACAAAAAGGTGTATGTATAAAAAGGCGTACAATGAAATACCTAATTTCATGTACTGGAATGGGTATGTACAAAAGGGCTTGGGACTTATACCTATGTGGAGGCCCGTGTTTTATTTACAAAACATGGTTGATTGTTTTTATTTACAGACCCGAAGTTTCGCTTTTGAAAAACCGTTTGAAGATTTGTTTGAAAAGTTTATTCTGTTTGAAGAAAAACTGTACAAAAAGAAAAGAAATGGGACTTACACTCTCTAATATTCGAGAGGCCCCTGTTTTATTTTCATAAAACAGGGTGGATGGTTTGAAAAAGATGTGAGATTTATTGTTAAAAAAACAGTTTGAAAAGTATTGTTTTGAAAAAGAATGATCGTTTGTTTTAAAACAATTTGAATTTGACAAAAGTCAACTTAATTAAGTAAAAATCAAATTTTAATGCTTAATTAAGACCTAAAAAATTAGGGTTTGATCACAAAAATATTTACAAGTGATTAGGTTCAAAAAAAACAAAATTTAAAGTATTAAAAAACACTTAAAAACATGTCATTTTAAACCTATTTAAAAAAGTATTAAATAAATATTTTTTGGTGATTTTTTTTTGGTATTCATAAAATATATGTGTTAAATAAAGAGTGTACAAAAAATGAATGAAAAATGAATTAATTTGATGTGTTAATTAGTTAATTAAAGTTGTAAAAAAAAAATGAAGAAAAACAAGTGTTAAAAAAAAGGTTTGGTCCCTAGAGGACTTGAACTCGTGACCCTAAGGTCACCAACCAAAACAATAACCAGCTGAGCCACGCTTGTGGCTTGTTAGTAATACGCGCTTGGTAGAATATATTACTCAACTGAATTTCAAAACTTATGAACCAAAAAACGCGCCAAGAACACAATCCCAATTTGAATTTGAATTTTCTGAAAACTGAACCAAATTGATCAAGTGAAGGGTCTAACTCACTCGTTTTTTCATAAGGATCATGATGGTGGTCTTTAATTGCATTTATTTTCACTCTAAGGCTATCAATTTTCTGATGAACACGAAGAACCCTAAAACTGAATTTGATCGTGAAATGATGTATGTGCAAGTTATGATGCAATTGATTGAGGGTTAATGATCCTCATGTGTGCAGAAATGAGATGGTATGTTCATATTTCATTTATGATGCGTGGAGAGTAGAGTTTGAAGTTCAAGTGACTTACCTTCAAAAACGGCCAAACTGAGAATTGGATATTGATCTGGAGGTGTTACAGATGCTTTGTATCAATCTGAATAGCTTCTATGATGATTATGGAAGGTGTCTGGATGCTTGGAACCATCTGAATTCATCTGGGCATGGCCATGGTACCCGACCTGCATAAGCTTCAAGAGTGAATCGAATTTGAAGATGGAGGTGTTTCAGATCATGGATGATGGTTGGGATAGCTCATATATGGTATATGGAATGTGTTTGGATGTTTAACTTGGACAGAAATGAGCTAGAATGAAAATTGGCATGATAAGGCTCATTATGTGTTCATATGGAGGTGAGGTAGTGATTCTGAGATTTGAGGTGTTTTTGGGTGCATGAGTGATTCAAACACATCCCATATGATGTTTATGGTTTGCTAGAATCATCACTTTGGCCATAGCTTCAAGGATTTGGAGGTTGGGATTTCTACCTCACTTTGAAACATGAAACTTGCAATTCAAGAAAGAAAGAGAAAACCTATGCTTTGTGAGGTTTTGGTGTCAGTTTGAAGATGATTTGAACCTCTATTTATAGGCCAAGGATTCTGAATGAAGAGCTCTTGCAAGTTGCTTCAAGAATGATGATTTGGCTTAAGAGATAAAATGGAATCTTTCACATTAAATGCAAATGGTTAAAGTTACTAAACCATGGTTAAATTCCAAGCTTCCTATCCTCTTCCATTCTGATCTTCAAATCAGAAAATATCATTCAATTATTGCCTCTATGTATCATTACTTGCATTATTTGGCAAATTGGTTCATAACTTTGCAAAAATGGCTTGAAATTTCAAGTGAAATGGTCACTAATGTCAAAATTCAAAACCATGGCTACACTCCATATTTTTTCATGCTCTTGGACATTTTGGAAAGCTCATATTACACACTTCAAAACCCTAGTTGAAAGTTTCTTCAAGACCTTTAAGGAAATGGGTGAAAAAGATCCATGAACTTTGAAGAAAATGAAGTTTTAAGTGAAATTTTCAAAAAGTACCAACTTTGAAGCACCATATCTCTTAAATGGTTGATCTTATGGAAAAAATTTATATGTGTCAAAGTTGTTTATTGGATCAAAATCTACAACTTTCATGTTGGAAGTTTTTTTCAGTTTGTAGGTGAAATTTTGAGAAATTCCCTTCCAAAGTTTGGAAAAAACCATTGAAAAACACTTAGAAAATTTTCTAAGTATGAAAAGTCAAACTTTTGACTTTTGATTCTTGATTGATTTTCTTGATTTTCCTTGATCAAATGACTTCTCATATCATATATTGATGATTTAAAACTTCAAAAGTCATGGTTGACCAAAATTCCCCAAAAGTCAATGGTGATCTTGTACAGTTGACTTTTTCAAACGAATCGCGTTTCTGGAGATTTCAAATGAAACAGGCTATCCTCATCAAATGAATGGTATGAATGGATCACATTGAAGCATTAGAGGATATTGAGCCATGGTTTGAGTTGTGGCACCATGTCCTGATTAAAAAGTCAGTTGTTCAGTGAATTAGGTCAAAAACCCTAATTGTCGACCTGATGAAATTGATGCCTGTAGGTCTTGAATTGAGATGTAATTTCCATTGTATATTGTCATAGGGATTATTTGAGGATGATTGAAACCTTTGATTGACTTCCTGGGGGTTTTTAGGGTTTCCCAAATGTGATCCCTGATTTCAGTCCCTGATAGTTCAAAAATCCTGATCTGAGGATTTGTCTGATCAATCTTTGTGTAGGAGATGTTCTGAGCCAATGGATTAGGTCAAAATGATGCACTTGGGGTCTTGAGGTCATGTCCCAAGTCATTAGGTCAAATCCTGAGCAAAAGTCAGGAGTATGCTGTCTTCAGTCAAAACCCTAATTCAGTCGATTCAAAGTCTTTGAGCTTGTTGAAATGAATCTCTGAGGACCAAATGTTGATTGTTGATGAAGATAGTTCTTTTGAGATGAAGGGAGAACAAAACCCTAATTGATTGTTACTTGTACTGATGAGTGGTTTCCTGATTAAACCCTGCTAAGCACAAGTAGCAAACACAAGCTATGCAATTTGTTAGAGATGCAAATGATGCATATGCAAATGGTATGAGGTGGTATCTTAGGTCAAAAATTGGGGTATGACACCCAGCAACGATTCGACAATTGGAGAAGAAACCATTTTCAGGAAGAATAAATAAAGATGCTAATAAGCATTTACAAAGGTTTCTTACTATGACAACATATCTGAAGATAGAAGGACACTCTGAAGAAGCCAAGAAGTTGGTTATGTTTCCATTAACGTTAGCGGATGACGCTGAAGAGTGGTTCTACTCATTACCTGCTGGGAGTATTACCACATGGCAACAAATGGAGTCAACCTTTTTGAATGAGTATTTTCCCGCTGCTGTTTATATCCGTAAGATGTATGATATTGTAAATCTTAAACAGAAGGAAGGAGAATCACTTGGAGATGCGTATAAGAGATTCAAGAGGTTGTTGGTGGTATGCCCAACTCACAACATGGATGTCACTGAACAAATGCAGAATTTTCTGAATGGTCTTAAAATGAAGACTAAGCAATTGATTGACACATCAGCTGGTGGCTCGTCCAACTTTTCAACAGCCACTGGTGTTAAAAAAAATCATAGAAGCTATTGCGGCCAATGAACACTTGGAGTTATATGACCGTAGTGTTAGCCAACCTGAAGGATTAGTGGATATGAAATTGTCAATGCAAGTTGTGAAAATAGAAGATCAGGTAGCTGCGGAAGTTGAGCGGAGATTGAAAAAGATGACTGTTGAGACTCAAACTGTGGCTCAAGTTCAACCGGCTCAGACGGTCAATTGTGAGATTTGTAATGGCCCTCACCAAACTGTGTATTATTTTGCAACTCCTCAACAAATTGAAGAGATCAAGTTCTTGAAGCAGAACAATCCTTATTCTAACACTTATAATCCGGGATGGAAGAATCATCCAAACTTCTCATGGAAAGATCAACAACAAGTTCCTCAGAAGGCAGAATGGGAAGTAGCTATTGAGAGACTGGCTGGACAATGTTCTCAGTTTCAAGAAGAGACAAGAAACAACCATAGGAACATAACAACTTCAATCAAAAATCTGGAAGTTCAAGTGGGTCAGATAGCACAACATCTCACTCTACAGGCACAAGGTACTCTTCCAAGCTCAACTGTGGCAAATCCAAAAAACCAAGAAAAAATTAATGTTGTTACAAGAAGAAGTCAGAAAGTGCCAGAGCCTGAAGAAGAAGAGGAAATATATGACAACTTAGTCATAGAGGTAGATCTAGAAGTGAGATAAAATCCGAAAGAGCCTGAAGTAGTGATATCACCGGTTAAGCCGCTGGAAGAGAAAAATAAGAAAGAAACTAAACCGGTGGTCAAATTACCATTCCCCTCTAGAGTGGCCAAGAAGGATTCAAAAGAGAAGGGTTTTGAGAAGTTTGCTGCAATGTTCAAGAAGTTAGAGATTAACTTACCTTTCTTTGAAGCACTTGAGAATATGCCTTTGTACAAGAAATTTATGAAAGAGGTAATTTCTAAGAAGAAACAAGTGGGGGATGAGCTGAAAGTTAGAATCGAAAAGTGTGGTAGAGTCTCTCCAGAAAGGAGGATTCCAACCAAGAAGAAAGACCCTGGAGCAGTGGCAATTCCTTGCACTATCAATGATAGAACATTCAAGAATGTGCTAATTGATTCTGGTTCTAGTGTAAGTTTAATGCCATTGTCTATTTTCAAAAAGCTTGACATTGGAAAGATAAGCGAGAGTGAGACAAAATTGAAATTTGCTGATCACACCATTAAGCAGTCATATCGTATAGTTGAAGATGTATTATTAGAGATCGGTAAGTTTATCTTTCCAGTTGATTTCCACATCATGGACATTCCCAAAGATGAAGAAACTCCTATCCTTCTCGGTCGACCGCTTTTGCTTAGTAGTCGCTGCAATTTTGATATCGAGAAAGGGACACTGACGGTAAAGTCATTTGATGAAGAGGTAACATTGAAGGTGTTGGAAGTCAATAAGCATAGTGTGATGGAAATAATCAACTTTCGGTTGGCACAATTAAAACTGAAGGAGAGAGCAACGGTCCAAAACCTCTCCCTGAAAAAGTCTCAAGCATAGTCTCTGAGGTGACCTATTCGCATGCATCTGTCATAATTCCTAAGTTCCTTTAAAAAGTCAAGAAGAAGAAGAAAGAGGAAAATCAAGGTGAGGAGATGAAGGTGGGTAATGATTTGAAGAGAAAAGTGGTCCATGCTTTTCGTCTTCCTGAGTTCGTGGTTACGGAAGTGACAAGCAACCAGGTTTGGAGGAGGAAGTACCCTCCCTAATAAAGGGTAATGGACCGTCGAGCCATGCGACGTTAAACGAAGCGCTTCGTGGGAGGCAACCCACAGGATTTCTTTTTAATAGTTTTATGTGTTTTTGCATTTTATTCTGTAGGTACAAACAGTGTGTCTCTTGCAAAGAGAAAAGCGAGAAGGGGCAGATAAGTCTGGACATGAAAAAATAATAAGTTTGGAGGAAATCAGGGGTCTGACACGGGCACCCGTGTCCTGTGACATGGCCGTGTCACGAACCCTGAAGAATATTTATTTGAAACCCAAGGTTGGAAGTCAGGCATGTGCGCTGATTTTTGGTGAAATTTCATTTTCGAAAAGATGCAACGCATGATGTTGCAATTTCCATACCCTCCACCTCCGCCTCAGTGAGCACTGTAAGTCTCCCTTATGCTTGTCTACACATTGCGGACAATGTTGAGTTCAAGTGTGGGGGAGGTTCTTTCGTCTTAAGTTATTTTCTGTTATTTCTTTTTATTTCAGTTCCCTTATTTTCAATTAAGTATGTGTGTTTTGAGTCTTCAGTGCACCAGGATGAATGTGAGTCCAGAAGATAGTATCATGGGAATGAAGGTGAAAAAAGGGAAAGACGCATCCTAAATTGGCTCCCGGGCACCTGTGAAAGTTGACACAACTGAAGAAAATGCTAGACACAACTTGATGGTGCCAAGTGAATGAGTTTAGAGTAACCCGAACCGGACAGTAAGTTGTTCAAAATGGAGACCATTGTTGAACCTGTAAGCAATACTCAACATAGTAAGGATATACAAAGCCAAATACTTCATATCATCATGAGAGCCCACCAGGTATGACATTATCACTCTAATTTTGCATTTGTTCTTCATATAGTACACAAATTGTTCACACACACTGAGGCACTTTTGTTTGTTTAACCCATAGCCTTTCTCATCCAACCTTTATGTCTGTAACCCTTCGTTAACCAATCTTGATCCATAGTCCTTGTTGTTTCTTTTGAGAAAATTCATAACCCCTCATGTTTCCCTCATATTCGGTATTAACTATAAGTCCTGACAAAAGTTTTGTGCTAAGCATGCGAAAAGATAAGTTTGGGGTAACCGAGCCCGGTAACAAAAGAAGAAGGCAAGTGTAAAAAAAAAAGAAAAAAGAAAAACAAATCAAAAAGAAAAAAAAAGAGAAAAATAAATTTTTCACACTTGCCATCACTTAAGAGTTCTAAAGTCCGGAAAGCATGAAAAAACGCTAAACACCCCAAATATAGTGTATTGTGCAAAAGATCTCGGACGGATTAGTTGATACCGAACCATAAACCCTCGTACCCAATTTCCTTGTTTATCCCACCTTACCTAAGCCCCGTTACAACCCGTAAGTCCTCAAAAAGTGTGTGTTATTGATTATGTTGAATTGTGTTAGAATGTGTACAAAATTTAAGAGTAGATATGCATACCTTGATGAATGAGTGAAACACTTAACCCCGAGAGAATTGGTGAGGAGTGTGATTTAGCTTGCAGGTAAAAGAATGAGTCAACATTGAAGTACAACGGAAAATTTCGGAAAGGGGAATCGAACACTTTGACACGGAAGTAAATATCAAGTGTAGAAGTATCAGTTGCGTTGTGGAGCAAAAGAAAAGTTCATGGGTGTCCTCTTGTTTTCTCGTCCATCACTTGAGGACAAGTAATGAGCTAAGTTTGGGGTTGTGATCGGCCACCAATTTCACCTTGTTACTGTGTTCGAATCAATGGAAAAGCACTTCATTCGGTGGTATTTTAAGTTGTTTCAATCTAGTTCTTTTTAGTTTTGTTAATTTTCGTATTTGAGTTTGGTGTGTTATCTTTTCTATTTTTTGTTGTTTTTCCATTGCTTTTGATCTAGTGTTTGGTAGTGTTTAAAGTTATGCAGTACAGGGCACGATTCGAGACAAGAAGAAGTGGATTTTGGTGAGACAAAGCTGTGACATGGCCACCCGTGTCATGTGACGCGTCCGCGTCACACTTGTTGAAGAAAAGATCTTGAAAATATGAAAACCAAGAAGACAGAGTTGTGACACGGCCACCCGTGTCAGCCTTGCGCGCAGAAAAAAATCTAATTTTCAAATCGTTCAACCGGTCACTTGAGGAAGGGAATTGTGGACTTTTCAGAAGGAAACATTTGTTGAGAGGATATCTAGTCACTATTTGGAGAGGAGAAAATCACTTTTTTGACGTACGAAAGAATTGCATAAGAAAGAGGAGAGCTCCCAAGGGTTTGGAGAACAGAGATCTTCAAGAGCAACTGCAATTGAAGATCAAAGCAATCCTATTTTCTTGTAATGTCTAATCTTCCTATTGTATTTTCTTTGAATATTATGAGCGGCTAAACCCCCCAATGCTAAGGGGTGTCCTTGAATTGCTATTGTAATGAACCTAATTTCCTTTATGTTATGAAATCGTTATGTGTGTGAACTTATTTGATTGTGCAAAGTGCTTATTGCTTTATCTATTGGACAAATAGATTTTTGATTTACGGTTAAGGGTTAGATCGGACAAACCACCTTATCGCTGTTTGCACAATAATATTACGGTTGTTATTGCTTAGGAATGAGGATTCTCCGTAGTAACCGTAATAATCTTGATAAATTATATTGCGCTTGATCACTTCTTGAATTGCTAAGGAATTAGGATACAAGACAGTATCAAAAGGTTTTCCGCTAAGGAATTAGGGAAGATAACTCTTGAGATTCGGTAATAGTTCATGTACACTGATATTTCGTAAATAAGGATTAAAGGTTGTTGCAAGGCAATTCATACACTTGAGCCTAGCATAATTTCTCATATTGTTTTAAAGTCACTTTTACGCTTTCTATTAATTTGTTATCATTTATCGTTATTTCCAAACAAACAACAAAACCCCCATGTTCTTTTGTTCAATTGAATCGTTACGATAACTTATATTTCCTACGCAGTTGTCATACCCCAAAATTTGCCCTCCGCATTTCATCCTCAAGGTTCAAGGGACTATTCAAAGCAGCATTCACCTATAAATTAGAATAGAGGTGTGGATAACAGGTATTTTGGGACTCAAGCGCTTGGGCCCAATTATCACAAGGGTTTTATCATTTTTGGGGGTATTTCAGGGTTTTTACTAACATTTTGATTATTATTCATTTTAACATGACTAACTATTTGTATTTAACATTATTAATTTTTATTAATACTAGGATTGTATAATTAGCTTTTATTATTATTATTATTACTATTCTTAGGTAGAATTAGGACTAATTAATTTTTTATTTTTTAGGTTTTATTAATTAGTATTAGTCATAATTAGGAGTATTGTTATTAGGATTAGGATTTTTATATTATTAGTAGGTTTATTTTTATTAATTCTAATACTAGGATTAGTAAGTTCAATTTATTCTTAAATCATTAGTCAATTGGGCACTAGGCCCATTAGGAAAAAACCTAATTGGTAATTATAAAAGAAAACTCATTCACAAAGAGAAGGGGAGGCCGCAAGAAAGGAAGACCCTGAGAAAAAGCTGTGAAAAAGAATCGTGAAAATAGAGGGGCTGTACAGAAGAAGTTTTGATCAAATCCCGGCCAATCCAGGTGTTCAGAAGGATTCCTCGGCCCTCCCTGAAGCTAGTGGTGTCTTCTCCAATGATCAGAGCACTCAGAATTGCTTCCTTCACCTCACGGTTTGCCTAGGATGGTTTGATCTCGGTTGCGTTTATTTGTGAATCATAAACGAATTTTGACTATATATGTGTGTTTGGATTGATGATTATAAGCTTTCTACATAGTTAATTGAATTTTGGTTGTGGTTTGGAGGATCCACCATTGTTAGGGTTTATGAGATTCAAATTGGGAACCATGAATAGAAGCAAAATTGGCCAAAATTAATGATCCCATCGCGTTCAGAGGGTGTCTTTTAGTTAATATGGGTGTTTAATTCGGATTTATTTAGATTATGTGATGGATTTGGCAATTGAAGGTATATGGCCACAAAAAGAAAACGCTGCCAAAGGTTCTGTGCTTCTTTTCAGGAAAATTTCACGAAGAAGATGGAGGCCTGGGGGAGCGCGAATTGCTTTCAGAGTTTGTGACGTTTTGTTTTATATATTATTATTATGTATCCATTTACAAACAGCGAGCGACGTTTGGTTTGGTGGTGAAAGGAAGCACCTAAAGGTCTTGGTGCGTTAGGGAGGGGGTTCGATCCTCACTCCCTACATTATTTTGGGGATTTTCTTTGATCTCTTACATTCACAGATCCTATGTACATAATCAACACGCGCACACGATACAACCTCAGGTTTGGGCCACAGGATCATACCAAATCCAGATCTGACGCATACGAAGATGGAGGCTCACCATGCACCCTCACAAAGGAGCTACACAAGATCTTTTTCCAGGTTTTATTTAATTGTTTTTATATTATGTATATAATTAAATGGTTAATTTTAATTTATATTATGTATATAATTAAATGGTTAATTTTAATTTCTTAGGTTTAATTAATTATGTTTATATTTAATTTAATTAAGATTAGGTTAAGGATTAGGATCATGATTATCTAGGAGTTTTCCCGATTATTCGACCATCTCGATTTAATTTATTTAATCTAACTTTTAATTATAAAAACAACAAAAAACCCTTAGAACGAGGATTCGTCCTTAGGGTTTGCCCAATCCCATTGGCCATTTGGCCCAGGATATTAGGATTCAATTTATTATTCGTTTCGACTAAATTTATTGGTCGCGATGGTTAATAATCGATTAATTTAATTAATCAAATCCTATAAGTTAAAATAATATTTATTTTGCTAAATGGTTTTAACCAAATCTATTGGTTACGATGATTAGCATTTTCCCTTTATCAAATTCGTTATTATTTATAATTGAATCTATCGATTATGAGGAGTAACGATAATTAAAATACACACATTTGCTATTCGTGATAATCGAATCCATCGATTAGAATGGTTAGCAATCCTTCATTCAATCTGTTAATTATGGTGATCAAACCTATTGATCATCGCGATTAATGGTAACATATTAAAATCAGGGTTGTACGCCCAAAACTTTTAAAACACACTAAACCACGATACTACGGTGTTTCAACACTGCGATGTTCACAACTACGATAAGGTAACTCAAAATACCTTCGAACATTCGCATTTCAAAAACAATTTCAAAACAAATTCCAACCACATTCAATTCAATTCTAAGGCGTACAATCCTGTGCCCGAACTACGTTGACTCTGATTCTCCCTAAGGAGATACGTAGGCACTTGGATAACCAAGGCGAGTCCCCCTCCCTAAAATCTCAATTTTGCCCTTTTCACTTCTTTAGCTATTATCCTAAATAATTTTAGCCATAGACCTGTACCTTAGATTCAAAGCCGTAGGAAAGGGTTGAGGGTGCCTAACACCTTCCCTCGACCTGAAAGTAGTATCTTACCCCGAATCTCTTAACTGCGTAAGGTTTCCTATTCGGCTTGGTAGAATAGGTGGCGACTCTAAAGGTTAATTTTTAGGCAGGTTGCTACAGCTTGCGACTCTGCTGGGGACAACTATAACGGTGAATTACTATGCTCCTATAGGCTTTAGGCTTTGGCAGGGTTTAGGTTTGGCAACTTTTTAGGGTTTGGCTAACGCGCCTTTTTCAGGGTTTGTAATTATTTTTTATTTCTTATTTTTTTTTAAAATTTGTTTATTTATTTATTTTTATTTAAAAATATTTAATTATTCAGGATATGTTTATATCTGATCACTTATGTGAATATATTTATATTTTTTATTGACTATTATATTTTTATATACTGCTGGATATATTATGTAGTGTTAAAACCTTAAGTGTGGGGGTTAACTTTGAGACCAAAAGGGGACATGAATCGCCTTACGAGTCTCACTGATAACTCCACTCGGAGTGGGTTAGGTATTTGGAAAGGTCTGAAACGAAGCTTGACTTTGTGGAGGGCTGGACTGGATACTTAGCTGATCTCTCCGGGAACCTACCCCAAAAATTCGAACCTCATGGATAAAATGAGTTGTTCTAAAATCCGAAGAGACAAAAAGTCTCGGAGGCTACGAACAACCCCATGAGACCTTCTAGAACACTCCCATAAAAAGGTTGGCTCCCTAGAGCCCCATACGTCGAACCTATGAACCTAGGACTTTCGTGCTCATGTGCTTATTATATGTTTGCAATTTATATACTTCGAATATCTATGCGTTTCGATTTTGCAGGTGTCCCTACGTGGTGCCTAGCATATAGGGACTCTAATTTTTGAAGACCATGCCTTTCCCACGAAGGATATCACCGCCTATGCATTCCCTAGCCTGTAGGGATCTTATTTTTATATCCTTGTATTCTTGCAAATACGTGTCCTTCCCACGAAGGACATCTTCGCTTACGCACGTCAATTGGCTTCTCGATAGCCATGAGACTAAGTGACTGTCATGAACGGTCACTCCGCGCCCGCATCTATGTGGTCTCTAGATTGTAGGGACTTTACTTTTATATCCTTGTATCTACAACGACGCGTCCTTCCCACGAAGGACATTTCCATTAACGCACGTCAATTGGCCCCTCGATGGCCATGCGATCTAGTGACGGTCTCGAACGGTCACCTCGTGCCTACACCTACGCACTCCCTAGCCTATAGGGATTTTCTTTCACGCTCGTGTGTTTTCACGACGACGTGTCCTTCCCCGAAGGACAACTTCATTAGCATGCGTTTGATTGGCCTCTCGATGGCCATGAAATCTAGTGACCGTCCTGAACGGTCACTCCACGCTCAGTCCCGCGCACCCTCTAACTTGTAGGGTTTGGATCTCCATTTACACATCACATCCCTAGCCTGTAGGGATTACTCTTCGTCCATATCGTCCTTAGATAGGTCGTGTTCCGCATAGAGAACCTTCCCACGAGGGACAAATTCATTGGTACACGTTGATTGGCCTCTCGATGGCCATGAGATTGAGTGACTGTCTTGAACAGTCACTAGCCTCTATCTTCTGCGTACTCTCGAATCCAAGGGATTTCCCTAAGCGTGTCATAACATTTACCCTGTAAAGATTCCAAGAGGGTCTAATGTCGCCTCTAAGGCTATCCCTAGGATCATATGTTATACGTCTGCATTGCATACACGGAGTTACAATATAAGGAGTCTCTCGCTTACGCGTGCATTTGCATTTTCATGCATTCATACATTCACATTTGCATTTCTATCTTCGCCCGCATCCATAGCAACCATGCTAGCCGGTTTCCCGAAACTCCCAAAAAAATCAAAGAATCGTAGACTACGGAGCAAGGAGAATAAAAGATCTTAGTCTTGCTAAAGAAAAAAAAGATGCCTTTCGCCATGCCAGCCGCATGTCCATGCCTTGTCATAACAGGATTACGAATACAATGAAGGTTGTCATCGAGCAAGGATTAGTTCAACAAAGAGTTGCCTCATAGATACACTCAAGATGTATCTAGTTATAAAGGGGTTCATCTTAGAACATATCAAACTTTCGAGGACGCTCTACTTTAACCTGGGGGCAAGGATTAGTCCAACTGGGGCAATATCCTGAACAAAGAGGCATAACTACGATGGAGGGAATTCGACATATGTCAGCCCCACACCAAAGAAAAAGGGTCATAGGTGATACTATCCTTAGGAAAAGCAAAAGAGGTTCAGTCAAAGGAAACTCATGAAGTTCCGATACGACGAAAACCCACCGCTAACGATTTATTCCCGCCAGGTTTGACATGTCCAAAGAAAATTCGAGGTTGCCCTCACTTCTACAAGTTTAAGAATCTAAGGAGTGAAACAAGGTCAGTGGATCTACAAAGGAGATTATCCCTAGGATCAATAGGTGTTTACCATGCTCACTATCTCAACCCTTACAACCGCTAAGTGTTACTCAAGATAAAAAGCTGTACCTTCGGATTAGCAATTCTAATGGGATGACCATGCAGGTTTTGGAGTCAATTCATTCACTCACTACCACGAGTTTTCAATCGTACACTTCTATTCTATTTCAAATTTCAAATCTAAGAGTATTAACAAACTTGAGGGAGAATGACGAATACAAATAACTAAGTCCAGCTAAACATATGCTTTCAAGGTAAGACCGAGCCGAGGATGTACAGGCATTGCTTCAATTCCCAAACAGTGGAGATATAAGGATGTTAATCCCTCGTTACCCCCTCGAGCCAGGAGTTGGAGTTTGTTTCTACTTTTCAAAAGAACCTTGATTTTAACCAGGGGCAGGGTAGATGTCAACTAATTCAATGATGTATTTTGGTTGCCAAGAGAATCAGTCAATCCAAGCATAAGGTTCAAGCATATCTTCTTCCTCGCATTCATCCAAGATTGAGGAAGCAATGGAGGTAACATTTACAACACCTTCTTCCTCATTACATCATTCAAGATCGAGGAAGTATCAAAGGCGAAGCTTACAGATCAAAATCAACATAGCAGTCACAACATGCAATATCCAAGAATCAATCTCAAAAGGAGCTTTCAAGAATAAAAAACGCCCGCTAAGTGTTAGGAGTAAATTAATGGTAAATTCATGTGTTAATAGAAGTAATTTAGTCTCCAAATCAATGCAAATTGTGATAAATCCATAGGTTTTTATTAAGAATTGAACTGAACAAGTTTAGTTCGTGCGTAAAGCAAATCGAATCACTTGTGGGTGTTGTTGTTGCAGGTTTAGAGTTGAATTGAAGCTTGAGAAGAACATGAGGAGTAAAGAGAGCTGAAAGTCTCAAAGGCAGAAGAAAAAGATGGAAATTGCAAAGGGCGCGCCGCGGAAGTCCTGTGAGGCGGCGCGAGAATATCTCTGTTTAAGGGCGCGCCGCGGGAGTTTTAGTCAGCGCCGCGCCAAAGTTTCTGTTTGTGAGCGCGCCGCGCCAGTCCGATGCCGCGCCGCGGCCTCGGCGTTAAAAGCCCAAAACTTCTATTTAAAAGCCCTAGCTTCCAAGAGAAAAAGGAACTTTGGGAAGAGCGAAATTAGGAGAGCAATCTGAAGGTGCAGCCACAAGCATCAATTGAAGACCAATTCTCTATCAAGCGAAGACATTCCTTTGATGAAGATGAATTCTTCCATTAATCTTTGTGTGTTCTTCATGTCTATGGAGAGCTAAACCCCTCTTGTTGAATCTAAGGTAGTAGTTAACCTATGAATATACAATACCATTAATTAATTCCTGTGAACAATTATTTGAATTCATTATCAATAAGAAATCTTGTTTTTATTCTTAAATTATCGTTGAATCTTTGATCGAAAGAAAGGATTTAACTTTTGCCCTAGGTTACTATATTGATTCAATTGCAATTTGCAGAGATGGAATTGTAATTGGGTTTTCATAATTATCGTTCTTAATTACTATTATCGTTATTGATATTTGGAGAGATCGAATCTCATACCGGTAAAAGTTATCTAATTTGATTTGCAGACATGGAATCTTATTTGAGGATAAGTGAAGATAATGAGTCAAAAGATTGTTCAATTGTGAATTAATTGATAATTGTATAGGAATAGGTTGATGAACCCTAAGGTTCAACATATTTCTCTAATCGTTAACAACAGTTCATTACTCGCTTTTAATTTATTGTTTACTTTTGATATTAGAAGTATAAAACAAACCAAACTCAATTTTCCTAACTCAAAATAAACAACTATAGAACGGCAGTGATATTAACCAATCCCTGTGGATACGATATATTACCGAAAATATTTACCCAAAAATACTTTCAACAAATTGGCGCCGTTGCCGGGGATTGGTGTCAATATTGCACGCATTGCAATAGTTTTTTATTTTGAGTTCTTTCCTTATTTTTAGTTATATTAATTTTAGTTATTTTCTTGTTTTTAGATTTTTTTGTTTAGTTACTTATTTTTAGATTTTTTTTGTTTAGTTACTTAATTTTAGATTTTTAGTTTAGTTCCTTTATTTTAGATTTTTAGTTAGTTACTTTATTTTAGATTTTGTTATTGCAATAGTCCTTTAATTGTTATTTTTTAATTATTATTATTATTTCTTTATCCTGTTATTTCACTTGTTTGCTAGTTTTGTAGAATTTCGTTTGTCGGCATGTTCGACCCAAATATAAATGCCGCGATTCATGCTCAAAACGAGATCCGTTTTCGACAAATGGAGTATCTCCTTCAAAGTGTGTCACAGTTCACACCTCAAGTTAATGAGTTTCATGATATCGGATGGTGCACACCGGAAGATGCGATGGAATATCATATGGCTAACCATGAATATCAACAACAAAGGCCTTCACACTATAATCAAGGTTATCAAAGTGGACCCTCTGAGTTAGAGGAAACCATGAATCAATTCATGCAATTCTCTTTAACCATTCAACATAACCGGGAAACGCAAGATGTTCAACTTACCAAATTCTTCACCGAGCAAAACGTAAGTCAAGTTTCAACTTTTCAAAACCCTATGACTTGTGTAGAAACTTGCAATGCTACTTCAATAAAGAGTGCAAAAGTGCTTGATGAGGAAGTTGAAAACAAGGATGTTGAGAAGGAAAATGATAATCGTGCAGCGGAAGATGAGGAAGATGAAATTGTTGTAACTAAGGTGAATAAAGAAGTGAAAAAAAGAGATCAATCCAAAAGGAAGAAAGCATGTGACAAGATGGCAAGCAAGGTGATACCGAGTCAACACCTCCCATACCCACATGCACCATCAAAGAAAGATAATGCTAGGCAACATGCAAGGTTTATGGACATATTTAAACAACTTCATATAAATATTCCATTTGCCGAAGCGTTGGAGCAAATGCCCAAGTATGCTAAATTCATGAAGAATATAATCACAAAGAAAAAGAAATACACAGATGAGGAGACCGTGTTGCTTGATGCCCAGTGTAGTGCCATAATCCAAAGAACTACTCCAAGAAAGGAATCCGATCCGGGACGAGTCACTTTGCCATTAAATATTGGAGGTAGCTTCACTGACGACGGGTTGATTGATCTGGGGTCTAGCATCAACTTAATCCCTTTATCCATTGTCAAGAAATTAGGGAATATTTTGATGAAGCCTACTAGGATAACATTGCAATTAGCCGACAAGTCTATCACCTCACCATATGGAGTGGTTCAAGATTTGCTAGTAAAAGTAGACAAATTCTTTTTCCCGGTGGATTTTGTGGTAGTTGACATGGAGGAAGATCATGAGGTACCATTAATTCTTGGAAGACCATTCATGAAAACCGCCCGAATGATGATTGATATGGATGCGGGGATCATGAAAGTAAGGGTGCAAGATGAAGAGGTAAAGTTTAATCTTTTCGAAGCCAAGAAGCATCCTAAGAACAAGAAGGATAGTTTCCAAATCGATGCCACCGAAGAAGAACTCAAAGATGCTGAAAATCAAGTTAAAAAAGACAAAATGAAAGCATCTCATGATACAAACATCATCCACAAAGAAATTCAAGTTGGAAAAAGGGTGCTCTTGTGCAAATCAGGACTCAAGTTATTTCCGAATAAAGGGAAGTCAAAATGGTCGGGACCATTTGTGGTAAAAGAGGTATGCAATTATGGAGCCATTGTGGTAGAGAATCCTAAGACAAATGAGAGTTGGACCGTTAATGGAAAACGGTTGAAAGATTACTTCGGGGGAGTGGAGCAACATGCACCATTTTTAGTTCCTTGAAAGCGTTGACCGTCGAGCCATGCGACGTTAAACGAAGCACTGCGTGGGAGGTAACCCACACTTCTAATGTTTTATTTTGTTTTGCTTATTTTTATTTCAGGAAATAATAAACGGACCTTTCTGGTGAAAGCTAGGAAGAAGCAATTGATATGGCAATACCCTTTGTGAGTCAACCCTCCCGGGCTTGTTCTGAAACATTGAGGTCAATGTTTAGTTCAAGTTTGGGGGTGGATTTACTCTTTTGCATTTTTCAATTTTTTGTTTATTGTTTCTTTTATCCCCAGTTTAGAATGAGTAGTTTCTACAGCATAATAAAAATCTCAAGCAAAGCACCAACAATGAAGCAACATGCATGAAAGTGGTAGTGAGTGAAATTTTTTTTGAGAAAATTAAATTTTCACTTTCTTTTTCAATAAAGTGACAAAGCAGGTATGAATTTTTGAACTCAAACTCCTAATGTGTGCATGAAATTTAGGTTGTTAGTAAATTCTTAACAGAAGTTCTTTATGGTACACTATTTTATTGGATCAGTTTAGCCTTAACCATTGTGAGGAAAGCTTTCCATTGTTTACTATATGCAGGAGACCATCAATTATTTTGACGTGTTTGTATCATGCTAAACCGGTTGTTGCATCGTTTGTGGAAATCTGTGAAAGTGATTTAGGCACTTGTTTGAATCTGAGAGTTCTTTTAGACTATTCTAATATAAAACTTATTTGCTTCTTTGAGAGTGTGATCTTTTGCTAACCATTCTTTGTGCCTGAGGTCAAGATAAGCATCATAATATGCACCAAGGAAAATACCTGGTGAGTTTTGATCTCAATAAAAGGTTTTGTTCTGGATCATCAACCATAAAATTTGGTGATGTGTTTTCTCTTTGACCCTTTTTAGAAAGTAGGGGAGCATTCATATAATCTGAATACAGGTTGATCTCCAAGTTGGGGATGTAGCGGTAAAAATGTGACTCGACGCGTTTCCGCGCGCTCAAAGTACAACAGAGTCGCCACCGAACTTTATTTATTCCAAAAGGAAAGGGAAAATATCGATAAAACCCACGGATTAAAAAAGAATAGGATAAGATGGTCATCGCAACCAAATTTAGGTTCGGGAGTCGGTTAAGCAAGGGGAAGGTATTAGCACCCCTCACCTCCATCGTACTCGATGGGACCCATTTAGTTAATCTTGTGATTTATTGTTAGCTTATATCTACTTGCGTTATTTATTAGGTTGGAAAGAAGAAAGAAACAAAAAAAAAAAGTTTTTTATTATTGTGCTCGCCAAGACATTTGTATCTTGTGCCTACGTATTCCCTAGTGCAATGGGAAAGTCAGAGCAATCGTAGTTCGGGCTAAAACGCCGAAATGTTTTGCTGGTTGATTTTAGCGAGAGGTACTCGGTCGCTTTCAAATGGAAATACTACACGCACATGGATATGATATCACTACAAGAATGGATAACTAAATCAAGATAAGACATGATTTTGGCCATCATCGCATTCGAGTGGAAGATGTTAGATCTTCACATGTGGAAGTATGTTCGTATTGAAATTGAATAAGTGTCTCGTTTTATGAAAAAAGAAGTGTTTTAGAATGTAAAAGGGTATGAATGAATTGAAAGTTTGTTTGTTAAGAGAAATCAAACATTTAAACAAAAGCTTAACGGCCATCGCCCAAATGTTTGAAAGAGAAAATTGTACAAGTACGTACAACCTCCTCGTAGGTGATGAAGATGATTTGATGAGTTGAAAGACATTTAATTGGATCCAAGTATTTAAACAAAAGCTTAACGACCATCGTTTAAGATACTTGAAAGAGTGTTTGTTAAATTGATTTTTATAAAGTCTTTAATGGAGTTTAAACATCCAAACAAAGGCTTAACGGCCATCGCCTAAATGTTTAAAGAACAAATTGTACAAGTACGTACAAACTCTTCTTTCCATTATAGATGAAATGATTGATTGTTTAAAAGAAAGCATTTTGTGAAAAAGAAAGGTGAACTAAATCGAGTTTGAGAAGTCTTTAATGGAGTTTAAACATTCGAACAATGGCTTAACGGCCATCGCCTTAATGTTTAAAGAACAAATTGTACAAGTACGTACAAACTCTTCTTTCCATTATAGATAAAATGATTTGAATGTTAAAAGAAAAGCGTTTTTTGTAAAAAAAGGTGAATTAAATCGAGTTTGAAAGGGTCTTTAATGGAGTCTAAACATCCAAACAAAGGCTTAACGGCCATCGCCTAAATGTTTAAGAACAATTTGTATAGGTACGTACAAACTCTTCTTTCCATTAAATCTCAAAACTCGATTCAATTAAAAAGCTATTTTTGTATCATTTTAAAATATTGTTGATAAATTCTAAACATACATATAAAGAAGATATTTTTTAGCTTTTTTAATGTGAAGATATTAATTTTTAATGAAAGAAGAAACATAAACCTAAAACAAACTTTTTGGTGTTTTAAATAAAATTTGAGAAAAGAAAAAAAATAAATAAATAAAGATGAGAAAACTATTTGGGCCAGGTGAGGGTGTACTCCATATTTGGAGGTATGACCCAAAGATTAAAAAACTGTAGTAACCAAAACAAAAGATTGGGCCGGATCTGGAGCGGGTTATGGGATCCAGTACCCTTCTTTATCACGGATCGGGTTAAAAAAACCTAGAGGCAAAAACGCCTCTCTATTCTGATTTTTACGAAATGAAAAGAAAAGAAAAGGGAATCACTCCCAGCTCTCACTCGCGTCTTTCTCAAACTCTCAGCTCGCGTCTCTCTCGAACTCAGACACAAATAGAACATGTAAACTCTCTCAATCTCGCATCTCTCGCGGTTACCTGTTCCGCTCTGTGATTACATAAAAACAACAACAACATTCAAGAAAGCCAATCTCGCCTCTCTCGATCTTATGATGCTCATCGATCCCTCACGAATCTCTGTTAATCTCTACCTCTCGATTCCGGTCAAAACACGAACCAAACAAAATCAAGCATTTATACCATTATCCCACAAAAACCCTAAAGTCCCAGTTTCTACTATGATTGAATCGTTGGTTACAATTACATGGTATGCAGATAACATAAATTAAATGAAGGTGAACGTAAAAACAAGGTATGTTACTCTGATTTATTTGTGGTTCTGCTTCTTCTTGTTATGGATCTTCTGGTGTTGATGGTGGCTTTCTATGCGTGTGTATTGTTGAGTGAGGCGAGGGATTGCCGTGGATTTGCTGCAAAGATAGTCGTTTGAAGTTGATGCGTGAGGTGCTGAAGCTCTACGAATAGAAGTCTATTCGATTCGGAGTGAGTGTTGTTGTGATAACTCTTGGTGAATTGATGGTGAGGATCTATTTCGGATTTGTGTGGGTTATTTGAGAAGAGGTTCTGTTTTGTGTTGTGAGTTGTTGTTGATGAAGGTTTGCAGTTTGGATGTTGCTGGGTGAGTGTCGAGTGATGTGTTATTTGGTTTGTTCAGAGAGTGGGTTATGAATGGTGAAGGTTTATGGAAGGTAACAGAGGTATTGAATGGTATGTTGAAGGGTGGTATGAAGAAGTTGGTGAAAGGCTTTGTTATGGTTTTTGGCTTGGAGGAAGATTTCTGGAGATATTTGTGTAGAGTTTTCACTGATTTTTTCTCCTCCCTGCTTGATTCTGAATGAGTGTATATATAGGTGAGTGAGAGTGAGGGCATAAGGGAGAATTGTATGAGAATTGAGGATAAGATCAAAGGGGACAAATTCTGATTTTAGTACAAGTTTGTTGTAGTGGAATGGAATTTGCAGAGTAGTGGAATAGAGAGTGGAGACATGGTGGAAAAAAATCGGGTACCATATTGTGTGCTAGCTGCAGATTTTTGTCAAATTTGTCATGTAGTGAAAAACAAAAAGTGGGAACTTGGTGAAAATATTTGCTGAAGAAACCGATGGAAAATTTCATGTGGGGTCTCAATTTTTGTTATGGTTTTTAAACTTGGACCAAAAATAAAAATGGGCTTTAGAAGCTTAAATCAACTTTGGACCAACATGAATCTCTTTATTATTCATTTCTACAAAACAAAAAGAAATAGAATAATACAAAAATACAAGAATAAAATATATGTGCAAATGATTTAATAATTTTAATTCCAAAATTCAAATTAAATTGAATTCTAAAATTAAATTGAATTCTAAAATTAAAATCATAAATCAAAGGTTAGTAACATGACCAAATGTTTTGTGAATGCAAAGTGAATGTATGCATATATTTTTCTTTAAATTTTCTTGAATGAGATGCAAATTATGTTAATGCCTTAAATGATGCAAATGTTTATGAAGCAATAAAATTAGTAAAATACGATACAATAAGACGAGATGTAATGATCGAACAACGAACGCGTGCAAAATAAAATATGCGATATGTCCGTATGAATGAAACGTATGGGGCAAAAATTGGGGTGCTACAGATGCCCCTATTTAATTATCTCGAGCTAGATAACATGAAAGACGTTGGTCCTCATGGTATCTTGGCGGAAGATAATTAAATACAAAAAGACCCGAATTTTTGTCCTTATGCAATTGAAATGCAATGCATGAACTCCTTTTTTGTTATTTTGAATGCAATATGATATGAGATAGATGTTGAACTCTGTGGGGAATATAGTGCCACAGGAGACAAACTATCGATGGAGAAACTTGGAAATGATAGATAAAAACGGTGGGTAAAAAGATAGTAGGAACGTCTAAGAGTAGCTTTAGACGGCGGAAATCATCAGAGACATTCAAGAGTGGCTTTGAATGAATCTGAAACAAAACTTTGGGTAGGAACGTCTAAGAGGGGCTTTAGACGACACCAAACAGCAAAGACATTCAAGAGTGGTTTTTTGAATGTATCTGAAAATATTCCAAACTCTGAGGAAACATCGGAGACATCCAATAGTAGCTTCGGATGGAAGGAAACCAACAAGACTCACCAGTGGCTTTGAATGCAAGAGGAGACCTAAAAACTCAGAGATATGACGGAGACGTCCAAGAGTAGCTTTGAACGAATGGAATCCAAACTCTGAAAACAACGGGGATAATCTAACAGTAGCTTTGGAGAATACGGAAACCAAAGAGATTCAACAGTAGCTTTGAATGCAAAAAGGAAACCTGAACCAGAAAATATATCAGAGTCATCCTGAGGAGCAAAAGATGACATGGATACCAATTTTGGAAAATATGAGCGAACATCCAATAGTAGCATTGGGTGAGAAAACAAACTCAAGAACATCCAATAGTGGCTTTGGATGAGAAAAGAATTGTATTTCAGCTCAGAGATGTAAAGATCATTCAACAGTAGCTTTGAATAACACTTTACTAAGGATTGTGGTATCCAACAGTAGCTTCGGATAAAAGGTGAGAAACATCATGTCCAACAGTAGCTTTAGACAGAGAGAAACAAATACAAATCCAATAGTAGCCTTAGAGGAAGAGGAACAAAAGACATCCAATAGTAGCATTGGACGGGGAGAAACAAGAAGACATCCAATAGTAGCATTGGAAGAAAAGAGACAAATACAAATCTAACAGTAGCTTTGGATGAAGAGACAAACATTGTTTTGGTAGATGCCAAGTAAGTTGGGCTTTGATAACAAGATAAAGTGTTGATAACAATGTGGCATTGAAAGAATGCAGATGAGTATGAATGTTGTTTCGATGCATGATATTGAATTTTTTTTATGCATGATATGTGAATGATCAATGTAATGCAATTGGTTATGATAAATGAGGTAGACTCTTTTGTGAGGGAGGATTGGAACTCTGATTCCTCAACACGAGAACTTTGCCAACATGGTTTTGCCACGCCGATGATCCTTTTAAGAAGGACTGATAAAATGATTGGGGATCGCTGAAGAAGAATGCCCCTGATTGACTGCTTGCTAAATGATCCTTGCTTCAGTTCTTGAAATGAATGTCGGGAACACATGCCCTAGTATAAGTCTTGAACATGAGGTCCTTGAAGTGTCGTGCCCCTGATAGGATCACTGATCAAGTTTCTCGACTGTTTGAACTTCCTTGAAAGATGAGTACGTGCAAATGAAATGTTCATTCAAAAAAAACGGTAACTTTAATACAATGTTCAAAGCATATTTTGAAATCAAGATCATTATTGGAATGATGTTATTGATGTAAAGAAAATGAATCAAAAGTCCAAACACAATTGTCAAGACAATCAAAGTGATGGATAAAGCAAAAGACATGATAAGACAAACGATTCGCAAAGATCTTTAGGAGTCAGGTTAACGCAACCTTGTTATAGTATGCTTTCAAAATAAACCTTGCTTCAATTAGGTCTTTTGAAGGTTGTAACATGGCTTGGTTCACGGGTTTAAAAACAAAGGATATAGGCTCAAATTTTATTTGTACCCACCCCATTCTTCGTGATGAACTTCAGTCCTACGCTCAGTTAATTCAAACTATACATTCAGGTTCCAAGAGATTTTGGAATTGCACCTATGATAATGATAATAGTTTAAAGACCAAGGGAATCTTTGAGACGGCAGTCACTTCTCCCTTTTGATAGTCACAATGTTTCTTTGGTTATTCAAGGAATTTATTGACCTCTCTTTGTTTTGTCTTATATCCCTAACTTTTGCCTGAACTGTTTTTTTTTTAGAATTACAGTCAGCGGGATGCCCCTTTTTTGCCTAAGTCTCCTTCGTAGGTTTTGACTTAGCGGGCTTTTTCTTTAAATATTTTTTTGATATTGGAAAGATAGTGACTGCCTTGATAATGATTAATGATAACCATCTCTGTCACTTTTGATTGAAGCCCTTATTGAAAGGTGTACTTAATGATTCTCTTGAAATTGAATGCATAAACAAATTAACTGAGAACTACCCTGCCCCAGGTTAAAATTGCGGGTTTTTTTTTGTTTAAAAAGAAACTCCAACTTCGAAGGCTCAAAGGGGTTGACTAGGGATTAACTTCCTTATTTCTCCAGTGTTTGGGGATTGAAACAATGCCTGTACATCATCGACAAAGTTTTATTTGAAAGCATACAATTCAATAATTTTGGGTATTTTGTTTTCATCATCCTCCCTCCAATCTTTGCATAAAGAAAAAGAACAAGAGATATATTTTGTTTTTTTTTTTTGAAAGATAAAGCATAAAGATAAACACAGTGGATTGAATAGAATCAAAATACGAGATGCTCATTTCATTAAAATCAAACACTCAGGAACAAACAAAGTTTAAATGCAGTACACGAAACAAAACAAGGAAATTGCAAACATAAAGAAACAAGGCCTAGTGACTAATCAGTGACAAGGAGGAGCTGTCCTGTTTGAAACACTTGGCTTTAGGAAACAACATAGCTTGCTCGGTCTTCAGCCACTTTGTTTAGGCAAAGGATTGTTGACAATATTGGGATTGATGTCCTTAAAAGTGAGCATCTTCGCATTAATCAACTCTTTCACTCTAGTCCTTAGTGCATAACATCCTTCCAAGTCATGGCCTACAGCACCTTGATGAAACTCACAATGAAGGTCAGGTCGGAATCCTCTTGGAGGAGGATCTCGAAGCGGAGGTGGAGCCCTAGTCGTAATCAACCCTTTATGAACCAGTGCGGGATACAATTCAGTATATGACATAGGAATAGGATCAAAGTGAGTCCTATCGCGATTCTGATTGTGGTTAGCAGCTTGAGGTTGAAGAGCTTGAACTTGCGGAGCTTTGGTCGTAGGAGCAACTACAATTGGTTGGTCATAGTTATTAGTCCTTTGACGAGGTCTTCTTCCTTCATCATTCACAACATTTGTTTCTCCTTCCTTTTTCTTATGGAAGTTTCCAAAAGACTTCCTTGTCCCATTAGAAGATTCAGCAGCATTGACAACCTTGCCTTTCTTAATTCCTTCCTCTAGCCTTTGACCGATAGTCACCAAATCAGTAAAGTTGGAGGATACGCTTCCAATCATCTTCTCCCAATAGAAGGGTGAGAGAGTGTCCATAAACATTCCAGTCAGTTCCTTTTCAGCCAAAGGAGGTTCCACTTGAGAAGCTAGCTCTCTCCAGCGTTGAGCATACTCCTTGAAGGACTCTCTTTCCCTTTGAGACATGTTCTGTAGTTGACGGCGATCAGGAGCCATGTCCAGATTATACTTGTACTGTTTCATGAAAGCATCAGTCAGATCTTGAAAGCAATGGATACGACTCTTCTCCAGTCCCATATACCACTTTAGAGAAGCACCAGTCAGACTATCTTGAAAACAGTGAATCAACAATTTGTCGTTCTTGGTATAGGCAGCCATCTTGCGGTAGTACATGGTCAAATGACTTCTTGGACAAGTGTACCCTTTGTACTTTTCAAACTCGGGAGTTTTGAACTTGGCAGGTATGACCAAATCAGAAACTAAGCACATGTTTTCAGCAGCGACCCCAAAGTAATCAGCGCCTTCCATAGCTCTTAGTCTTTTCTCCAGAATTTGATATTGTTCTTTGACTTCATCAATATCACCAGCTTCTTTTTGGCTTTCACTTTGATGGTCTCCAGGCTGGTATTCAAAGAGAGGATTCCCATAAGCGGTCTGGGCAGCAGTGTGCACAATTGGCTGAGACTCAGTCATGATCGGAGCTTGGAACATTGGTCGTGAAGTTTGACCCAACATAGCAGCAGTGGCGTGAGGCGGAGAATAATTTGGAGGTAAACCAAACTCAGGCCAAGTAGTGGCGGGCCTCTGAACAGGAATAGGGTCTTCAACATCATCGGTGATTTCTTGAATGACAGTCCTTTGAGGTGGTTCTCCTCTAGCAATCAGAACTTGCAACATTTCAGTGAGCTTAGTCATTCCTGACTTCAAATCTTCAATCTCCATTCTGACTTCAGCATTGTGTTGCTCTTGATCTGCCATTCTTCTTCTAACGTTGGCTCTAGTCTCGTAATCGTGTGGAGGAACCAGCTTGACGGTTAACAGAAGACTGTTGAAGATGAATACAGACGGTATGAGTTGACAACTCGAATGAATATGGATGCATGTATGTCATGAATGGTTTACATGTAATGGATTTCAAATCATATGGAAACATTCTGATTTCTTAGCACAAAGTGGCACACAATAGGATAGTTCTAAGGTTCTTTCCAACAAGGTTCTAGACACGGTTCTCAGAGTTACGAGCTACTTTTGAAAACTTGATCATCTAGCAAATAACTTCCCACACAACCATGTTTTCAAATGAAGCCTATTCTGAGTGTGGTTTTCGCACTTACCCACGGTAATAGTTACGTTACGCAAGTTGGGTGCGAAACCACCATTTCCTAAAAAGTCATGGTTTAAGGGTTTTTCTAAAGGTCCCTAGAGTTAACGATCCAAATTGAAAACATCATCGCTCAAGTAAATAACTTACTTAACCAAAGACATCTTCTCAAAGGACCTACTCTAGGCGGGGCATTAGTACCTCCCACTTGACACTACGTCAAGCAAGTTTAATACTAAACCACCATCTTATCTTATGTGTTTCTTGAGCTCGGGTGTAGAGCTTTGTCCATAAAGTGCCAATAATCAAAATATTCCAACCATACAATAAGAAATCAAACAATAAAGGAAATAAATAAGCAAATAAATAAAGCTAACAATAATACAAGAAAAAACTAAACTAGGGTTGACTCTCTTAGGTATTCCCCAGCAGAGTCGCCACTTTCTGTAGCGGTAAAAATGTGACTCGACGCGTTTCCGCGCGCTCAAAGTACAACAGAGTCGCCACCGAACTTTATTTATTCCAAAAGGAAAGGGAAAATATCGATAAAACCCACGGATTAAAAAAGAATAGGATAAGATGGTCATCGCAACCAAATTTAGGTTCGGGAGTCGGTTAAGCAAGGGGAAGGTATTAGCACCCCTCACCTCCATCGTACTCGATGGGACCCATTTAGTTAATCTTGTGATTTATTGTTAGCTTATATCTACTTGCGTTATTTATTAGGTTGGAAAGAAGAAAGAAACAAAAAAAAAAGTTTTTTATTATTGTGCTCGCCAAGACATTTGTATCTTGTGCCTACGTATTCCCTAGTGCAATGGGAAAGTCAGAGCAATCGTAGTTCGGGCTAAAACGCCGAAATGTTTTGCTGATTGATTTTAGCGAGAGGTACTCGATCGCTTTCAAATGGAAATACTACACGCACATGGATATGATATCACTACAAGAATGGATAACTAAATCAAGATAAGACATGATTTTGGCCATCATCGCATTCGAGTGGAAGATGTTAGATCTTCACATGTGGAAGTATGTTCGTATTGAAATTGAATAAGTGTCTCGTTTTATGAAAAAAGAAGTGTTTTAGAATGTAAAAGGGTATGAATGAATTGAAAGTTTGTTTGTTAAGAGAAATCAAACATTTAAACAAAAGCTTAACGGCCATCGCCCAAATGTTTGAAAGAGAAAATTGTACAAGTACGTACAACCTCCTCGTAGGTGATGAAGATGATTTGATGAGTTGAAAGACATTTAATTGGATCCAAGTATTTAAACAAAAGCTTAACGGCCATCGTTTAAGATACTTGAAAGAGTGTTTGTTAAATTGATTTTTATAAAGTCTTTAATGGAGTTTAAACATCCAAACAAAGGCTTAACGGCCATCGCCTAAATGTTTAAAGAACAAATTGTACAAGTACGTACAAACTCTTCTTTCCATTATAGATGAAATGATTGATTGTTTAAAAGAAAGCATTTTGTGAAAAAGAAAGGTGAACTAAATCGAGTTTGAGAAGTCTTTAATGGAGTTTAAACATTCGAACAATGGCTTAACGGCCATCGCCTTAATGTTTAAAGAACAAATTGTACAAGTACGTACAAACTCTTCTTTCCATTATAGATAAAATGATTTGAATGTTAAAAGAAAAGCGTTTTTTGTAAAAAAAGGTGAATTAAATCGAGTTTGAAAGGGTCTTTAATGGAGTCTAAACATCCAAACAAAGGCTTAACGGCCATCGCCTAAATGTTTAAGAACAATTTGTATAGGTACGTACAAACTCTTCTTTCCATTAAATCTCAAAACTCGATTCAATTAAAAAGCTATTTTTGTATCATTTTAAAATATTGTTGATAAATTCTAAACATACATATAAAGAAGATATTTTTTAGCTTTTTTAATGTGAAGATATTAATTTTTAATGAAAGAAGAAACATAAACCTAAAACAAACTTTTTGGTGTTTTAAATAAAATTTGAGAAAAGAAAAAAAATAAATAAATAAAGATGAGAAAACTATTTGGGCCAGGTGAGGGTGTACTCCATATTTGGAGGTATGACCCAAAGATTAAAAAACTGTAGTAACCAAAACAAAAGATTGGGCCGGATCTGGAGCGGGTTATGGGATCCAGTACCCTTCTTTATCACGGATCGGGTTAAAAAAACCTAGAGGCAAAAACGCCTCTCTATTCTGATTTTTACGAAATGGAAAGAAAAGAAAAGGGAATCACTCCCAGCTCTCACTCGCGTCTTTCTCAAACTCTCAGCTCGCGTCTCTCTCGAACTCAGACACAAATAGAACATGTAAACTCTCTCAATCTCGCATCTCTCGCGGTTACCTGTTCCGCTCTGTGATTACATAAAAACAACAACAACATTCAAGAAAGCCAATCTCGCCTCTCTCGATCTTATGATGCTCATCGATCCCTCACGAATCTCTGTTAATCTCTACCTCTCGATTCCGGTCAAAACACGAACCAAACAAAATCAAGCATTTATACCATTATCCCACAAAAACCCTAAAGTCCCAGTTTCTACTATGATTGAATCGTTGGTTACAATTACATGGTATGCAGATAACATAAATTAAATGAAGGTGAACGTAAAAACAAGGTATGTTACTCTGATTTATTTGTGGTTCTGCTTCTTCTTGTTATGGATCTTCTGGTGTTGATGGTGGCTTTCTATGCGTGTGTATTGTTGAGTGAGGCGAGGGATTGCCGTGGATTTGCTGCAAAGATAGTCGTTTGAAGTTGATGCGTGAGGTGCTGAAGCTCTACGAATAGAAGTCTATTCGATTCGGAGTGAGTGTTGTTGTGATAACTCTTGGTGAATTGATGGTGAGGATCTATTTCGGATTTGTGTGGGTTATTTGAGAAGAGGTTCTGTTTTGTGTTGTGAGTTGTTGTTGATGAAGGTTTGCAGTTTGGATGTTGCTGGGTGAGTGTCGAGTGATGTGTTATTTGGTTTGTTCAGAGAGTGGGTTATGAATGGTGAAGGTTTATGGAAGGTAACAGAGGTATTGAATGGTATGTTGAAGGGTGGTATGAAGAAGTTGGTGAAAGGCTTTGTTATGGTTTTTGGCTTGGAGGAAGATTTCTGGAGATATTTGTGTAGAGTTTTCACTGATTTTTTCTCCTCCCTGCTTGATTCTGAATGAGTGTATATATAGGTGAGTGAGAGTGAGGGCATAAGGGAGAATTGTATGAGAATTGAGGATAAGATCAAAGGGGACAAATTCTGATTTTAGTACAAGTTTGTTGTAGTGGAATGGAATTTGCAGAGTAGTGGAATAGAGAGTGGAGACATGGTGGAAAAAAATCGGGTACCATATTGTGTGCTAGCTGCAGATTTTTGTCAAATTTGTCATGTAGTGAAAAACAAAAAGTGGGAACTTGGTGAAAATATTTGCTGAAGAAACCGATGGAAAATTTCATGTGGGGTCTCAATTTTTGTTATGGTTTTTAAACTTGGACCAAAAATAAAAATGGGCTTTAGAAGCTTAAATCAACTTTGGACCAACATGAATCTCTTTATTATTCATTTCTACAAAACAAAAAGAAATAGAATAATACAAAAATACAAGAATAAAATATATGTGCAAATGATTTAATAATTTTAATTCCAAAATTCAAATTAAATTGAATTCTAAAATTAAATTGAATTCTAAAATTAAAATCATAAATCAAAGGTTAGTAACATGACCAAATGTTTTGTGAATGCAAAGTGAATGTATGCATATATTTTTCTTTAAATTTTCTTGAATGAGATGCAAATTATGTTAATGCCTTAAATGATGCAAATGTTTATGAAGCAATAAAATTAGTAAAATACGATACAATAAGACGAGATGTAATGATCGAACAACGAACGCGTGCAAAATAAAATATGCGATATGTCCGTATGAATGAAACGTATGGGGCAAAAATTGGGGTGCTACAGATGCCCCTATTTAATTATCTCGAGCTAGATAACATGAAAGACGTTGGTCCTCATGGTATCTTGGCGGAAGATAATTAAATACAAAAAGACCCGAATTTTTGTCCTTATGCAATTGAAATGCAATGCATGAACTCCTTTTTTGTTATTTTGAATGCAATATGATATGAGATAGATGTTGAACTCTGTGGGGAATATAGTGCCACAGGAGACAAACTATCGATGGAGAAACTTGGAAATGATAGATAAAAACGGTGGGTAAAAAGATAGTAGGAACGTCTAAGAGTAGCTTTAGACGGCGGAAATCATCAGAGACATTCAAGAGTGGCTTTGAATGAATCTGAAACAAAACTTTGGGTAGGAACGTCTAAGAGGGGCTTTAGACGACACCAAACAGCAAAGACATTCAAGAGTGGTTTTTTGAATGTATCTGAAAATATTCCAAACTCTGAGGAAACATCGGAGACATCCAATAGTAGCTTCGGATGGAAGGAAACCAACAAGACTCACCAGTGGCTTTGAATGCAAGAGGAGACCTAAAAACTCAGAGATATGACGGAGACGTCCAAGAGTAGCTTTGAACGAATGGAATCCAAACTCTGAAAACAACGGGGATAATCTAACAGTAGCTTTGGAGAATACGGAAACCAAAGAGATTCAACAGTAGCTTTGAATGCAAAAAGGAAACCTGAACCAGAAAATATATCAGAGTCATCCTGAGGAGCAAAAGATGACATGGATACCAATTTTGGAAAATATGAGCGAACATCCAATAGTAGCATTGGGTGAGAAAACAAACTCAAGAACATCCAATAGTGGCTTTGGATGAGAAAAGAATTGTATTTCAGCTCAGAGATGTAAAGATCATTCAACAGTAGCTTTGAATAACACTTTACTAAGGATTGTGGTATCCAACAGTAGCTTCGGATAAAAGGTGAGAAACATCATGTCCAACAGTAGCTTTAGACAGAGAGAAACAAATACAAATCCAATAGTAGCCTTAGAGGAAGAGGAACAAAAGACATCCAATAGTAGCATTGGACGGGGAGAAACAAGAAGACATCCAATAGTAGCATTGGAAGAAAAGAGACAAATACAAATCTAACAGTAGCTTTGGATGAAGAGACAAACATTGTTTTGGTAGATGCCAAGTAAGTTGGGCTTTGATAACAAGATAAAGTGTTGATAACAATGTGGCATTGAAAGAATGCAGATGAGTATGAATGTTGTTTCGATGCATGATATTGAATTTTTTTTATGCATGATATGTGAATGATCAATGTAATGCAATTGGTTATGATAAATGAGGTAGACTCTTTTGTGAGGGAGGATTGGAACTCTGATTCCTCAACACGAGAACTTTGCCAACATGGTTTTGCCACGCCGATGATCCTTTTAAGAAGGACTGATAAAATGATTGGGGATCGCTGAAGAAGAATGCCCCTGATTGACTGCTTGCTAAATGATCCTTGCTTCAGTTCTTGAAATGAATGTCGGGAACACATGCCCTAGTATAAGTCTTGAACATGAGGTCCTTGAAGTGTCGTGCCCCTGATAGGATCACTGATCAAGTTTCTCGACTGTTTGAACTTCCTTGAAAGATGAGTACGTGCAAATGAAATGTTCATTCAAAAAAAAACGGTAACTTTAATACAATGTTCAAAGCATATTTTGAAATCAAGATCATTATTGGAATGATGTTATTGATGTAAAGAAAATGAATCAAAAGTCCAAACACAATTGTCAAGACAATCAAAGTGATGGATAAAGCAAAAGACATGATAAGACAAACGATTCGCAAAGATCTTTAGGAGTCAGGTTAACGCAACCTTGTTATAGTATGCTTTCAAAATAAACCTTGCTTCAATTAGGTCTTTTGAAGGTTGTAACATGGCTTGGTTCACGGGTTTAAAAACAAAGGATATAGGCTCAAATTTTATTTGTACCCACCCCATTCTTCGTGATGAACTTCAGTCCTACGCTCAGTTAATTCAAACTATACATTCAGGTTCCAAGAGATTTTGGAATTGCACCTATGATAATGATAATAGTTTAAAGACCAAGGGAATCTTTGAGACGGCAGTCACTTCTCCCTTTTGATAGTCACAATGTTTCTTTGGTTATTCAAGGAATTTATTGACCTCTCTTTGTTTTGTCTTATATCCCTAACTTTTGCCTGAACTGTTTTTTTTTTAGAATTACAGTCAGCGGGATGCCCCTTTTTTGCCTAAGTCTCCTTCGTAGGTTTTGACTTAGCGGGCTTTTTCTTTAAATATTTTTTTGATATTGGAAAGATAGTGACTGCCTTGATAATGATTAATGATAACCATCTCTGTCACTTTTGATTGAAGCCCTTATTGAAAGGTGTACTTAATGATTCTCTTGAAATTGAATGCATAAACAAATTAACTGAGAACTACCCTGCCCCAGGTTAAAATTGCGGGTTTTTTTTTGTTTAAAAAGAAACTCCAACTTCGAAGGCTCAAAGGGGTTGACTAGGGATTAACTTCCTTATTTCTCCAGTGTTTGGGGATTGAAACAATGCCTGTACATCATCGACAAAGTTTTATTTGAAAGCATACAATTCAATAATTTTGGGTATTTTGTTTTCATCATCCTCCCTCCAATCTTTGCATAAAGAAAAAGAACAAGAGATATATTTTGTTTTTTTTTTTTGAAAGATAAAGCATAAAGATAAACACAGTGGATTGAATAGAATCAAAATACGAGATGCTCATTTCATTAAAATCAAACACTCAGGAACAAACAAAGTTTAAATGCAGTACACGAAACAAAACAAGGAAATTGCAAACATAAAGAAACAAGGCCTAGTGACTAATCAGTGACAAGGAGGAGCTGTCCTGTTTGAAACACTTGGCTTTAGGAAACAACATAGCTTGCTCGGTCTTCAGCCACTTTGTTTAGGCAAAGGATTGTTGACAATATTGGGATTGATGTCCTTAAAAGTGAGCATCTTCGCATTAATCAACTCTTTCACTCTAGTCCTTAGTGCATAACATCCTTCCAAGTCATGGCCTACAGCACCTTGATGAAACTCACAATGAAGGTCAGGTCGGAATCCTCTTGGAGGAGGATCTCGAAGCGGAGGTGGAGCCCTAGTCGTAATCAACCCTTTATGAACCAGTGCGGGATACAATTCAGTATATGACATAGGAATAGGATCAAAGTGAGTCCTATCGCGATTCTGATTGTGGTTAGCAGCTTGAGGTTGAAGAGCTTGAACTTGCGGAGCTTTGGTCGTAGGAGCAACTACAATTGGTTGGTCATAGTTATTAGTCCTTTGACGAGGTCTTCTTCCTTCATCATTCACAACATTTGTTTCTCCTTCCTTTTTCTTATGGAAGTTTCCAAAAGACTTCCTTGCCCCATTAGAAGATTCAGCAGCATTGACAACCTTGCCTTTCTTAATTCCTTCCTCTAGCCTTTGACCGATAGTCACCAAATCAGTAAAGTTGGAGGATACGCTTCCAATCATCTTCTCCCAATAGAAGGGTGAGAGAGTGTCCATAAACATTCCAGTCAGTTCCTTTTCAGCCAAAGGAGGTTCCACTTGAGAAGCTAGCTCTCTCCAGCGTTGAGCATACTCCTTGAAGGACTCTCTTTCCCTTTGAGACATGTTCTGTAGTTGACGGCGATCAGGAGCCATGTCCAGATTATACTTGTACTGTTTCATGAAAGCATCAGTCAGATCTTGAAAGCAATGGATACGACTCTTCTCCAGTCCCATATACCACTTTAGAGAAGCACCAGTCAGACTATCTTGAAAACAGTGAATCAACAATTTGTCGTTCTTGGTATAGGCAGCCATCTTGCGGTAGTACATGGTCAAATGACTTCTTGGACAAGTGTACCCTTTGTACTTTTCAAACTCGGGAGTTTTGAACTTGGCAGGTATGACCAAATCAGAAACTAAGCACATGTTTTCAGCAGCGACCCCAAAGTAATCAGCGCCTTCCATAGCTCTTAGTCTTTTCTCCAGAATTTGATATTGTTCTTTGACTTCATCAATATCACCAGCTTCTTTTTGGCTTTCACTTTGATGGTCTCCAGGCTGGTATTCAAAGAGAGGATTCCCATAAGCGGTCTGGGCAGCAGTGTGCACAATTGGCTGAGACTCAGTCATGATCGGAGCTTGGAACATTGGTCGTGAAGTTTGACCCAACATAGCAGCAGTGGCGTGAGGCGGAGAATAATTTGGAGGTAAACCAAACTCAGGCCAAGTAGTGGCGGGCCTCTGAACAGGAATAGGGTCTTCAACATCATCGGTGATTTCTTGAATGACAGTCCTTTGAGGTGGTTCTCCTCTAGCAATCAGAACTTGCAACATTTCAGTGAGCTTAGTCATTCCTGACTTCAAATCTTCAATCTCCATTCTGACTTCAGCATTGTGTTGCTCTTGATCTGCCATTCTTCTTCTAACGTTGGCTCTAGTCTCGTAATCGTGTGGAGGAACCAGCTTGACGGTTAACAGAAGACTGTTGAAGATGAATACAGACGGTATGAGTTGACAACTCGAATGAATATGGATGCATGTATGTCATGAATGGTTTACATGTAATGGATTTCAAATCATATGGAAACATTCTGATTTCTTAGCACAAAGTGGCACACAATAGGATAGTTCTAAGGTTCTTTCCAACAAGGTTCTAGACACGGTTCTCAGAGTTACGAGCTACTTTTGAAAACTTGATCATCTAGCAAATAACTTCCCACACAACCATGTTTTCAAATGAAGCCTATTCTGAGTGTGGTTTTCGCACTTACCCACGGTAATAGTTACGTTACGCAAGTTGGGTGCGAAACCACCATTTCCTAAAAAGTCATGGTTTAAGGGTTTTTCTAAAGGTCCCTAGAGTTAACGATCCAAATTGAAAACATCATCGCTCAAGTAAATAACTTACTTAACCAAAGACATCTTCTCAAAGGACCTACTCTAGGCGGGGCATTAGTACCTCCCACTTGACACTACGTCAAGCAAGTTTAATACTAAACCACCATCTTATCTTATGTGTTTCTTGAGCTCGGGTGTAGAGCTTTGTCCATAAAGTGCCAATAATCAAAATATTCCAACCATACAATAAGAAATCAAACAATAAAGGAAATAAATAAGCAAATAAATAAAGCTAACAATAATACAAGAAAAAACTAAACTAGGGTTGACTCTCTTAGGTATTCCCCAGCAGAGTCGCCACTTTCTGTAGCGGTAAAAATGTGACTCGACGCGTTTCCGCGCGCTCAAAGTACAACAGAGTCGCCACCGAACTTTATTTATTCCAAAAGGAAAGGGAAAATATCGATAAAACCCACGGATTAAAAAAGAATAGGATAAGATGGTCATCGCAACCAAATTTAGGTTCGGGAGTCGGTTAAGCAAGGGGAAGGTATTAGCACCCCTCACCTCCATCGTACTCGATGGGACCCATTTAGTTAATCTTGTGATTTATTGTTAGCTTATATCTACTTGCGTTATTTATTAGGTTGGAAAGAAGAAAGAAACAAAAAAAAAAAAGTTTTTTATTATTGTGCTCGCCAAGACATTTGTATCTTGTGCCTACGTATTCCCTAGTGCAATGGGAAAGTCAGAGCAATCGTAGTTCGGGCTAAAACGCCGAAATGTTTTGCTGATTGATTTTAGCGAGAGGTACTCGATCGCTTTCAAATGGAAATACTACACGCACATGGATATGATATCACTACAAGAATGGATAACTAAATCAAGATAAGACATGATTTTGGCCATCATCGCATTCGAGTGGAAGATGTTAGATCTTCACATGTGGAAGTATGTTCGTATTGAAATTGAATAAGTGTCTCGTTTTATGAAAAAAGAAGTGTTTTAGAATGTAAAAGGGTATGAATGAATTGAAAGTTTGTTTGTTAAGAGAAATCAAACATTTAAACAAAAGCTTAACGGCCATCGCCCAAATGTTTGAAAGAGAAAATTGTACAAGTACGTACAACCTCCTCGTAGGTGATGAAGATGATTTGATGAGTTGAAAGACATTTAATTGGATCCAAGTATTTAAACAAAAGCTTAACGGCCATCGTTTAAGATACTTGAAAGAGTGTTTGTTAAATTGATTTTTATAAAGTCTTTAATGGAGTTTAAACATCCAAACAAAGGCTTAACGGCCATCGCCTAAATGTTTAAAGAACAAATTGTACAAGTACGTACAAACTCTTCTTTCCATTATAGATGAAATGATTGATTGTTTAAAAGAAAGCATTTTGTGAAAAAGAAAGGTGAACTAAATCGAGTTTGAGAAGTCTTTAATGGAGTTTAAACATTCGAACAATGGCTTAACGGCCATCGCCTTAATGTTTAAAGAACAAATTGTACAAGTACGTACAAACTCTTCTTTCCATTATAGATAAAATGATTTGAATGTTAAAAGAAAAGCGTTTTTTGTAAAAAAAGGTGAATTAAATCGAGTTTGAAAGGGTCTTTAATGGAGTCTAAACATCCAAACAAAGGCTTAACGGCCATCGCCTAAATGTTTAAGAACAATTTGTATAGGTACGTACAAACTCTTCTTTCCATTAAATCTCAAAACTCGATTCAATTAAAAAGCTATTTTTGTATCATTTTAAAATATTGTTGATAAATTCTAAACATACATATAAAGAAGATATTTTTTAGCTTTTTTAATGTGAAGATATTAATTTTTAATGAAAGAAGAAACATAAACCTAAAACAAACTTTTTGGTGTTTTAAATAAAATTTGAGAAAAGAAAAAAAATAAATAAATAAAGATGAGAAAACTATTTGGGCCAGGTGAGGGTGTACTCCATATTTGGAGGTATGACCCAAAGATTAAAAAACTGTAGTAACCAAAACAAAAGATTGGGCCGGATCTGGAGCGGGTTATGGGATCCAGTACCCTTCTTTATCACGGATCGGGTTAAAAAAACCTAGAGGCAAAAACGCCTCTCTATTCTGATTTTTACGAAATGGAAAGAAAAGAAAAGGGAATCACTCCCAGCTCTCACTCGCGTCTTTCTCAAACTCTCAGCTCGCGTCTCTCTCGAACTCAGACACAAATAGAAAATGTAAACTCTCTCAATCTCGCATCTCTCGCGGTTACCTGTTCCGCTCTGTGATTACATAAAAACAACAACAACATTCAAGAAAGCCAATCTCGCCTCTCTCGATCTTATGATGCTCATCGATCCCTCACGAATCTCTGTTAATCTCTACCTCTCGATTCCGGTCAAAACACGAACCAAACAAAATCAAGCATTTATACCATTATCCCACAAAAACCCTAAAGTCCCAGTTTCTACTATGATTGAATCGTTGGTTACAATTACATGGTATGCAGATAACATAAATTAAATGAAGGTGAACGTAAAAACAAGGTATGTTACTCTGATTTATTTGTGGTTCTGCTTCTTCTTGTTATGGATCTTCTGGTGTTGATGGTGGCTTTCTATGCGTGTGTATTGTTGAGTGAGGCGAGGGATTGCCGTGGATTTGCTGCAAAGATAGTCGTTTGAAGTTGATGCGTGAGGTGCTGAAGCTCTACGAATAGAAGTCTATTCGATTCGGAGTGAGTGTTGTTGTGATAACTCTTGGTGAATTGATGGTGAGGATCTATTTCGGATTTGTGTGGGTTATTTGAGAAGAGGTTCTGTTTTGTGTTGTGAGTTGTTGTTGATGAAGGTTTGCAGTTTGGATGTTGCTGGGTGAGTGTCGAGTGATGTGTTATTTGGTTTGTTCAGAGAGTGGGTTATGAATGGTGAAGGTTTATGGAAGGTAACAGAGGTATTGAATGGTATGTTGAAGGGTGGTATGAAGAAGTTGGTGAAAGGCTTTGTTATGGTTTTTGGCTTGGAGGAAGATTTCTGGAGATATTTGTGTAGAGTTTTCACTGATTTTTTCTCCTCCCTGCTTGATTCTGAATGAGTGTATATATAGGTGAGTGAGAGTGAGGGCATAAGGGAGAATTGTATGAGAATTGAGGATAAGATCAAAGGGGACAAATTCTGATTTTAGTACAAGTTTGTTGTAGTGGAATGGAATTTGCAGAGTAGTGGAATAGAGAGTGGAGACATGGTGGAAAAAAATCGGGTACCATATTGTGTGCTAGCTGCAGATTTTTGTCAAATTTGTCATGTAGTGAAAAACAAAAAGTGGGAACTTGGTGAAAATATTTGCTGAAGAAACCGATGGAAAATTTCATGTGGGGTCTCAATTTTTGTTATGGTTTTTAAACTTGGACCAAAAATAAAAATGGGCTTTAGAAGCTTAAATCAACTTTGGACCAACATGAATCTCTTTATTATTCATTTCTACAAAACAAAAAGAAATAGAATAATACAAAAATACAAGAATAAAATATATGTGCAAATGATTTAATAATTTTAATTCCAAAATTCAAATTAAATTGAATTCTAAAATTAAATTGAATTCTAAAATTAAAATCATAAATCAAAGGTTAGTAACATGACCAAATGTTTTGTGAATGCAAAGTGAATGTATGCATATATTTTTCTTTAAATTTTCTTGAATGAGATGCAAATTATGTTAATGCCTTAAATGATGCAAATGTTTATGAAGCAATAAAATTAGTAAAATACGATACAATAAGACGAGATGTAATGATTGAACAACGAACGCGTGCAAAATAAAATATGCGATATGTCCGTATGAATGAAACGTATGGGGCAAAAATTGGGGTGCTACAGGGGAGAGTCACATTCAAAAGAAGATTAAGTACTTATGGTAATCGGTGAAAGAAAAAAGGTCGTAGCTTGAAAAAAAAAAGAAGTAACAACGTTTGAATATAACGATTGTTGAAAAAAAAAAGTGAAAAAGAAGAATCAAGCTACGAATGAATGAAAAAAGATGGACAGGTAAAGGAATTAGAGTTTTAGAGAAAAAGAAATAAGTTATGAATTGGATGCTTCCCTATATTAGGAACAACCCTTGATTATCTTCTTTTCTTTGAATCTAAACCACATTACAACCATAGAAAGACCTTCTGATTCGCAGATTCCACAGTACTTGATGCTAGCAATTTGGTGAACGTATGATATGAATTTTTGTTGATTTAATTGTTTGGATGAGTGTTTAACCCCTCTTTGACTCATCATATTTTCTGATAAGAGTGATTAGTGCTGGTTCAAGCAATTGTGTAGTGTTTTGAACTTCTGGAGGTAATTTGCTTTCAAAGTTTGTTTCATGTGTATATTCTGAGTTTGCAGGTAGAAGAGGAGTATTTGAATTAGTTACTGGATTGAACCACTTGAGAAAAACTTTTTGAAAAACCTGTTGCATGATTGTCGGTAGACTTTGCTGGAGGTAAGTAATTTTGTTTAGGGACAAACAAAACTCTAAGTTGGGGAGAGTTTGTTAGGAGTAAATTAATGGTAAATTCATGTGTTAATAGAAGTAATTTAGTCTCCAAATCAATGCAAATTGTGATAAATCCATAGGTTTTTATTAAGAATTGAACTGAACAAGTTTAGTTCGTGCGTAAAGCAAATCGAATCACTTGTGGGTGTTGTTGTTGTAGGTTTAGAGCTGAATTGAAGCTTGAGAAGAACATGAGGAGTAAAGAGAGCTGAAAGTCTCAAAGGCAGAAGAAAAAGATGGAAATTGCAAAGAGCGCGCCGCGGAAGTCCTGTGAGGCGGCGCGAGAATATCTCTGTTTAAGGGCGCGCCGCGGGAGTTCTAGTCAGCGCCGCGCCAAAGTTTCTGTTTGTGAGCGCGCCGCGCCAGTCCGATGCCGCGCCGCGGCCTCGGCGTTAAAAGCCCAAAACTTCTATTTAAAAGCCCTAGCTTCCAAGAGAAAAAGGAACTTTGGGAAGAGCGAAATTAGGAGAGCAATCTGAAGGTGCAGCCACAAGCATCAATTGAAGACCAATTCTCTATCAAGCGAAGACATTCCTTTGATGAAGATGAATTCTTCCATTAATCTTTGTGTGTTCTTCATGTCTATGGAGAGCTAAACCCCTCTTGTTGAATCTAAGGTTGTAGTTAACCTATGAATATACAATACCATTAATTAATTCCTGTGAACAATTATTTGAATTCATTATCAATAAGAAATCTTGTTTTTATTCTTAAATTATCGTTGAATCTTTGATCGAAAGAAAGGATTTAACTTTTGCCCTAGGTTACTATATTGATTCAATTGCAATTTGCAGAGATGGAATTGTAATTGGGTTTTCATAATTATCGTTCTTAATTACTATTATCGTTATTGATATTTGGAGAGATCGAATCTCATACCGGTAAAAGTTATCTAATTTGATTTGCAGACATGGAATCTTATTTGAGGATAAGTGAAGATAATGAGTCAAAAGATTGTTCAATTGTGAATTAATTGATAATTGTATAGGAATAGGTTGATGAACCCTAAGGTTCAACATATTTCTCTAATCGTTAACAACAGTTCATTACTCGCTTTTAATTTATTGTTTACTTTTGATATTAGAAGTATAAAACAAACCAAACTCAATTTTCCTAACTCAAAATAAACAACTATAGAACGGCAGTGATATTAACCAATCCCTGTGGATACGATATATTACCGAAAATATTTACCCAAAAATACTTTCAACACTAAGTCAAAATGAAAATCCCATAAAAGGAAACAAAAAGACTTAGGCAAAATTGGGGCATCCCGATGGGTCAAATTCAAAAGAATTAGCTCGTGCAAAAATAAGGGATAAAAACAAAGGCGAAATACAAAGGATAATTTTGTGACTGCTAAACCATCAAAGCTTCACATCAATGCTTGGATCTTTACAACATATGTCATCAAAATTTGGATCTCTACTAAGGCTTATGCTCAACATCGAAACTGAAACGATTCTCTTGCAAACAAAGCACATCCATTGGATTAGGCGAATTTTTAGGATCTGGAGAACATCAAGGAGAAAGGGGTGGGATAAATAAAATTTTGAGCCTTATATCCATTGTTTCTTAAAACATGAACCAGGCCAAGTTACAACATTTAAAAGTCCTAATTGAGGCAAGGTTAACTACGAAAGCATATTAAGCAGGAATTTGTTATACTGACTCCTATGTTTGTTAAAACTACTTCTAATCACTATGCTTCTTCAAGCATTCTTTTCAAAACCATCCAGTCCTAATTCATAACGGACTTCGATTTCAAAACTTGCATACGCATTCCATTGGAGCTACTTCTCAAAAAGTACAACACCATCTACGAGTATACACTTAGCATCGAGGAGATCTCGAAATGGGTTAATCAAAGGTGATCATTTCTAATAAAGACCCTGGAATCGGGGGAACCACATCTAGGGGGTTCTCCTAAACAGGGGCAAAAATTTCAAGGAGCACAGGGGCATACAATCGAACATCCTATTTACTAGGGGCATTCTTCCTAAGGTTCAATTGACTTGGGTTACACCTCAGAGCAATCTCACACAGGGGCATGTCAAACATGGGATAAATTCAAAATGGGTAGAACACCATGGATAACCTTCCATAACCTGGAGATCAGGGGCACACCCTTTAATCTAAACGTCGAAGCATACGACAAGGTTATTTCCTAGGGCACTCCCCTCATAGGCATCTTTTCCACTAAACATTTGGGCATTGGATATCAAATCCATAAGGCAAACAATTCAAAGGTTAAAGGTGTGGAGAACCTCCAAAGGTTAAGGGCATGGAGTACTTCTAAAAAAAATCAAACTGGGGCAAGGCGAACAACAAAAGGGAAAGGCATTCTCGTACTTTACAACCTCGATCAAATATTTCTCCTAACTACGATCCTAAAAAACAGGTATCGGGGAATCGCGCTAGCATCACACCCCACCTTATCAAACAAACCTGCAACTCCAGCGAGTTATATACGCTTAGGTTATCAACAACCTATCATTGGAGCATCATACAAATACATACAAATCATGCATTACATACATTGGTTGATACATTACACCGTAACTCTTTTATGTGGTCTTCTTTAAGACAAGTCTCACGATCCTTTCTAGGAGTTTCCTCAAGCAGTCTTATTCAGGACGAATTGTCATCCTTTTAGGAATCTCTTCAGGTAATCTTTCCCAAGACATTCGTTTCTAAAAAAAACCTTTCTAGGTAGTCTTCTCTAAGACAATCATCGTCATTTCCAAAAACCTTTTCAGGTAGTCTTTTTCAAGACATTCCCTTTTCTAAGTTCCTTTTCAGGTAGTCTTCTTCAAGACATTCCTTTTCTAAGTACCTTTTCAGGTAGCCTTCTTCAAGACATCCCTTTTCCTAAAGTTCCTTTTCAGGAAGTCTTTTTCAAGACATTCCCTTTTCTAAGTGCCTTTTGAGGTAGTCTTCTTCAGGACATTCTTTTTCTAAGTACCTTTTCAGGTAGTCTTCTTCAGGACATTCTTTTTCTAAGTACCTTTGGAGGTAGTCTTCTTCAAGACATCCTTCTTCTAAGCACCTTTTCAGGTAGGCTTCTTAGAGACATTCTTGTCCTAAGTACCTTTTCAGGTAGTCTCTTTCAAAAAAAAAACAATCCGTCATCACTCTCAAGAACCTCTTCAGGTAGTCTTCTTTAAGACATCTTTCAACCTTTCCAGGTAGTCGTCTTTAAAGAAATTCTTCATTACTTGCTAAGAACTTTTTCAAGTGATCTTCTTTAAGACAAATTTCTATCTACTCTAAGAGCCTTTACAGGTGGTCTTCTCTAAGACAAATCGCTACCATTTCGAAAAATCATTTCAGATAGTCTTCTTTAAGACAAACATTCACATCCATTCAAAAGACCTTTTCAGATAGTCTTCTTTTAAGACAATCATTCCACTCATTACGTCAACCAAACATACGCATAAGCATAAGCATACATAAACATTACAAAACCAGCATAAGCATAGTCAGGGTATAAGTGCAAGCATGGAATAAACAAGTTCAAAGGGTTTGAGGAGATAAAATCATGAGATTGCATCAGCATTAGCATACATGCATACGCATTGGCATTAGCATATACATATCACAAAAGCCCAATTTTTATTGGCAATCCAAACCATTACAAAGCCCAGTTCCCGTCTGGTAGTCAGTCCTCGTCTGACCGTTACATCAAAATTCAAATCATACAACATATGCATGCGTAAGCATTCACACATACGCATTATACAAACAACAGGGGCATGTGCATAACGCATAAGCATGATGCATACGCATTTACAAAATTCTACATAGGTAAATTTCGCGATAACACTCGCGGATAACCCTATTGGTGGTACAGGTAAATTCTGCGATAACACTCGCAGATAACCCTGGTGACATAGGTAAATTTCGCGATAACACTCGCGAATAACCCTATTGGTGGTACAGGTAAATTCTGCGATAACACTCGCAGATAACCCTGGTAACATAGGTAAATTTCGCGATAACACTCGCGAATAACCCTATTGGTGACATAGGTAAATTCTGCGATGATATTCGCAGATAACCCTGTCGGTGCAGGTGAACTTGCTAGAATTATAGCAAGAAATCCTATTGGGGTCCACAAATTGCGGAAACTTACTAGAACTATAGTAAGTGGGAGTTCACAAACTACGGAAACTTACTAGAACTACAGTAAGTGGGGGTTCACAAACTACGGAAACTTACTAGAACTATAGTAAGTGGGGGTTCACAAACTACGGAAACTTACTAGAACTATAGTAAGTGGGGGTTCACAAGCCGCGGAAGCTTGCTGACCATAGCAAGCCAATTACACAACCAACAGAAGGTCCTCGCTATTCCTTTTCAGGAACCTTTCCAGGAAGTCTTCTTCAAGACGTATTTCATCCTTTCTAGGAGCTTTTCCAGGCATACAAGATTTTTCAAACGATTCCTCAACTGGGTTTATCGCGTTAGTCCCTCGGCAGTGATATCCTCCAAAACTTCAATAACAATCAAAGGTGTCTTCTTTCTTTACTAACACACTTCGATTTACATAAACTAACAATCATGCATCATTTCAACTTACATACTTCATTCATACATATTGCATATACATACATCGCTCTCATTTATTTTGAGAAGCTTACTGCATCATACATCGCATGCATCATACCATTGCATAATATTCAGGTTGCCTTTTTAGGCCGTGCTACAATCAAAGCAAGTGGTTCTTTCGAAATATGCTTCGCACTCTAAAAAAAGAGGGGTATTTACCCTGGATGGCATCTTTAAGCCCATCTCCCACATAACTTCTTCCCAACAAATGCAAATTTCGGGGCATTTTCAGTGTCCAATCAACTTCTACCTTCAGATCACGATAGACAGACGTGCCTATCTAACTCTTCAGGTTTAAGAAGATTGAACAGGGGCAGATGTCATACCCCAAATTTTGCCCTCCGCATTTCATCCTCAAGGTTCAAGGGACTATTCAAAGCAGCATTCACCTATAAATTAGAATAGAGGTGTGGATAACAGGTATTTTGGGACTCAAGCGCTTGGGCCCAATTATCACAAGGGTTTTATCATTTTTGGGGGTATTTCAGGGTTTTTACTAACATTTTGATTATTATTCATTTTAACATGACTAACTATTTGTATTTAACATTATTAATTTTTATTAATACTAGGATTGTATAATTAGCTTTTATTATTATTATTACTATTCTTAGGTAGAATTAGGACTAATTAATTTTTTATTTTTTAGGTTTTATTAATTAGTATTAGTCATAATTAGGAGTATTGTTATTAGGATTAGGATTTTTATATTATTAGTAGGTTTATTTTTATTAATTCTAATACTAGGATTAGTAAGTTCAATTTATTCTTAAATCATTAGTCAATTGGGCACTAGGCCCATTAGGAAAAAACCTAATTGGTAATTATAAAAGAAAACTCATTCACAAAGAGAAGGGGAGGCCGCAAGAAAGGAAGACCCTGAGAAAAAGCTGTGAAAAAGAATCGTGAAAATAGAGGGGCTGTACAGAAGAAGTTTTGATCAAATCCTGGCCAATCCAGGTGTTCAGAAGGATTCGTCGGCCCTCCCTGAAGCTAGTGGTGTCTTCTCCAATGATCAGAGCACTCAGAATTGCTTCCTTCACCTCACGGTTTGCCTAGGATGGTTTGATCTCGGTTGCGTTTATTTGTGAATCATAAACGAATTTTGACTATATATGTGTGTTTGGATTGATGATTATAAGCTTTCTACATAGTTAATTGAATTTTGGTTGTGGTTTGGAGGATCCACCATTGTTAGGGTTTATGAGATTCAAATTGGGAACCATGAATAGAAGCAAAATTGGCCAAAATTAATGATCCCATCGCGTTCAGAGGGTGTCTTTTAGTTAATATGGGTGTTTAATTCGGATTTATTTAGATTATGTGATGGATTTGGCAATTGAAGGTATATGGCCACAAAAAGAAAACGCTGCCAAAGGTTCTGTGCTTCTTTTCAGGAAAATTTCACGAAGAAGATGGAGGCCTGGGGGAGCGCGAATTGCTTTCAGAGTTTGTGACGTTTTGTTTTATATATTATTATTATGTATCCATTTACAAACAGCGAGCGACGTTTGGTTTGGTGGTGAAAGGAAGCACCTAAAGGTCTTGGTGCGTTAGGGAGGGGGTTCGATCCTCACTCCCTACATTATTTTGGGGATTTTCTTTGATCTCTTACATTCACAGATCCTATGTACATAATCAACACGCGCACACGATACAACCTCAGGTTTGGGCCACAGGATCATACCAAATCCAGATCTGACGCATACGAAGATGGAGGCTCACCATGCACCCTCACAAAGGAGCTACACAAGATCTTTTTCCAGGTTTTATTTAATTGTTTTTATATTATGTATATAATTAAATGGTTAATTTTAATTTATATTATGTATATAATTAAATGGTTAATTTTAATTTCTTAGGTTTAATTAATTATGTTTATATTTAATTTAATTAAGATTAGGTTAAGGATTAGGATCATGATTATCTAGGAGTTTTCCCGATTATTCGACCATCTCGATTTAATTTATTTAATCTAACTTTTAATTATAAAAACAACAAAAAACCCTTAGAAAGAGGATTCGTCCTTAGGGTTTGCCCAATCCCATTGGCCATTTGGCCCAGGATATTAGGATTCAATTTATTATTCGTTTCGACTAAATTTATTGGTCGCGATGGTTAATAATCGATTAATTTAATTAATCAAATCCTATAAGTTAAAATAATATTTATTTTGCTAAATGGTTTTAACCAAATCTATTGGTTACGATGATTAGCATTTTCCCTTTATCAAATTCGTTATTATTTGTAATTGAATCTATCGATTATGAGGAGTAACGATAATTAAAATACACACATTTGCTATTCGTGATAATCGAATCCATCGATTAGAATGGTTAGCAATCCTTCATTCAATCTGTTAATTATGGTGATCAAACCTATTGATCATCGCGATTAATGGTAACATATTAAAATCAGGGTTGTACGCCCAAAACTTTTAAAACACACTAAACCACGATACTACGGTGTTTCAACACTGCGATGTTCACAACTACGATAAGGTAACTCAAAATACCTTCGAACATTCGCATTTCAAAAACAATTTCAAAACAAATTCCAACCACATTCAATTCAATTCTAAGGCGTACAATCCTGTGCCCGAACTACGTTGACTCTGATTCTCCCTAAGGAGATACGTAGGCACTTGGATAACCAAGGCGAGTCCCCCTCCCTAAAATCTCAATTTTGCCCTTTTCACTTCTTTAGCTATTATCCTAAATAATTTTAGCCATAGACCTGTACCTTAGATTCAAAGCCGTAGGAAAGGGTTGAGGGTGCCTAACACCTTCCCTCGACCTGAAAGTAGTATCTTACCCCGAATCTCTTAACTGCGTAAGGTTTCCTATTCGCCTTGGTAGAATAGGTGGCGACTCTAAAGGTTAATTTTTAGGCAGGTTGCTACAGCAGTCCGCGAGTTCGATACTTGGGGGATTAATCCCATTATTACTACATCGGTAAAAATAGTACACTTGCTATTTTACCGATCAGTTCTCGCATCAACCCAACAAGTCCGATGTCTCGCAGGTCAATACTACTCAACCGCCATGCTAACTTATATTTTTTTCTCATAGCTCAAGTATAGAGTTTTCCTCACAATGTGCCCACTACCAGAAAGTTCTAACAATAACATACCAATATATAGTAGTTGAATGTACAATAATAAAACACATAAAGATAAAGAAGAGAAGAAGAAGTCAAGTAAACAAACAAAGCACTCAAACAGAAACACAAACTAAACTAGGGTGAACTCACTTAGGAGGAATAGCCTCAGCAAAGTATCCAGCTGTTCGACACAAAAAATACTCGAACGTAAGGAACACTCGAAATACAAGAGAGTCACCACCGAACTTTATTTATTCCAACAAGAAAGGGAAATATAGAATAAAACCCACAAAATCTAATACATATGGACGTCGCAACCAAGAGAGGGTTCGGGAGTCGGTTATGCAAGAGGAATGTATTAGCACCCCACACATCTTTTGTACTCAACGAAATTCATTTAGTTAGTTTTGAAATGAGTGTTAGCGTGACGTTTGTGATTTTCTACTTATTATGCGAGAAAAAAAAAAGAAGGGTTTTGTTTTTTAGTTGATTGGGTCTAACGAGATGTTAGATCCCGCTCCTACATATCCTCTATTAAAATGAGGAACTCAAGATCACGTAGGCATAAGTAAAAATCATGTGTTTAACATGAAAATTTGAAATTGAACATGGAAACAATGAGCTAATGAGAGTTCTTAAACAAATTTTTTGAAATTCTTAAATAAACGTGTTTTTATGCGGTTAATGATTGATTTAGAGATTTATGGATATACAAAATGAACATGGAAATCTGAATTTAGATATAAAAGATGAAGATTACAGATTTTGATTTATGAAGTACACAAAGGGTACACTGTAATGGTGTACACCATATAATTCTACATGGCATTGACTAAGTCAACACTGGAAAATTCTAAGTCAACATTGCTTTCTGATTGGTCAAATTTATGATTTCAACAAAAAAAATAATTTGGTGACTTCACCTTAGAGTTTTTCTATTTATAAATGTCGAAAAGTGTGTATTTCCATAAAGTTTAATTTAGTTTAGATTGAGTAAGAGAGAGAGAGAGAGAGAAACATGTGAAAGACTGATTGAATGCCTAAAATTTATTAATTACTCATGATTAATGACTTTGCACCCTCTTGCCAATTGCCATGCCAACATAAACTACATATATTAACACAGGACTGAACCTGGCCCAGGGCAACCAGATCCACAACTAAAGGCTTCAAAAAAACATAGGCCTTCAAAAATTTAGGTGGTGGACTTTAGTAATTTATTATATATGGAAATTTTTTTATGGACCTCCCAATTTTCTTGGACACCCGCGGCGAAAATACCAAAATGTTCCTATATTTCGGAAATGCATCTCTGAAATCACTTTTTTTTATGAAAAATAGTTGATTTCGGAAGTGCACTTTCAAAAACACCAAAAAAAAGATGTTTTCGAAAATACATCTGAAATCACTTTTTTTTAGAGTGGGTGTCTTCGGAGATGCATATCCGAAATATTTCAATTTTTAGTCTTGGAATGTTTCGGATATGCATGTCCGAAAAAATTCAATAATTATTAAAAAATTAAAATCAAAGTGAATAAATACAATTAATAGTATAATTAATTGTATTAATTAAAATATATTATTAAATATATATCATTATAATCAAGATATAATAATAATATTAGCCTAATAAATATTTAAATTAACACCTTATTTACTATTTTTTTATGATACATAAAAAAATCATTTGAAAAATTAATGTAATTCGAAATTTATATTAATTCGAAATTTATATTAAAATAAGTAAAATAGTAAATAATTTTATTCTTACTTGATCTTTTTTATTTTAAATTTTTGTTGAATAATTATTAATATATTTATTTTTTTATATAATTATCATTATATTGTATTAGTTATAATTTTAGTAATTATTAATATGAATTTATCAAAAAATGATTAAATTTTTATGAGTTTTTTTAATTTATAATTGGAATTAGAAAAGAAATATCAGATGTATAATTACCATTATTACTATTTATACTTATAAATTATATCAATTTTATGATATCTGAATTAATCAATATCCCAAAAAATTTAATTTTTTGGGATTTTAATTAATTCGGATATGCATATTCGAAAAAACCTCTGACCATTTTTTGGGAGGTTTTTTCGGATATGCATATCCGAATTAATCAAAATTCCAATATTTTTTTTGTGTTTTCGGAGATGCATCTCCGAATTAACCAAAATCCCAATTTTTTTGGAGATGCATTTCCGAAAGATATTTTCGTATTTCCAGCAGGGTTTTCACCGTTGGGGTCCGTAAAGAAATTTTCTTATATACGTATTAGTTGTTGAACAAGAGTAATGAATTGCAGCATTGGCAATAGCTTGTTCAGAGGTTCTGAGATTGATACTTGAAAAAGGCAATTGTTTTTTTTACTGCCAAAATTAACAAAAAGAAGGTATTAAGACCAAGGAAACTGTTGCCATATTGAAATTGAAAGCACTACCCACCCACTCCGCAAATTATATTTGAAATTCAATATATATTAATGATATGAATAACATGAATAAAAGTAAATAACAAAAATATTTAAATGAATTGAGTATTAATCGATAAGTTTACAAATCATACTACATCAAAATAATAAGTGAAATAAGAAGTCAAAAAGAAAACTTTTAAGAAGGTATAAAAACAAAAGCAATTTATATAGTTGGGCCACCAAAAATCAATTGCTTTAATTATTATATGAGCCACCAAATTTATTTAAGATACCCTCTTCCCGCACGGATAAATACAGATAAATTTATTTGATAATGTATATAATATATTTAAATGCAGGTAAAAAGTGACCTACAACATTCAATAGAAGAAGAAAAAAGTGGAAATCCAACAATAGAAAGTAGAAGAGCAACAACTTTATGATACTAATTTATACTACACCTGACTTACAATTTTCACCTGAACATTCCTCAGTAGTAATAATGATCTAAATTATCATGAACATTCATTTTCCAACCCTTTTTGATCAATTTTACTCAAACACATCCAAATATAGAAAAATCAAGCATACACCTTGATAATCAATTTTAGCTTATGTGAGACTACCAGGATAAGCAGTCAAGTCAGTAATGTCCATATAGTGTTGTCTTTTAATGTATCTGATATTAGCTTCCAAGTCAAATGAAGTGTGATAAAACATCCTGGCAGAAGAGTTAAATATCAAACTATGTTGAGTTTCTAACATTCAACATTAACTATAAAAAGCTATGCTAGATCATGAAATATGTATGGCAACTGAAATTCCTTACCAAAGTCAATTATTATAATCCGAAACATCTTCATAGGCATCAATTGAAACAACTTAAACATTTTTCTACATGTAATAAAAATAACCAAAAAGATTATAAAAACCTACGGAAAAAGCCAATTATTATAAGTTCGAATCTTCAAACATGTGTCATTTTTTTCAAATGTTAGAAACTAATTCATTTGAAACCAAAATATACAGGCTCGTTGCATGTCTGATCACTTCACGATTGAACGCCAAAAATGAAATTCTGAAATATAATGTGGGATTCTGGAACTCCTTTTTGAATTTAGAACAACACATTTTATTTATGAGTAAGCTATCTAAAACCATATAAGAAACATTAGTTAAAAATTGAAAATGAGGTAATGAATTTATCCTCTTATTACCAATTATATATAGCAAAGAAACAAAGATCATCAGATTTTAATGAACTCAAATCTGAAACATGAACATGTTTTTTTAGAAATTAAAGTGTGTAAATCTATTTATAACAAATAAACTACAGATTAGAAAAACAAAAAATGGAGTTCATGAGAAGTATTGATTGGTTTATGAATAGACAAAAATAACCTTTTTGCTTTGTAATTTTTGAAACATGAAAGGGCATCATATTAAGGTGAATGGTGGTATGTTATATTAATGGCTAGATAGTTGATTTTCCAAGTGCTAAGTAGTTAATGGTGTAACTATCTACTATTCCAGCAATATCATTCTTTTTCATCTACTTTTTAACACCAATTCTATCATAATAATTTATAAAAAAAAAACTTTTATGAGATTCTAAAATTAATTATTCTATTTTTTAATAACTTTTAAATTTTATTTTCTTTTTTAAACATAAATTTTAGATATATTAATATCTTAAAATTTAATATCTAAATATTTATTATTGGTTCATTTCATTTATTATTAAATTTTGTGATAAAATATAACAAATTCTTATAAGTGGTTTATTTATTATTATTTTTATATACAAAGATATATTTACATTTTAAATGATATATCTATTTTTAAATTCTTTGCATTCTACTACTATTTTTTAGGGATCAATTTTTAAAATTAGAACAGGGCCTCCAAATTATATGAAATGGTACTGTTTTTAATGTTAAATTTAAATAATATATATTTTTGATAATTAAACATTTAAAAACTTATTATATGAACAAAGTTTAAGATTAATTATTTAGTTTTTCATTAGGGATCTATTTTTATTATTAGCCTGGATCTCAACAAGGTCAGGACCGGTCATGTACTAATACATGCAAGAAAAGGACCGTCTTTAAAAAAAACTCTCTTTTAATCAAATTTTATTCTATAAACTACATATACTGACACATGCAAGAAAAGGACAATCATTAAGTAGAATAATAGATTTCATTTGGTTCTGAGTGAGAGAATCTGAGAGTGAAAGAATTGAGAGAGACCGTGGTTGATTTAGATTGCTAGGGTTTGATTTGATTATGAGTGAGAGAACTAAGGCTATGTTTGGATAGAATAAAATGAACGGAGTGGAATGGAGTGGGGCGGAATAGAGCGGAACGGAGCGAAGCGGAATGGAATAAAGATGACGATCCATTGTTTGGGTATTTCATGACGGAATATAAATATTTTGGCATTCCGCCCAAATTGGAGGGTATAAAAATGATGGAAAGTGATGGAATGGGATGGAATGCATTCCATCCGGTTCCACTCCATTCCATCCGTTTTTATTCAATCCAAACAATGGAACATAACTTTATACCATTCCGCTCCATTCCATTCCATTCTGTTCCATCAATCCAAACATATCCTAAGAGACGGAGAGAATTGAGAGTGAGAGAGAGCGTGGTTGATTTGGGGATGAAACAAGTGAGAGTGGTTGATTTGAGCGTGGTTACAATTACTTTTTATGTTCCCTATTAGGCGGGTTAGAGTACTCGTGGGTAGGCTTTTGATATCCGATCCACCCATATCAAACCAGTTATGTCACCTGCTTGACCCGATGGACCATTCTAACCCGCCGAATTTCCTTTTTCTTCCGATTTGAATATGGTAAGGTAGTCGGTTCTGTCCAGCCCTTTATTGAGTACAGTTATTTATTCATTCAATTTTTTTTAATTTGGTTTACCAGCACATACTTTTTTTGTTATTGCATATATAAAACTTTTGTTTCCCTTAATATAACTTTTGTATCCAGTATATTTGTCATATTTTAATATGTATTTTTCAATAAAAAATATAAGGATTAAATATATTTTTGGTCCCTACAAAATTATCAATTTTGAGTTTTAATCCTTCTAAAAAAGTCATGTTTTAATTCCTATAAAATTAGTTATATACGTAGTTTTAATCTCCGTAGAATGACTAAAACGTCATGCAGGGGCGGATCCAGACGTCATATATTGGTGTGGTTAAATAAAAAAGAAAGTATAAACTAAAGAGAATAATAAAACTATTTAAGATATTTATTTATACTTTAAAGATAACGGTAAAATTAATTTATTATAAAGAAAACCATTTATGTGAAATTGAAATTTTTGATTTTTTTAAAGGGTTTTATGATTCAACTTTAAAAAATAGAAAACATCGACTTAGAAATTAAATTTTGAGTTTTTTTTTTAAATTTTTTATAACTTTCTAAACATGTCAACAAAATAATCTTTAAAAAATACACATTGGTATAACATGAATGACTAAAATTACGTGCATAATAATTTTGTAAGGACCAAAACATGCAATTTTTTTAATAGGGACCGAAAATAAAATTTGTTAATTTTATAGGGATAAAAAACATATTTAACTCATTTGAGTTTATATTTTATACTATTTTATTGTGTGTGATGACTATATTTAGAACTTGAATTTAAAGAATGATATTTCAAAATTTCAAAATTTATAAGTGTCGTGATATTTTTTAGCGATCGAGTCATCCGGTTTTACTAGTTTAATATTTATATAGTTGTTATAAAGACCAATTGAACGAGTTATCTGTATTAATCTAGTGTATTCATGCGATTTGACCAGAGATTCAGTAGTTTGACTAATGAATCAATGATCTAATATTTTCACTATTTTAATAATCGGTTCAAGTTTTAAAATATTAGAGAAAAGTGAGGAAAATAATTACCACGGGATAGAAATATGAGATAGAAATATGAGATAAAAAGTGACTTAATAACATATATTTTTATTAATTACTTTAATAAGTCTTAGTGTGTATATATACAAAAAAGAATTTAATAATCTTAGTAATAAAACCTTAGTACATACTAGTATATAATATCAAAAAATAAATAAATTTGATGTGGCTATAGCCACACCCTGCCCCAAGGTAAATCCGTCCATGACGTCATGCAAAAACAATTTTATAACGACTAAAACATGACAAACAATTTTATAACGACTAAAACATGACTTTTTTTAGAGACTAAAAGTCAAAACTTAAATATTTATAGAGACAAAAAACATATTTAATCCTAAATATTATAGTTTCTTCCTAAAACCTTATATTTGATTATTTTTATTTGTAAATACTATGGGTGTAAATAACATTTACATGTAAAGCAACCATAATCATCAAATTATATATATTTAAGTTTTTCTTTAATTATAAATATTTTTAAACCCACATATATTAATTATTGTTATTTTAACATTATAAAATTGTTCAATAATTAAACTCTTTCATAATTTATTTAATTATATATATTGAAATTATACAATTTTAATATTTTTTACTTTTATTTATGTATAATATTATAAATATAAAATAAGTTTATATCGACATCATGTGATATATTTTAAAAGTAATTGTAAAATACTTTATTGTTGTTTTAGTATTTAGTTTATAATGATAATATATGAACTATTTTCACTAATAATTTTTATTTTAATTTAAATATTATGAAAATTTGTTCATCCTTATTGTATAACGATCTTCTAGTACTAATTGGATAATTTTGAGATAGTCGTCAGTCAATATCTGTAAAGCAAAGCAGTAGCCTTTGCAATCGGCTGATTTGATTTGACCATTTACTAGTAACTTTTCTCTTTATACTTTCTTTACAAACTAGGGAGTAACCAAATTCTTTTAGGCTAATAATCCTAACTTGTGCCTAATGTCGAATGTTTTCATCATTTTAGCTTTTCTTTTTCCACTAATCTTCAAAAGTAATGGTGACTATTTTACGGATTATTATCAAAGATCGTTAATACGAACACAACCTTCAGAACAGTGTAAATCGACTGTTTCATATTGGGCAGTGGAGTGTCAACAATATTTTATGGCCAACAACTCATACAAAGGTGGTTGTTGTGCTGCTTTTGCATATGCAGTTGAATTTCAGCACTTTTGCATCTGTGACGTTATGGAACTGGGCAATTCATCAAGTAGTGCTGCAATGGCATTTAAGCTTCCTACTATATGTGACATACCATTTAATTGTACATGTAAGTAAATTTATATAGCATTTAAATTTTATTTCAAGTTTTATATAATATCATAATATAAGATAATATAATGCTCTCATTCACTTAATGTGCTTTCTAACTTTTAAACAAGGATCATATTCAAAGTACTAGCTAGGTACTCTTGCCTGATCACAAAAGACATAAAAAAACTAGAAAAAAAATGATTTCGAACCAACATCAACTGAAATTAAATAAGATAAAGGATTTTTGTGGAATTCATAAAAATTATTATTAGAATAAGAAATATCTCATATGTTCAATTTAATATTTCAGACCAATAAAAAACATTGCATTTTTAAACAATATCTCCTTCCTAACTTTCTAAACACTCCACAAAGCCGCCAATCAAATTATCTTTTTTTCCACTTTCGCTTTCTTCTTCTTTTTGAAACTTTCACTCTATTAGAGGAAATCCCTCCACTCCACAAAAGCCTTCTAATCTCATCGCAAGCTTATCCACCCATCACATCTTGCCAAATCAACTTTGTAACAATGCAGTTGCAAAATAAAGTTGCAAAATAAATTGTCCAAACTTTCCTCCCCAAGGAAACAAAAAAACGCAAGTGAGATCGTGGACAGAACCACCCTCTTTCAAGTAAACCAATTTATCTTCCTCTTACCTTCATCACCTCCTCACAAGAAAGCGATCTGAATTTTAATAATCTCTTGAATTATTGTCTTTGGAGTCTTATAAAAAAAGAGATGAATGAGAATATTATTCAATACATAATTTAACAAAATTACCCTTATAGTGACAAAATAAGCTAGATACTAAGCCTATCTCCATAAGACAATAGACTTAGCAACCAATCATTCAACTCAATACCCGATGGTAACTGGTAAGACAAGATAGAGGGGAAAAGATTTCGCTTAGAAAACTCGCAATTCAGAAACAAGTGTTCCGCAGATTCAACAACGCAATTACAAAGGGTGCATGACACATCTAACCTGATAGCTTTCTTCACTAAGTTGGTTTTGATGAGCAAAATGTTATTGGCCAGCCTCCATAAGAAATTCCTAGGTTTGAAGATGACGAGGGCGTGCCAAATCTCCTTCCTAGCTTTCTCGCTGCTTTGTCCTGCATACAGATACGATATGTAGATTTGACTGAATATTCACCATTCTTTTCAAAATGCCAAATTAGATTATCATCCAAACATGTCATGGATAGAGGAATGCTGACTATATTGCAAGTTATATCATGATTAAAATTTGATAAAATAAGCTGACGGTTCCAGCCACCAAGATCCCTATCAATTAGGGGTGATCAAAACCAAACCAACCCAATAGAAAACCGCAAACCAAACCAAACCAAATCGAAACCGCAAAAAACCGCATTTGGTTCGGATTAGTTTGAGTCATCTTTTAACAAAACCGCATGGTTCGGTTTGGTTTGCGGTTTGTATTTTATAAACCGAACCAAACCGAATCAAACCGCATTATGTTACAACCTAACTTTTACTTAACTCACATCTAACCCAAACTTAAATCTATAATACCTTAACCTTATGATTACGAACAATTTTCTCACTCTTACACATGTTTTTAGTCCCGATCTTCTCAAACTTCTAATAGCATTATCACGTCTTCTTTGCCACATACATCTTCCCTCTTTTTCTATAATCTCTACTCTCTTATATTCTTTCTTTTTCACCTTCTCATTTTTAGGCAAATGTTTCCTATTTCAGTTTCGTTTTTATCGTACATCTTCTTCTCTAATCTCTCAACTCTTTTGTTTTTTCTTTTTCACCTTCACTAATCTCTCGTATCTTCTATTTTTTTTGTTTCATTCTAATAATTTTTATATTGTTTTATACTATTATTTTATGTTTATTATTCCACTTTTGTCTAATTTAATTTTTACATATTAAATAGAAAGTTATTGTTAAAATATGATAGGTTTTGTTGTTATTTAATAGTGTATGAATGTCTAAATATAAAGTTATGTTATCATCTATATGTATATGAATGGTTCAATAAAATATTTCTAAAAAACCGAACCAACCGCACCGAACCAAACCGCATTAGGTTGGTTTGATTTGGTTCGGATTTTTTTTTAAAGTCAACCGAACCAAACCAAACCGCATGATTTTTTCTCTTGCGGTTCGGATGATTTTTTTCGTCAAAACCGCCCAAAGCGCACCGCGATCACCCCTACTATCAATGAGCTCACTCACTTAAGCTTCCCCATCCACGCTACTCATTGGGCCTCTCACACTGAACCCAGTGATGCGTGGGAGCCATCTATCCTTGTAGATTGACACATTTTACCATTACCAATCCTACATCTATTACCCTTCCAAATAAGCTCTCTAGAGCTTAAGATACTCCTTTAAGAGTAACTAAATGAGAAGCTCAGGCCGCTGTTCTCAATTGTGTGCCTAGGAAAATATCTCCCCTTTAAAACTTTTCCTACAAGAGAGTCACCGTTAGTTATCAGGCGCCATTAGTGATTACCAAGTAGGATAGTATTGAATTCCCTAATGCCACGAAATCCCATACCATCCACCATCTTTGCCTTAGCCATTTTGTCCCAACTCATCCAGTGCATTTTTCTTAAGTTGATTTCTCAATTTTTAAGATAGATTTTCTTAAGATGATTTCTTTAACTTGAATTTCTCTATTTGGACAAGTGACTTCCTCTTGTCTTTGATAATTATTTCCCTTTATTTTTATGTCTTAAGGATATTTTTAAGGGATACCTGCAAAATTAACAACCTCTACTTCTACCTACTAAGGGTTAGTTCACCAAAAGTAATATGCATGAGTTCTTCCACAGACATGGCCATTTCAAAATTAGTTTTAAGAGGATTTTACATCTAGATTTCTATGGACCATGCATATAGAGGAGTTATACATACTCTATTACCTTTGTTACACAACTTACTTCACGAAGAATACATGAAAAAGATGTATGAATAAAAAAATGCATGAAAAATGTAGAAGGGGTAACATAACCCCTAGGCAAAGAGCTACAAACAATTTTACATTGAATACATGTTGAAAGAGGAATCTAGAGAGAAGTCATAGATTCTCTCTATGCTCACTTCTTTTCATTTTGTAGAATGAATTCACTTATTTTCATTTTGCATTCCAAAGCTCTTAGTTCCAATAATAGGCTTTCACCCTACCACATGAATCTCATGTGATCTTACAACACAATATTTACTTAACACATGTGAGTAATATTTCTATGTGTAATAATTTCTTGTGCATAATTTGTTAAGAATTCTATTAGTAATAATTAGTTATATTTATATATTAATTTTAATAAATTGTTGATATTTATAAATCAATAATTTTTAAAAGAAGAAGATAAATTACTTTGCAACACAATGCTAATACGAAAAGAAACTTGTTATTCTCATTCAAATAATCTCCATGGTAGACAGAGCGGAGGATTTTCGATAGATTGCTCTTGCAAACTTACAATTTAAAATTATCACATACATCTTGGCAAATCGTTTGACTAATGTAGCGATGAAAATTATCTCTCCCCATCAAAGAGGTTTTATTCAAGATCGTCATATCTCTGATTGTGTTATTATTGCTTTTAAAGACGTTAATGGTTTATCCAACAAATGCTTTACCAGTAATGTTGCTTTAAAAATCGATATTAAAAAGGTGTTTGATACTCTTGATTGGAAATTTCTTCACAAGGTGTTGCAATAACTTGGGTTTAATGATATTCTATAGGGTTGGACCATGGAGATTTTACATTCGCCTAAATTTTCAATTCTTGTGTACGTGAAATTGGTTGGCTTCTTTAATTTCACCCATAGGGTTCACCAAGATGACTCTATCTCTCCCCTTTTATTTTGTATTGCAAAAGAGCTAATAAGTCGAATTCTAGTTATAGCTTCAAACAATCGCAATTTAGAACTCATGTCTCTTTATCGAGGTGTTGTGATCCCCTCTCATGTGTTGTATGCGGATGATATTATGATCTTTTGCAAAGGATCCATGAAAAACATTAGGAGTGTGCTTCGTATTTTTAGAAATTATGGTGATGCTTCGGGTTAAAGAGTTAATAATTCTAAAAGAAAATTCTATGCAGGATCCTTCTCTAATTCCCACAATGTTCACTTGGCAAATTTTCCTGGAAAATTTCGATTGTAATTGCAGAGTGCAATCCAGATTTAGTGGATGCTATTATGTCCATGGTTTTTCTAAGGCATCCTATGGATGGTCGTTTGGTTTGGAAACACTAAAAAATGTCACCTCTTTTTGAAAAAGGCCTAACAATTTCGGTTCCTTCATCCTCAAGTTTTCTGGGCAAGACTATAATCCTTCCTCTAATTCTTTTGTGGGTTGGAGGCAAATTAATAGAAAATTACCTACACCGACCATTTTCCATAGTTTCCATTATATATGGATGGCTAGGAATATTATTAGATTCAATAATGTCCATGTCCGGGCAACGTTGCATGCAACAAAGATGAAAATTCGTACTTCTATGTTTACTAGTGCCAGTATTTCCAAAATTAAAATTGTAAGTGCGCAAGAAGATCTATTGATTCTTCATAAGTTGATTATTCCTCAATGACGAATGTCCTCTCCAAAGATTTGTTTTGTTTTGTGAAAGGATCCAACATTTTTAGGGTGGAAGAAAACAAAAACGGTTCGATGGTAGGAACTTCTGCTGCTTGTGGTACTATCTTTCTTGTTTATGCTGCTGAATCTTTGGGAGGGTCTTCTACAAACTTTCATTATTTTTTAGTCTTGGATGTAGAACTAATGGCAATTATAAGTGCAATGGAGATTTTGATTAGTAAAGTGATAGAAGGGTAATAATAAGAGTATATTATTAGTATGGTTATTGGGCTTTTAGTAGTGTTTGGGCTTTTATGTTATTATTATTATCCATTAAGAATGTTATATAATGTAGTCTCATGGAGACATTTAGAATCAATCAATGAAATCAAAGTTATTTTTATCCTTGTCTCTTTTAGATAGTTTTATTCTCTCTAGTCTTGTTAGGGTTTAGCTTTTGCTTTCTAACAATTGGTGCTTTCATCATGTACTCAAATCCTCCTATGGTTTATCCTTATCACACACCTCCATATCATCCATGGAGTATTTCTCCTACCTATCCCACAAACCCCACTTTTACATATCCTATCACATCTTCATTTCCATCTTTTCCATGGGAACTTTTTACACCTTGTTACACTTGTGTTGGATCATCATCACCAACTTTGTATCCAAATCATGGATATTCACCACATCCATCTTATCCCAAACCATATTCATCATCTCCTTATTCATATGACTATAGTAGTTATCATCAACAACTCCAACCAACAAACACCTCTTCCACAATTTGTCATCAATACCAAACCCATTATAAAAATAAAAGAGATTTTCATAAATATCTCCAAGTGACTCATCTCTCTTTTAAGAAAAGGTCCAAAAAAACCACTCAAAAACATGTTGCCCAAAATGTGTTTGTTGAAATACCCCTACCAACCACTTTGGCTCTTCGTCCAACTTCGATTCGCCTCAGCTTAAGAAACCAATCGCTTAATAGTAAAGGAACATCTCGTGTCAAATTGATTCCACACACTTTGGTAGAATATGAGGATACTCTTCTTGATTCTCATCCAATGATACATGCTAGATTCCTGTCAAAGGGCCACACGTTTTACAGCGTAGGTGATGCTTTCCAGCAATTTACTCCGTGCAGGCGTGAACTTTCGTCACAAGCAGATGCTAGTAGCACGAAAGATGATGATGATGGTGACATGGAGGATGAGGATCAGTTGACTGGGATGGATGCAGATGGAGATAAAGTTAACTTTGAAACAAGCCTGAATGGTGACGAGGATGGTGGGAAACCGCAAGATGAATTGGAGTTGTCGGATACTGAAAGTGATCCAGCTCAAACTCTTCAATTCCTCTCCCAATGTTTCCTCAACACTCGCTCTACAGCACCAGAGCCTCGCCGCCAAGTATAATCCTCCTTCTTTGAAGCCGCCAACACTCCAAACTTTGGTCTCGTCGCCGAACCAGCCGTCAACGAGCAGATTCATCAATCCGCCGCCGTCAACTTCAAAAACCACCTCCGTCTCCGACGGGCGTTAGAAGAGAGCTCCATCCTCGAAGCCGAGAAGGAACATATCAAAACCCTAATCGTTCCTCTCATGCTCGCCAGTTCTCCCAAAATTCAATCTCAACTTAGCGAAGCTCTAGCTATCATCGGTAACCACGATTTTCCTAAAGGATGGCCTACGTTTCTCCCTGAACTCGTCACCAATCTCCAGAATGCATCTCAGGTTAATGATTAGACTTCCATTAACGATATTCTTAGTACTGTTGATTCAATTTTTGGAAAATTTCGTGTTCAGTTTCATTCCAGTGATATTTGGATTGACTCGAAGTATTGTCTCGATAATTTCGCTGCTCATTTGTTTGAAACTTTGCTTAAAACTGCATTGTTGATTGACGTTGCTGCTATGGCGGCACCTCCACTCACAATCATAACTATAATTCCCACAAGGTACCTTGCTTCAAGACTTTTAACCAATATCATTTTCAGTGTGTCCTATTTAATGTATCTCATGGAATTTGAGCTCATGAATCTTAGTCCAGACTTGGCAAATATTCTATTGATAGTAAATCTAGTTTTTGATCCTGGACCACACCAACTGTGGCAACGTTGCCTTGGGGATGGCGTGAGATGGATGAAAGATTGTATGACATTAAGGGAAGACACTCGGAACAGTACCAATTCAATGTTTAGGATCGTTGTGGATTTTGTTTTCTCCTCTTTTTTTGATACTAACACTTACTGCTCCAAATCTATGTTCTACAACATTGTTAGAGGTTCCTTAACAATTTTAAAAACAACACAAATAAGAGAAAAGGTTCTAGCTTCTGCTAAGCACTACATAAGTGACGATGGAACAATCGACGGGATTGATGAGAGTTACACTGTTATAGATAGAAATGAATTGATGGAAATTCACATACCAAGCTACTTAAGTTCCATTAGCAAGGGTGTGGCAACTGTTATGGTATCTGACTCAAGTTGGAATGATAGAATCACCACTCCGCATCGTGTAAACTGCACAGATTTGTTTCAAGCAGGAGTTTTTGCTGGCGTTGACAGGTTCATGGTTCCAAATTTCTTCAATAATTTCATTAACGTTCTTACCGTATTGGCGAAAAATGAATTTCTCTATTTACATGAGACTGAAATTTTTCCTGCTAATTTGTCCTCATTGGCAGATGCAATGTCTGTTTTTCTGCTAATTGTTTTTCTTTCAAGAGTTTCTCTAAGAAAGATTCTTCTGATAGGTGAATTTGAAGAGTATCCGGATGAGAACCGAATGCATTGCACTGCTCGGTTAGTCGATATGCTGAATTCATTTGCAAATCAGTTTCAAAATTGTGATGAAAGTAATTCTACCAGAGATTTTCTTATGGATGAGATCAAAGTTCTTGAGGAAGCCAAGTGTATTACTCTTCCAAATTTCATGCCAAGAAGTGCTGTTCTTATATTACTTCAGCAAAAATGGCAGGTTTCTACTCCTCGAGCAGCGGAGCGTCTTATTTCTAAGAAGAAAAGGTTGCAGCTAGAACTAGACGTGGCTAGAGAGAAACTTAAGCACTTGCAGACAAATGTAAAGTTGCTAGTAAAGGAGGTGAAGTCCCTTAGAAGCTCTCAGTTAGAACTAAAGCAGCAGCTCGACGAATTGAAGGAGGAAAAAGTAAGTGCAGGCTCACTTGAGTTAATGGAACTTAGACATTACAAGAACATGACGCGGTTCTTAGCATCTTCCGTTGAAAATGGTTGGCGAGTTCTTGGTGGTTATGTCTTCTCTAAAGAGATTTCGTTGAATGAGATTGAACCTGGTCCGCCGAATATTCTTGTTTTAGAACCTTGAGGACAAGGTTCATGTGAACCCCGCGGCAATGATAGAAGGGTAATAATAGGAGTATATTATTAGTATGGTTATTGGGCTTTTAGTAGTGTTTGAGCTTTTATGTTATTATTATTATCCATTAAGAATGTTATATAATGTAGTCTCATGGAGACATTTAGAATCAATCAATGAAATCAAATTTATTTTTATCCTTGTCTCTTTTAGATAGTTTTATTCTCTCTAGTCTTGTTAGGGTTTAGCTTTTGCTTCCTAACATAAAGGTTGGTAAAATATTTCGGTTTAGAGTGACTCTTAGGTTTCTATTAGGGCCTTTTCAAACCCGGACATAAGGCCTTGAGGGAATTTGCTAATAAGCTTGGTCTCATGTATTTCAACAAGGTAATTTTTCTGCGGATAAATTTGCTAATTTTGGTCATTTGGTGACCTATCCTTTTTGGTGGTGTGCGGTTCTTTCGGTTTATTATGGATGAGTTCTTAAGGGATAAGATGGGTCTCCCTTGTATCGCTTTTCTTATCTAGTTTATTTTTGTTGGTCCCGCTATTTTGTTAAGGTTTTGGTTCGGTTCCTCCTTGTATATATTTTATTTGTTTGTTTTATATATTATATTTATGATTTTAGTCATAGGACAAGAGTCTCTTTGGGTGTTGATTTAGTTGGGATGCTTAGTTTCTTCTTGGTGATAAGATGCTCTTAATTCAGTTAACAAACAAGTTATATTTCGAAAGGAATCAATATGTAATTTTTTTAATAAGTAACATAATGTATACATGTATTTAACTTCAATTAGTTATGTGAATTTATGTTTGTTATGTGACATTGCAGCTAATGCTCCTGGGACATATCCTTTTGTAGCTGTGTTTTCGATGTTGGCTGTAAGTTTTGTTGTGTTGTTCAACGTCTTTATGTGAATGATCCATCATCTTTCGAGCAGCTCACAATAAATTGAAGATATTTTGGTTACTTTTTTCATTGAATTTATAGTATCATTTTTGTAAAATTAGCAATTTAAGTTTTTTTTTTCATTTTACCTTTAGGAGGTGTCTGTATTAAATTTTAAAAATCATATTTTTGACAATAAATATATAGAAATTGTTAAGAAATGTGGTTAGGTATAATTCAGCCTTACAAAACCAACTTGTAGGGTGAGGGTTACCCCACTTATAAAGAAATGTTCAGACAAAATAATATCCGATATGAGACTCTTAACACACCCACTCACGTCCAGGATTTGGAACATAAAAATAAATAGTTGGTGGAGACATAGCAGAAACTTGATAGTAGTTTTTCCACCGGATCTCAAACAAGGCTCTGGATACCATGTTAAGAAATATAGGTGGGCTTAACTCATCCTTACGAAGCCTGTTTGTAGGATGAGGCTTGTCCCCACTTATAAGCACATGTTCATTTTATATATTATCTTATGTGAGACTCTTAACACACCTCCTTGCGCCTAGGACTGAACATATGGAACATGGAAATAAATGGTGGATGGCCCGATAGCGGAAAACAGAATAAAAGATGACCCTTAAAATCTTAAACGAGGCTCTTGATACCATGTTAAAAAATGTGGTTGGGCCTAACTCATCCCTACAAAATCAGATTATAGGGCGAGGATTTCTGTTCTGGACCGGCCCAATCACCCTTATTGGGCCAATCCGGCCTTCGGCCCAAGGCACCATGGACACACGCGTGACAGCATCCCCCTGCCCGTTCCGGGAAAGCACCGAAGACAACCAACCACGAGGCAATCTCGTGCTCGGTAAACGGCCAGCTCACGCGTTACCTAAATCCACGTCTTGGAAAGAGGAGTCAATTTCGCCTAGGGATACCCCTATAAATAGCCCTCTCATCTCAGAGGGCAAGGTAATCTTTTCTTACCCCAAACTTCTCTCACTTTGTTGTACCTTGTGGAACATATCCTTACTTCGGCATCGAAGTGCCTTGCAGGTACAATCCTTTTTTCCCTCTCAACCGTTCCGGATTTCAAGCCTTCTTTGTTGCTGGCCATCTGATCTGCTCGGTAAGATCAGTGGCGCCGTCTATGGGAAATTTAGCTCCCCCATTCCCTTTTCTTGCACTTTCTTGATCCGTTCTTGCCTCCCTCAAGAATCTGGGAACCAAAGCTCTAATAAAAAAAAATCCATGGCTGACAATAACGAAGACTCATCTTCACTAGACGCTGCGATGACCAACAAGAACGACATCTCTGTCGTCATTCCGCCGTTCAGAAATACCGTCCCCCGAGACGGCATCACCGCATCTCCATCCCCGAAAGATCTCCAAGACGATTCCTTCCATTATCTCGAGGACACCGGTGGCAGAGACGACCGTGGAGAGGCTCTGGAAAATCCTTTCTCTTCCAAGGGCCAAGCTCCCCACAACCAAACCATGACAGCCGTTTTGGTCGCCCTTGCGCAGACAAACACACTCATTCAGCAGCAGAGCGAAAGGATTGGGGCTCTTGAGCAGAAGCGTCATTTAAAAACTCCCCCCGGGTCGCAAGTCTCGCTCTCAACGCGACGTAGTTCCCAAGAAACGCCCTCATTCACCCTCCCCCGGGGAGAACGCGGGCCCCACTTCCAAGAAAAGGTCGGGTGACCACCGCTCCCGACACCGTTTGCATTCCCCTCGACCAAAAAGAAGATTCAGGTCTCCTTCCGCGAAACGCAACGATGATCGCAGACGACACTGGCGGAGTCGCAGCAGGTCCTCCTCCCCCTCCGCCACTAGGGCGCCGAGGCCCTCTGTCCTAGAATAAAAAAGAGGGTCTAGGGTTATCACATAAATCCTATACCAATCTTCTTCTTCTACCATTGTTGTTTGTTTCCAACTTTTCTTCACTACATTGTCGTTTCTGAGTTGCAGCGCATCTAGGTTATGGATGAGAAACGAAAGAGGAATTGGGCTCCAACCCAACAGCCCATTCAGATTTTACTAAGGGAATTTCTTAGAAAATTATACCCCATACCCCTACATTTATCCCAATACCCCTACAAAAAAGAATTTCGGACAAATTTACTCCTGTAAAAATAGTAAAAATTTTCAAATTTTTTCACTTTTCACTCATTCAGACATTTACGTTTCTAGATGAAATCAGAGATTTTTTTTTTCCAAAACCGGATAACCCAAGGCTTCCATTTTCGGTTCTTCCATTTCAAGACAGCAACCAGCCGGACAACCTAAGAGTGAGTTTTCCGGTTTTCCTTTTCCTCAGCCGGACAACCCAAGAGTGGGGTTTCCGGCTCTTTTTTTCATCAGCCGTATAACCCAACAATGGGGTTTCTGGTTCTTCATATCCTCAGCCGGATAACCCCCCTTGGGGTATCCCGTTTTTTTTTTCGTTTTTGGTTTTTATTTTTTTATTTTTTATTTTTTTATATTATATTTAATTTTTAACTGTATTTTATTTTTATTTTTTAGTGGTTCGTAGAAGAGGATGTGCGATCGACGGAATGCGTCAAGGAGGAAGACAACGTCGAGAGGCTGATGGCGAGGGACAGCAGGGAGCTGCACCTGAGGTTGGCCCGCAGCACCCGGCATTTCCCGGCGGACCGACTGATACCTCTTTATTGATTAGATATCAAAACCATGTTGCCTATCATTTATGGTTGGGCGAGGTACGTAAATGTTTTATTTTAGGTTCAATAATTTAAAAATTTATGTTGAATAATTTTAAATTATATGTACTTATATATTAATACATATATTACAAATTATTTTCAAGAAAGGTTGCTGCACATGGCAGCAAATTAATAGGATGGGTTCCGGCAATGCTCCCAAGGCAGATGAATGATTGGTTAGTTACATCTGGTCTGTCATCTTTGCAGTATACTAGTTTGGCATCCAGGGTAGATACGCATCTTTTATCTGCTTTTGTTGAGAGATGGCATCCTGAAACATCGTCATTTCATATGACGTTCAGCGAGATGACTATCACGCTAGATGATGTTTCATGTCTTCTTCATGTACCGATTAGGGGCGAGCTGGTTGACCCCAATTTTGTTGTCACCGATTATGATGCTATCCATCTAGCTGTTGAGTTGTTTCGGGTTTCAATTAGTGATGCAACTAGGGAGGCTTCTTCTGTAAGGGGTCCTTACTATAAATTGGATTGGTTGAAGCAAGTTTTTGAGCAACAAAGAGCTGCAGATAACTTTACAGGTGCTATGAGAGAATACATGATGTTGCTATTAGGTTGTACTAATCTTGCCGACAAGACTTTTACTCTTGTCGAGGCAAAATATCTACCACTGTTGAGAGATTTGGATACTTGTGGAAGATATTGCTGGGGGTAGCTGCACTGGTTACTCTATACAGATATTTAGGGGATGCTTCATTTTATTCATGCAAGCATCTTGGCGGTTATGCCTCTCTTCTTCAGGTACAAAATTTTACTTATGATTTAGTTATACTTAATTATTTAATTTTTTAGTTTAATTTAGTTTATTATAATTTAGTTTAATTTATAATAGTAATGTTTTGTTACAGTGTTGGATTCATGAGTATTTTCAACTGTTGGAAAGAGAGGTACTTCTGGGATATGTGGCATTGATAGTCCAATGGCTAGGGCAATAAAATGGGAATATAGGCAGGGGACGCAAAAAGTGGATGACATCCGAGCTGTGTTAGATCAGTTGATCCCTCACGATATCGTCTGGCGCCCTTTTGAGGATCATAGGGAGCACCGTCCTTTTGATGATATCTGTTTGTACCGGGGGGGTTTGAAGTGGTATGGTACTGTAGTTCTATATTTACCTGACAGATGCATGCGTCAGTTTGAATACAGACAGTACATACTGATTGCTCCTCCTAATGTAGACACACTTGATGTGGATGTTTACTGGGCTACATATATGTAGAGTGTGTTGCAGGTGATCTGATCCCACGATGCTACCCCAGTTGCATTTTCCACCATACCATATGAGACAGACGATGATTATTTGGCGTGGTATTATACGGTGTAACATCCTCGTTTGAGAGCACCACGAGGTGATCAACCGATGGAGGTACCATTGCCTGTCTATGACGAAGGAGCGTCAGACCCGAGGTTATCATTTATATCTCATGAGCTTCATCATTACTTACAGCATCATCAGGCATGTCCTGAAGATGAACAGTTTCTGGAGATATTTAGAGCACTCATACTTGCACAGGGCGGACCTTTACCTAGGGAAGGTCCAATTACTTATGACAATGAGTCTGATTGATGTCACATTTTATGTTTATATTTATGTTTTAGTTTGAGACTTATGTATTATTATGAGACTTATAGACTTATGTATTATTATGAGACTTATAGTTTGAGATTTACTATTTATAATCTATTTGTCAATATCATAAAATCAAACTAAATAGTACCAATGTTGTAATATCATAAAATAAAACTAAGCTGACATATTTTGGCAGTATAGGCGTAAGTCGTTGCCAATGTTGTAACCGCCCGACAAGTCCTACCATCCAAGAAGTTGCATCTTTTGTGCGATATTTCTTCCAATCAGTTGTGACAGGTGGCAACGGGAATCCTTCATTCATGTTTACCTACACATAAAATAAATATCAGAAAAAGTCAAATAGGGATTGAATGTACCAAAATTGTGTTACTAATTACCTGAACCCAATGATTTCCATTGACAAATCCGATGCAGTAAATAGATGCATTAGGTGAATGTGCACTCGTCATAGGAAAGTAACTCAAACTAGGGTGACCTAAAGAGATGAGAACAACGTTATACCGATTAGCTATTACATAGCCCAACTCAGGTAACGTCGTCCATTTATTTGGTGGCTGTTGTCCTAAAGTTTCTATCACCAACAATGATCTCATCGTTGGAAGGCGTTTACCAAATAAATCCTCATACAACTTGCTTCTAGGACCTATAATTTCTTTCTCCGAATCCCGACGAACCATTGACCATCCATATGTGCCATAAACATGAAAAGATGCAATGGCTCTAAACCCATAATTTCCATCATCTCTTACATCAACAATGTCATCAATAAATGGTCTGATGTAATCTGGAAATTGTACAATGTATTTATCAAATTCTTTATTTTTTGAGGTTTGGGATAGTTGTGAACCTAACCTCTTTGAAATTTTTTGCGAACTCGAATGTGCTTGATCAACATACTCATATCCTGAAGGATCACGATAAACATCATATCCCACAGGTCTCTTCCCTTTCTTCTTAATCCCTCCTTTGGTTTTAGTTTTTTCAGGCAGTGGACACATCTTTGTTGTAGTCGGATAAGCAATCTCACACACTCTGCTTTTTAATGCTCTTTTTCCGACAACATCTAGTGACCTCCACCTTTTCCAAATTTCATCGATTGCATTTGTCATGTCTATTTCTGATCCATCATCTACATATTGATTTCCTTCCATACTTAGTTTCTCCAATGAATATGAATAGCCTCAATTGGTATCGCATCACCACTCAATGTATATCTCCCTAACTCACAAGCACATGGTAACCCATATACTTTTCTATGAGTACATCCGCACTTTTGCGTATCGGTACCTACCATGTCAATCCTCAACCAGTCTTCAGCAATCTGCCTCAATGCAGCTCTTGATACTCAACCACGCAAATTTGAATAAAAAGGACTAGTGTGTGCATGCTCAACTTCATACAAACTCTTCTGAAACGAAGCTCTAATGTTGCCCACTTGTATCTTGATATTGTCATTCATAGCCTCCCAACATTTGCATAAATCACCTAAGCTATTCTCTAACATTTGTTTAAGTTTCCAATGCGCAGACTCCACCCTTTAAATAAAACAAAACAACTAATTATCTGTAATATTAAGATAAAGAAACAATGTCGATAAAATCACATAAACGTACCTATTTCTTGTGGTATTGCCCAAATGTAACACTTGATTGATCCATGCTTCGACAAGTTGATGTTTGTGCAGTGTCAACCATGTGTCATTCACATAATCAATAAAACCTTTGGAGTCAACACATGCATCCTCAAGTTGTTTCAACCTTTGATGGTACTCCATCTCATCACTAGCCCTTGTAAGTTCAAACCACATTTTCTCCACTGTTTCTCGCATATCATCCACAACATGTTTCTTACACTTTGATTTCACGTTTTTGTTGATGTGAAATCAACAAAGAAAATTAGTTGTCTTTGGAAATACTGTTTCAATGGCTTTCATTAAAGCAAGATCTCTATCAGTCAAGATTACTTGAGGACAATCATCCTTCTTGATAAACAACTGTTTCAACTTATCCAATACCCAATAAAAAGTCTTTGTCTGCTCAAATTCCATATAGGCAAATGCAACAACAAATGTTAATTTAGTTGATGTCATACCAATTATTTCAAACAATGGTTGCCTGTACTTGTTTGTCTTATATGTGCAGTCCATAATCAATACAATAGGAAACATATTCAACAGCTTCACTGATTCTGGATGAGCCCAAAAAATATCTCTCACAACTTCTAACTCATCATTTTTCCTACTCCAGTAAACATAACCTGATTCTTCAACCAACTTGAGCAATTGTTGCATTTCTGTTCTGGGACCCCTTATGTCTTTTTGTATCTTACTCTTATGTTTGTATATTTGCATGATCCGAGTGACATTCTCTGGGTCACGCTCTTGCAATTACAATAATATGTGTCTTGGTGGAACATGGCGTTTTGTCAAATCAACAATATGTTGCTTATCATCTGTATTTAGTCGACTTACGAAAGCATGACCTTCAAATCTATCAGGTAAGCCGTGGTTGTGTACTCCGCATTTTACATCGATCTTCCATCCAGAACCATCTTTCGACGGTGTTAACATAATTTTGAAAGGACAACCACATCTCTTACTAGCACTTTGGGTTTCGCTATCTGTTTTTTTGTATTTTCCACCTTTATCACAACCAAATAGTAATTTATCACTTCTTCCTCTCTTGTCTGTTTTGGTATCTGAACGAGTTATTATAACTGTCACTTTATTCCTGATTCCAACCTCCTTAATTCAACTTATCGCCTCTTCTCTTGTAGCAATTTTTTGACAAGTTACAAAAACATCAGTTGTATTCACACATGTTTGATTTACATCGCATTTCATCAAAAGAGGATCCACACCTAAATATATAAAATTAATTTAGTTTAATATATAATTAAAAAAAATTAAAAAAAAAATAAATAAAAATTGAAAAAAAAAGGAACTGGAACACCCACTAAGGGGATATCCGGTTGAGAAAACAACAAACCGGAACTCCCATTAGTGGGATATTTGGTTGAGAATAATGGGAACCGGAACACCCAAACCTGGGTTATCCGGTTTTGGATATTTACTAACCGGAATTCTACATCTTTAGATATTCGGTTGAAGCAACGTAACAGTTTCCAGTCACTCAGGTGTCCGTACAAACAGTAAAAATAAAAAAATTAAAATTAAAAATTAAAAGTTAAAAGTTAAAAAGGACAAAATTGAAATTCTTTTAAAATTGTAGGGGTAATAGGATAAATGTAAGGGTACGGGGTATAATTTTCAATTTCTTAGTACGTATTTTTTTTATAGTTCTCTGAAGAAAAAAAATATCAAATACTCCCGGACTTCAAATATACATGTCTGGCCGAACTAAATTTTAGTTTTTTAGGGGTTCGTTTGAATATGTATATTCGAAATAATTCAATAACTCAATATAAAGATATTTCGGATAAACATATCCGAATATTTTAATTTTTTATATTTTATTTTATATAAATATTTATTTATAATATAGTTATAATATAATAAATAAATATTTTATTTGTTTATAATATATTTATTTTAATTGATTAATATTTATTTACTTATTTTGAAAAGATTTTATAGATGATCCCTATAGTTTATAAATTATTTTTCATTTTTTTACAAGCAATTAACGTGTTCTCTATTCATTTAATATTAATTATCCTACTTTAAAATTAATTATTAATAACATTCAACTTTTAATTATAATATAAATATATTTTTAATATAATAAATATTTTAATTACAATTTTATAATTAATCATCAATTTTATAATAAATACTTTAAAAAATATTTAATTAAAAATGTCAATTTTATTTCTTCAAATAAAAGTGTCATCTAAATTTAATTTAATTTTAAAAATACAATTAAAAAAATACTTATATATTTTATCCAAAAATTATTCATAATTTTAAATAAATAAAAAAACAATTACATTTCACCGTTGCAATTCGAAATTTAATAATTGCATTCATTGTTTAATTTCATATCATAAATTTACTTTAGTATTTATTTTTCAATTGTAAATTTAAATTATTCTTTATTAATAATAATTCACTTTAATTATATTATAACTATATTACAAATAAATATCTTTACAAAATAAAATCAAAAGAAATTTGGGATATTGGTTAATTCGAATATGCATATCCGAAAATCCCTGAATATGCATTTGGAGTTTTCAGAGGTGTTTTCACCATATAGAGGATAAGGACTCATAAAGTCGATTCTCCATACATCAAACACCTAACAGAAAAACATCAGTTACTAAGGCACTTCACTCTTACGAGTGATAGTTGTACCTTCTATCTGACATTGTTTACAAGTGCGGCAAGTCTCATTGTCGGGGACACATCTCCTATTTATCTTATCACTATCGAATTTAAACAAATACGGATCGTCCCATACATATAATTTTGCATCACTTTTGAGTTTGTGAATTTTTGTCCTAGATGCACCTGTAGTAAAAACTCCGACAACAAGATGAAAAACTAAATAAGCATACCAAGTAGTTACCTCAGTGAGCTGTAAAAGCTGCTCATCAGGAAAATTATCCTAAATGGGAAAAAAGATCTCCATCTCGCTCTATTATGTTTAAATGGTTAGCCACCTCCACTTTTATCATTAATCTCCAAATCGAATTCTTGGAGCAACAACATCCACCGAATCAATCTTGATTTTGCTTTTGGTTTTTTCAACAGACATTTCAAAGTTGCATGGTCAGTAAAAACAACTACCTTGGAACCTAGAAAATATTATCTAAATATATCAAGAGCAAAATCAATAGCTAGAAGTTTCTTTTTAGTAGAAGTGTAATTTGCATGCGCACAATCTAAAGTTCTAGAAGCATAATAAATAACATGGGCAGCCTTGTCCACCCTTTGCGCGAGAAACCAAACACCTTTATTCATTTGTCATCTAAGTTGAAAGTGACGTCATTTTTCAACAAATTTGACAGCGGAAGAGTTATCTTGCTGAAATCCTTTATGAAGCGCCTATAAAAACCTATCTGACCAAGAAAAGAAAGAATCCCGCGAATTTAAGATGGGTAGGGTAAATTAGAAATCACGTCAATATTAGCCTGATCCACTAAAATTCCTTCTTCGGAAATTGTATGCCCTAAAACAAATCCTTGCTCAACCATAAAATGACATTTTTCATAATTCAAAACAAGATTGGTTTCAATGCATCTCTCAAAAATCATATCCAAACAATCCAAGCATGCATCAAATGAAGAACCATAAACAGTAAAATCACTACAAGAATAAAGCTCTCCTGCAAAGTGTTTTAGTTATGTGATTATCACGTGTCAAAAAATTGATACTTGCGACGTGATAATCACGTCACTACCTTTAAACAATATAAATACTATAAAGCCATTGGGAGTCAGACATTGATTATTGAAAAAAGAAGTTGCGACATGGGAAACACGTCACTACTAAAAAGTAAAATAAAAAATATTAAATGTTGTAACGTTCACATGGGGAAAATGTTCAAAATTTCAAAAAATTAGTTGTGACGTGTGAAACACGTCGCAAAATTTAAGAGAGAAATTTCATTTTTTGTGAATTGATAGGTGGCAGGCTTTTGCAGGCAGGTTCATTAAATGATGTTACTGTTTAAATGTTACGACGTGAATATCATGTGGCAAGGTTGGGAAGTGAGTCGCAAAATTTAAGAGAGAAATTTCAATTTTCGTGAATTGATAGGTGGCAGGCTTTTGCAGGCAGTCTCATTAAATGATGTTACTGTTTAAATGTTACGACGTGAATATCATGTGGCAAGGTTGCGAAACGATATTCACGTCACTGTTTGGCTTATATAATTGGCCCTTCGTTCTCTCTTCCCTTCCATTCCAATTGCTTCAAATCTTGTATAAAAGGTAAGTTTGATTCAATTTTTTTTTATAATTTAGTTTTATCAATATCTTTCAATGTTTGTAATATTTTCTATTGTTAATTTTAGATTATTTTTTTTGTAAGGTATTGAAGTGAAGGTTGAAGGAGATTGAAGAATTAAAGAGGTTGAAGGAGATTAGAGAATAGGTATTTTTGCAAATTTTTTTGTTAAATTAAATATATTAATTTGGTTGTTGCGAAGTAGTGACATGATTTTCACGTGGCAAATAAAAGTGTTTTTTTGAGCCCCATTTGTTGCGCCCGCTCTGACTTAAATGTTGGGATTCTCAGTGTAAACATTTGCAACGTGATTTTCGTGTCACTAATGAGTGACATGAAAATCACGTCACAACTTCGTTGTCACCCGCTCTCCAGCGGCGTAATTACTCATGTCGCAAAAATCAGTTTGTGAAGTGATTTTGCTTGTTGTGGCGTGAAATTCACGTCACTAATTAGTGTTTTTTTGTAGTGAATCATCCATAAACACTTCCATGCAATTTTCAATAAATTCAGCAAAAATACTAATCATGCATCGCTCAAACGTAAGAGCATTGCGCAAACCAAATGGCATCCTCAAGTAAGAAAATGTACCGAATGGGCATGTGAAAGTTGTCTTTTCATGATCCTTTGGTGCAATATGGTTCTGAAAGTAAATTGAAAACCATCAAGAAAGAAATAGCGTGATTTATCATCCAACCATTCAAGCATTTGATCAATGAACGACAAAGGAAAATGATCCTTTCTAGTTGACTTGTTCAATCGATTGTAATCAATACAAACTCTCCAACTATTCTGAACTCTATTAGGAAAGATTTCTTTACTTTTTTTCACTTTTTACGACTCTAAGATCAGATTTCCTAGGTACAACTTGCACTAGACTTACCCAATTATTGTCAGAGTTTGGTTACCTCATTCTTCACAACATCAAGAATCAAGGGGTTAAGCTGCCTCACGGCTTTAGCTCCGTCTTCAAGTAAAATCCTATGCATACACATGATCAGGCTAATACCAAAAATGTTAGTAAAGATCCATCTAATTGCCTTGTAATGCTTCTTCAATACCTGTAGATCTTCCTAATCAAATTCAAGTTTGGATGAGATCATCACATGTAGCTTTTCATTCCTCTCCAAAAAATGTATATTTCAAATTGTTAGGAAGTAAATTAAGCTCTAAGAAAGGTGGTTATTCAATGAATGGTGTGTTTCAGGCAGCCGGGATGTTGAGAGCTTCAGCTGAGTAAACATTTTAATCTACAACTTCATTTTAAGGGAAAATATCAACCTATAAAGCAGCGTCAATCTCAGAACAAACAAAACAAAGGTTAGTGTTAGTACATACATCGCAAATGTAAGTATCATCAAAATTAGACAATGATGAAAAATCAGATGAAAACAACTTAGAATAAGTATCATCAACTAATTCATAAAGCAAGTCAATGATAAAAATAGAATGATCTTACATTGGATGTTTCATAGCATCATAAATGTTAAATTTTGCAATAATATCACTAAATTCCATGGACATTGTTCCATCATCAACATCAATTTTAGTTTTTGCAATTTTCATGAATGTGAAGGATAGAAAAACACTTAGAAAGGGGGGGTTTGAATAAGTGTAGCTTTAAAACTTGTAAGATAAAAACAATTTGTACAATGATTTTTATCCTAGTTCGTTGTTAACTAAACTACTTCAGTCCACCCCCTTAGAGTGATTTACCTCACCTGAGGATTTAATCCACTAATCACACGAGATTACAATGGTTTTCCACTTAAACAACTTCTAAGTCTTCTAGAGTATACTGATCACAACCTGATCACTCTAGGAACAAACTGCTTAGATAACCTCGAAGACTTTCTAGAGTATACTGATCAACAACCTGATCACTCTAGTTCTTACAACTTAATGTAAACAAATTCGTTTAAGAGTTACAATGCTTCTTATAAAGCTATTATCACAATTGTGATTTTCTCTTAAGTTTAAGCTTAATCTCACTAATATATTACAACAGTAATGTAGTGAGGTTGAAGATGAAGTTTTTGAGAGCTTTTGAATTTGATAGTGTTTCTGTATATTTGCGCAAGTGTTATATTCAGCTTCTCATCAGAACTTCAATATATAGGCGTTTGAGAAGATCACCGTTGGGAGCATTTAATGCTTTGCATAATCCGTACAACATTGCATTTAATGTTTCACTCTTTTGTCAACTACCTCGAGCCTTGCTATCGCTGTGTCTATTGACGTATCCTTTAATAGGTTCTAACGTTCCTTTTGTCAGTCAGCGTAGTCTGCCATCCTGTACTTGCTTCTGATCTGATGTTTGTATAAACAACGTTTGAATATCATCAGAGTCAAACAGCTTGGTGCAGAGCATCTTCTTGTCTTCTGACCTTGAAGTGCTTATTAGCGTGATACCATGAGAACTTCAGTGCTTCTGCTTCTGATCTCAAGTTCTTCTAATGCTTCCATAGACCATGTTCTGATTCTGCTTGACCATCTTCTGATGTCTTGCCAGACCATGTTCTGATGTTGCATGCTGAACCTTCTGAGTCAGTGCTTCTTGCGCTGATTTTGTGCATACTCTTTATGTAATTCCTGAAATGGAAATTGCGTAGTATTAGAGTACCACATTATCTCATACAAAATTCATATACATTGTTATCATCAAAACTAAGAATATTGATCAGAACAAATTTTGTTCTAACAGAATGGTCTGCTTAAATTGATGGGTTCCCTGCTTGATTTAGTTTCTCCTTCCATCTCCAGAATGTAAAAATCTGTAGGAAAAATCAAGTCATTAACTTGAACAAGTACATCTTCTACTACTCTGGTAGGGCGGGGATTGCTTATGTTCGGTAGTTGAATGGTTAAACATGTATTTTGTAAATGGCCAAGATCAAGATTGTTATAAACAGAAATAGGCATAACATTAATGGAAGCTTCTAAATCTAGCATGCAATTTCTATCGTGAGCTTTTCCGCTTACAAGGCACACAACTCAATATGAGTTCCGCCTATCACCTGAAATCGAATGTTCAAACCGAAGTGGTGAATCCATATGTTGAGACCTATATGGGATGTTTTATTGCAAATCAGCCTAAGTTGTGGTCCATTTGGCAGTCGTGGGTAGAGTATTGGTTTAACACCACATATCATGCATTAACCAGAAAACCCCCATTTAACGTAGTTTATGGGAGGAAGCCACCAGTGATTGCTAGGTTAATGAGGGGAGTAACTAAAGTTGCTGCAATTCAGATGGAACTGATCGAGAGAGATGAAGCCTTGCAGCAATTGAAATTGAAATTGCAATTGCATAAGTCACAAAATCGTATAAAGACACAAGGTGATGCTTATCGTATCGAGCGAACCTTTGAAGTGGGAAATTGGGTTTTCCTCAAGCTTCGACCTCATCGTCAAAGAACAGTAGTGGTGCGTATCAGTGCTAAGCTTGTGGCATGTTACTATGGCCCCTATAAAGTGCTAGAAAGGATTTGAAGGCTAGCTTATAAACTACAATTACCAGAGGGAGCAATGTTGCATCCTGTATTTCATGTTTCTTTGTTGAAGAAAACAATTGGTAACTACTAGGTTGAAGAAAAGTTACACGAGGGCCTAGAGGGTGATTTTACCGAAAGTGTTGGACCTGGTGAAGTGTTGGCAACGAGAACTGTGAGACAAGAAGCAGGAGAGGTGACTCAGATTTTGATTCATTGGAGGGGGGAAGGACCTAAGGAAGCTACTTTGAAAGATGCTATCACTTTGAGAATTTCCACATTGGAAACAAGGTTGAAATTCAAGGAGAGGGTATTGTTGGGCCCTGGTCAATGATAGTGGGCTAACTAATTAGCCAATTACCTGGAAGGTCTATACTCGCAGAAGCAAGAGGGGTACAAATAGTTGGAAGGTTCTAAGAATGTTGAGCTGACAGTTTTCGTCGGTAGTGAGAGTTCAATAACATATTTTAATTAGCTTCTTTTCTTATAGTGTGGGGTGGGTAAGGAAGAAAGCATTTTGGAGAATATTCCGTTTGAGTAAGAACGTAGAGTTACTACTTACTACTCTCTATAGGGGCTCAGCCCTGAGAAAGTTTGAGTTTATCCTGTTTTGTAAACCCTTTGATTTCCGTTTGAATACTACAATCTCACTTTATTTAGTATATTTGAGCTTTACAATTCCTTATTCCTAACAGACTACCTTCTCATGCTTCACTATATTTCAGTTCAAAAAAACAAAATCTATAATGGCTGATAAATCATGAGCCATTGATTGTTCTTACAAATGAGCCAATACTCTCCACTACCCAATGGAAATAAGCATGTTCATGTTATTGTTTGTACCGGTGCATTTCGTAGAAACATTACCCCAACAACACTTTGTCATCTCTTATAGGATAGTGAAGCAGAAATATTTATAATAAAGATTATATACCTATTTGGATAAACAATTTATTCGGAGCTTATAGCACAAGTGCTTATCCAAATAAGCACTTATAAAAAGTTTGCATAAGTTATTATTTTAACAGAAGATAAAATAAATTTAAATTATTTTTATTTTCGCTATAAATTGTTTTCATAGATTATCTTTGAGAACTAATAAAAATAAGCTAAGAAAATTTATGAATAATGATATAAGCTGTTTTAATAAACTCTTTCAAACAACGTCACAAAACTTATGACATGGGATAAACTCAAATAAATCTATTAAAACATGCTCATAGTCAGTCTAGTTGACATAATTTTCTTCATCTATGATTTGCAATAGCTATCATCATTTTAACACTACATTATGCTAACAGGAGCAAATACTTACAGTCTACTCCATGCTCTTAAATTTGCATGCATATGCATATAAAACATTGTTATCATTGTATAATTCAGTCAATCAATTAGTTATCTCTCTTTGTTGTTTTCTTTAAGGCATTTTTCTAAAATATGTACATAAACTACTTTTGATACAACAACAGTAAAGACAGTATAAGCTCATTAAGGTCCACCAAATTTAGAGAACAAAACCTTCTATTTCATTCAAATACATATGTAGTCATAGATCAAAATTTTAATGAATTGCTTTAAGTCAAAGTCATATAGTTGTGATATTGATCACCATGCATAAGCTCATTGGAATAATTTACCTTATAAGACAATTTCAAAAAGTAATCAAAACATATATTAGAACAGAATCCAGCTAAATACATAAACAACAGTGAATCACACAAACAAAGCTGTCAATGTTACCAATAAACATATGATTCAGCAGAACCTGATTCTTCTCGTTTATGTCATCTACTTAAGCACTTCACTGCAAAGACTATACATACACACATAGTCATTTGGGTTGGGATCAACCTGCATTGTTACATGATGAGTTATGCTCTAGTTCAATATAAATATCAAGAAAATAGCAAAGGAGAGAATTTCAAACCTCTTTTTTCTTGTTCGTGTCATCTTCTCAAGCTTGCTCCTTGTCACAGTCACCAGGGAGTGAAAGCAGAGACTCTATATACATAGTCACTCCGCATCTAAGATTGTAATTATAATAAGAATGTTGCTCTAGAAAATTTCCATTTCTATCATACTTCACCAATCCATCGTCTTCATCAGTCCCAATAATATCACCACTTTTTGTACAGCACAATGGAAAAAAGTCTTCGTTTGGGCAAACGACAAGATCAACCGGAAGAACAAGAGTCATAATCCAAGAGGAGTTCACTTTGTATTCTTTCATCACCCATATTTCAACCGTATCATTACTATTATCCTTAGTATATACACTGAGAAATTCCTCATATACCCACAAACCACCACAATGCACACGATTACCGTCAAAACCACGTGGCAAATGCATATATGAAAGTTTCCTTTCCTTTAAATCAAATGCAACAATAACATGACATAGTAAGTCATTACGATAAGCCAACCAATGAATAGCTCCCTTATAGAGAGACCCACCTTTGGGCTCATCGTCAAAGGTATAAGGGAAGTGAGGACCCTCAACTTCTTTCCATGTATTAGATTTCAATGAGAAGTACTCCAAGTGTAAAGGAGGATCGTCATAATCATGATGAGACATTGAAACAACCAAGTAATCTTCGGTCGAATCATCATACCCAAAACCATAGAAATAATAATCAGCATCTACATTGGAACCAAAAGGAGATGGAGGTATTTGTTTGTGAACTCCAGTGGATGGATTCCAGACATACATATTCAAGTAATCGCATAAAAATATGAACCCTCTGCATGACCCTTTAACTTCAAAATTATCGGTAAAAGACTCTGGAAAGATACAATCAAGGTTGAGTGAAACAGATGCATTGACATTGTCAAGCGATGCTTCAATATCGATGGATCGAGATTCATGACTTGAATCTGGTATATATAGAATTCTACGATTGGGTTTTGAGGCTGTGAGTTGAAAATGTGATTTTGCAAAGTTGGGATCACGAGAGATAAGAGAAAACCATAACTTACAAACAGACTTGAAACGTATAAGAGACTTTACCGGCAACCTCAGTAAGATTTGGATGATCAACTCGTGAGGCAGAAACATGACCAATGTTGTTTTGTTTCCAACTTTTCTCTACTGAATTGTCGTTTCGAAGTTGCAGCGTATCTAGGTTATAGATGAGAGATGAAAGAGGAATTGGGCTCCAACCCAACAGCCCATTCATATTTTACTAATACAGCCCAAAAAAACATTTCATCCTAAAACTAACATTATTTTGATGGTAGCTGTATACAAACTTTTTCTTTTTTCTTTTATAATTTTCATTGAACTTCAAGAATTTCTCACAGATCTTATAAAATTCTTAAAATACTCTGGTCTTTTCTATTTGGCTGCACCATTTTTTTTCCAAATTAGTTTAATTTCTTAATTTGATATCTCAACTTGCCCATTAGTTTGAAGGTGATATACAGTAGAGATCATATGCACAAAACCGAACTTTCGTAGCAAAGCTTCCGTGATGTGATTACATAAATGAGTGTCTTGGTCACTTATGATAGCTCTGGGTATTTCAAACTTGCAAAAAAAAATATTTGACCTGACAAAATCTGCAACAACTTTAGAATCATTAATTTTAGTGGGGATTGCTTCCACCCACTTTGAAACATAATCAACAACAATTAAATTGCAAACAAAACCAAAAGATACAAGGAAAGGACTTATAAAGTCGATTCTCCATACATCAAACACCTCACAGGAAAACATCGGTTACTGAGGCACTTCACTCTTACGAGTGATAGTTGTACCTTCTATCTGACATTGTTTATAAGTGTGATAAGTCTCATAACCATCCATAAAAATAGTGGGCTAAAAGAAACCTGAGTATAGGACTTTTCTTGCTGTCCTTTAAGGACCGAAATGTCGCCCTACTTGAGAGGCATGAGAAAACTGCAAAATAGATCTAATCTCGTAGTCGGGGACACGTCTCCTAATGACCTTATCACTATCAAATTTAAACAAATATGGATCGTCCCATGCATAATATTTTGCATCACTTTTGAGTTTGTGAATTTGTGACTTAGATGCACCTGCAGTAAAAACTCCAGTAACAAGATGATTAACTAAATCAGCATACCAAGGAGTTACCTCACGGAGTTGTAGAAGTGCTCATCAGGAAAATCATCCTGAATGGGAAAAAGGATCTCCATCTCGCTCTATTTTGTTTAAATGGTCAGTCACTAAATTCTCAACTTCACTTTTATCTTTAATCTCCAAATTGAATTCTTGGAGCAACAACATCCACCGAATCAATCTTGATTTTGCTTCTGGATTTTTCAAAGATATTTTAAAGTTGCATGGTCAGTAAAAACAACTACCTTGGAACCTAGAAAATATAATCTAAATTTATCAAGAGCAAAACAATATTTATAAGTTCCTTTTTAGTAGTAGTATAATTTGCATGCGTAGAATCTAAAGTTCTAGAAGCATAATAAATAACATGGACATCTTTGTCCACCCTTTGCGCGAGAAACCAAACACCTGTTTTCATTTGTCATCTAAGTTGAAAGTGACGTTATTTTTCAACAAATTTGACAACGATGAGCTATCATGTTGAAATCCTTTATAAAGCGCCTATAAAAATCTACATGACCAAGAAAAGAAAGAATCTCGCAAATGTAAGATGAGTAAGGTAAATTAGAAATCGCATCAATCTTAGCATGATCCACTAAATTCCTTCTTCAGAAATTGTATGCCCTAAAACAAATCCCTGCTCAACCATAAAATGACATTTTTCATAATTCAAAACAAGATCGGTTACAATGCATCTCTCGAAAATCATATCCAAACTATTCAAGCATGCAGAAAATGAAGAACCATGAATAGTAAATCATCCATAAACACTTCCATACAAATTTGTAATAAATTAAGCAAAAATACTAATCATGCATCGCTCGAACGTAGGAGCATTGCACAAACCAAATGGCATCCTCCTGTAAGAAAATGTACCGAATGGGCATGTGAAAGTTGTCTTTTCTTGATCCTCTAATGCAATATGGTTCTGAAAGTAACCTGAAAACCATCAAGAAAGAAATAGTGTGATTTACCATCCAACCATTGAAGCATCCGATTAATGAACGACAAAGGAAAATTATCCTTTCTAGTTGTCTGGTTCAATCGACTGTAATCAATACAAATTCTCCAACTATTCTGAACTCTACCTGGAAAAAGTTCCTTTTTTTTTTTCATTTTTTACCACTGTGAGACCAGATTTCTTAGGTACAACCTGCACTAGAATTACCCAATTATTGTCAGAGGTTGGATATATGCACTTTCTTGCAAGAGTTTGGTTACCTCATTATTCACAACATTAAGAATCAAAGGGTTAAGCCGCCTTTGGGGTTGCCTCACTACTTTAGCTCCGTCTTCAAGTAAAATACTATGCATACACATGGTACCAGGAATGTTAGTCAAGGTCGATCCAATTTCCTTATTCAAGTTTGGATGAGATTATCATAGGTAGCTTTTCATTCCTCTCCAAAACAATACATATTTCAAAATGTAAGAAAGGTGGTTGCTCAATGAATGGTGTGTTTCGGGCAGCCGGGATGTTGAGAGCTTTAACTACGTAAACAGTTTAATCTTCAACTTCATTTGGAGGAAAAATATCATCTTGTAAAGAAGCTTCAATCTTAGCAAAAACAGAACAAAGGTTAGTGTCAGTACATGCATCGCAAGTGTAATTATCATCAAAATCAGACAATGATAGAAAATCAGCTAAAAACAACTTAGAATAAGTATCATCAACTAATTCATAAAGCAAGTCAATGATAAAAACATAATGATCTTACATGGGATGTTTGATAGCATAAAAAATGTTAAATTTTGCAATACCTAATTCCATGGACACTGTTCCATCATCAACATCAATTTTAGTTTTTGCAATTTTCATGAATGGTCTGCTTAAAATGACGGGTGTCCTCCTTGATTTAGTTTCTCCTTCCATGTCCAGAATGTAAAAATTTGTAGGAAAAAATAAGTCATTAACTTGAACAAGTACATCTTCTACTACTCTAGCAGGGCAGGCATTGCTTGTGTTCGGCAGTTGAATGGTTAAAGATGTACTTTGTAAATGGCCAAGATCAAGATTGTTATAAAAAAAAGTAGACATAACATTAATGGAAGCTCCTAAATCTAGCATTCATTTTTTTAATGTATTATCCCCAATGGTATAGGGAATCAATAAAGTTCCTAGATCTTTGCACTTTTAAATCGTTTTATACCCATTGTGACATATTTGATATACTTGTTGGGTGAGAATATTGAGTATTCAACGATTTAGAGGGGTGTGAATAAACCTCCCAATCAAAACCTTAGTTGAAAATAGTTTGAAAAACTATTATCAATGCTTAAAAATAAAAATGATTTGCATGACGGAGACAAAATTTACCTTATAAGGCAATTATGCTAATAAATTGGAATTTGCACTGAATGACTTTAAACAGTTCACAAAGCAATCAAAATCAAAACATAAAATTAACTAAATATACAAAATAATGAGATATATTATGTGGATTCTAAAATCATAGTTTTCAGCTTAATCTTCAACAAGACGAACTCAAAGTTCTGATTCTTACAAAACCTAAGCTTTACGAATAAATTGAGAGAGAGAGAGAGATGTACACTACAATTTATAGTGGTTCGAATATAGTCCTTTCTAAGCTTAACTCACTCTCCACTACGCTTTGTGACAAAATTACACGAGTTTAGTACAATCAAAATATCCAAATTAATGTTGAAAACATAAAAATATTCTTTCTTGATCCTTCACTTGTACACAATCTACGAACTGAAGTCTTTGCAAAATCATCTTTAATCTTCCAACCCCAACAACTTGCTCCAAAATCTTTGTTTTGCAGCGATCTTTAATTGATCCTACTGGTATCTTGAGCATTGATCTGTCCAGAGATTGACAAGAACTCCCATCTTGTTTGTAGGCTTCCACACATAACCACCAAGATGAATCTGGGGAAAAAAACCTCCTTTTTTTCCATTGGAATTGTCAAAATCACACATAACACCATACACCAAGCGAACCTCTGAAATCTTAATCAAATCTCCCATGAAACGTTAAATTGAATAAACAAAAAACCTTAACAATCACAAATCTCCAAAGATGATATTTGGATACTCAAGAAACGAAAAAGACAATAAGGTGGTTGGATTGGGTTATTAAACAAATTAAAACTTATGACACGTCTGGTTATCCTGATTTGTTTGAACTCAAACTACTCAAGTCCATCTTGTTAAGGTGATTTCGCCTCTCTCCTACGAGGTCTTAATCCACTAATAAAAAACAATGATTAGAAAATCACTTAAGGTTGATATGGTTCTTCTTATCTTGGTTTCACATATCCTATACCTTTTCTAGCATTTCTACTAACTCCATAGATCATTGAAGCCATTTTACTTCGATCTATGCTTTTAGCTAGAAAATTTTGAAAACTTTGATCATATTATCTTATGACACTATCAGAAATAGTTGAAACTTCAGAGTAAGAATCTTTATGAGTTTGTTGTAACTCGCTTTTAATAACCGAGTTTTCAATTTTTAGTTTAAAAAGATTTTCTTTTAACTCAAAGTTTTCTGCTTTTAGTTTTCTAGATATTTTTCAAGAACTTCTGAAAAGCTATCTTCTAATTGAGATCTAGAAAATTTAGAGAATACCTCTTTTTCTTCTGAGTCTAATTCTGAATCAGATGAGCTAGCATCACTTGATATACTGGCCATCAAGACAATGTTGGCACACTCATCTTTTGATTCAGATTCTACTCCAGAAGATCCTAAATCATCCCATGTAGCCATAAGTCTTTTCTTCTTTTCTTTGTTAAAATTCTTCTTTGGTTTTTCCCTCTATAGTTTAGGATAATCGCTTTTGTAGTGACCATGTTCCTTGCATTCGTAACATACAATTTCCTTGATTATAGACTTTCTGTGTCCAAAGGATGATCTAGAGTGATCGTCTGATCGTCTAGGGTTTCTGAAATTCTTTTTCCTGTGCTTCCAGAGTTGTTGGACCCTTCTGAAGAGAAGAGATAGTTCGTCTTCTTCTAATGAGGAACCTCCAGAACTTTCTTCTTTTGCCTAAAAAGCGTTAGTTTTAAACTTATTTTTAGATTTAAGGGCAAGAGACTTACCTTTCTTCTGAGATTCATCTTCTTCGAGTTCTATCTCGTGGCTTCTCAAGGAACTGATAAGTTCTTCAAGAGATATTTCATTCATATTCTTAGCAAGCTTCAAGGCTGTGACCATGGGTCTCCACTTCTTTGGTAGGCTTCTGATGATTTTCTTTACATGATCATATGTTGAGTATTGTCCAGAACTTTCAATCCAGCAACAAGAATTTGAAACCTTGAGAACATTGTCTCAACTGTTTTATCTTTTTCCATTTTGAAGCTTCGTACTTTTGTATGAGTGCAATGGCTTTGGTTTCTTTGACATGAGTGTTGCCTTTATGAGTTATTCTCAAAGAGTCAAAAATATTTTTGGCAGAATCTCTGTTTGTGATCTTCTCATACTTTGGGTATGAAATAGCACTTAAAAGTATGGTTATGGCCTTGTGATGATTTTTAAATTCTTTCTTCTATTGATTAGTCATACTTTTTCTTTCAATCTTCTGACCGCTTTCGTTTACCGGATGTTTGTAACCATCAGTTACCATATCCTAGATATCAGCGTCATGAGGCAGAAAGAAACTCTTGATTCTGTATTTCCAGTAATCGAAGTTCTCTCCATCAAACATTGATGGTCTTCCACTTATTTTATCTCTATCGTCATAGTTGTCATTGTTGTTGTTTTTAACTGGTCCCGCCATAGTGTTTTTCTTTTAGGATCTTTTTCTGACACGGTTAAGTGTATGCACCCAGAACCAGGCACTCTGATGCAAATTGAAGAAATGAAAAACACAATAAGGGGGTTGGATTGTTTTTTTTAAAACTCATTAAAACTTACGACATATTTGGTTATCCTGGTTCATTTGAACTCAAACTACTCTAGTCCACCCTGTTAAGGTGATTTCGTCTCTCTCCTATGAGGTCTTAATCCACTAATCAAAGACGATGATTATAAATTACTTAAACTACTGTTTAAGTCTTCTCAAGAACAACCACAATCCGATTTTCTCAAGGTAACACCTATACGATTACAACTTTGTATGTTTAAAGAATTGTTTCTAATAAGCTATATCACAACCGTGATGTATACACAATCTTAATTACAATATACAAATATGAACACAATAAAATGATAATAAAAATTTAGAGCTCTTGAATTCATTTGGCGTAAGTTGATGCCTTTTCTTCACCGATGTGTCGCTACCGCGAAAATTAACAGAGTCGCCACTAACATATTTATCCTGAAAAGGAAGGGAATGCCAGCAAACCACAAAACAAAACAACGGTCTCACGACCAGAGAAAAGGGTAAGGGAGTCGGTTACGCGAGGGGAAGGTGCTAGCACCCCTCGCGCCCATCGTACTCGATGGTATCCACGCTTGTGTCTAAAACTAAGGGTGTGTAACAAATCTACGCTAATCTGGACTAAAATGAATGCAAAATGTAGGGAAAAGAAAGGATTATGCTCGCACGGGCCCTACCCCGCTGCCTACGTATCTGTTTTGCAGAATCAGAGCTACCGTAGCTCGGCTAACTAGTTTTTGTTTGTTTTGTGTTTTTTAGGTGAACGAGTTACATTCACACTCCGCTGCTCGACCTTTGGAGACTCACGCTTGGGAATGGGGCGGAAATAACAAGCTCTTAAGAAAAGAAAATCAAAGAGTGTGGTTTGTGTTTTAAAGAATGCATGAGGAAGACCTAAGCTAAGGGGGAAAGCTTGCTACCTAATGTTATCATACAAAGGGTATCAGTCTAAACTAAACTAATCAACCTACGAGGGAAAGGGGAAGCACACAAGAATATCACACAAACGAGCTCCGCTCGTGAAGCAAACAAAACCAACGGTACTGACCGAATGGTAGAAAAGCGGTCCCGCCATAGCCAAGGGGAGCAGCTCAACCCAAGTCAACCAAGCATTAGACCTCGCGAAAATGATCGGGCCATAGACAAGAGGGCGGACCCCTCTCAGCAACCAAGCCGTCACGGATCGTAAAGGAAAACGGTGCGTGCGTACACCGAGCATCAACGTCGAGCGACGCGAGCTATAGGAAAAGCGGGGGTCCGATTGCATGAACCCTTTACCTGACATACTCGATAACAAGATCTTTTGCACGTTCGGAAGCAAGCAACGCGTAGCGTGCGCATACCGAACGGACTCGATGAGACTAGGCGGGGGTTGATTACGAACCCTTGACCGCATGCCTTCCATGAGGACTTAACGGAGTGCCATATAGGACTTATTACACCGTGACTCCCTGCCGCAAAGCACAAATATAAACACACCAACAAAAACAGAGCCTCTTTCGAGGACTTGGCCAGATGCATGTCTAAGTCCTACTTCTCATGTTAAAGGATGATGCGAGAAAGCGATAAAGTGCGAGAGAAATAAAATGAAACGGAATCAATACCAAACGGATGATGATCCGTAAACTAAAGCGAAGAGAGCGAGTAAACTAGAATCCCGCGAGCGAACTAGCAAAGCAAAAGCAAATAGTCAGCACACCGATTAGCCATGAAAGAACACAAAGGTCGACATGCGCGTCGAGCATAATCACAATACACCTGCAAGAGGAACAAGCAAACCAAACAAGCAAGTATAAAGTAATAGGAACGTGTCTCCAAGATGAGAACACGATACGAGTGGATGGAAACGTGTCCCGCAAATAAAGCGGAACACTCAAGTAATAAGAATCGATCGGTAACCGTCCAAAAGCCTTGCACACTAGCACACAAGTTAGAGATAACAAACATCGCAATCGGAATTGCGTTATTGCATTATAAGCTAAGATAAAATGAACAATTAACGCACACATAAAGTGGACAACAAATGTAAAGGGGAAAACCAAACATGAATAACCTACAATCAATCAATATCAATCATCTCATGAGATAGCACGTTTCACAAGCTTTCCAACGATATAAAGAACGCGCAAATCGGAGTTACGAGCAAAAAGATACGAAAGATTGAAGTTAGAGGAAAAAAACACACAGGGGAACCGGTTCCCCCATTTGGGAACCCGGGTTCCAGGGCATTCTGCCTCCCGTTTTGGCCTCTGATGGATGGGAACCGGTTCCCCAAAGCTAGGAACCGGGTTCCACTGTTTGAAAATCACTTTTTGCTATTTTTTTTGTTTGGGAACCAATTCCACTCAACTTGAAACAATGCCAACTTGTAAGCATCATGAAAAGTCATCAAGACACATTCAAAACACAATGAAACACCCATGGAAACAAAGCACGATATCACGGTAACAATCAATGGCATATGAGGATATGTAAACCAAATATTAATGTGAGGCATGCTATTAGCAATAAGTGAACAATCCTTAAGCACCAAAGCAACAAAACCACACATATATCGATTTCAATGATTAAGCACAAGCCAAAAAATGTATCGCTCTCAACGATTAGGCACAAAGCATCTTGGCGAAGGATAGTCATGAATCCACAAGTCAATTAGGCCGAATAACAACAAATCGAGCAAAGTGCGACGCGTCAAGCTAAACCACAATTCAAATATCATCACCAACAATTACATGAATGCAACAAAGGCAACAAGTATTTGCACATGCGATAGTGATCAAGCTACACAACATATAGCATCAAGCAAGGCAAATTATCAAGCAAAAAGTTATCACATGCATTTGTACAAACACCTTAAGTGCGACACAAGTCATCTATATGAATTTTAACAATTAAGCACACACAATCATCAACAAAATTACGCATCCGAAGCGCGAATGTCACAATTCATCAACAATGATCATTAATCACATGCAACAAAATTAGATCTCATCAAATCACTATCAATTCTATCAATCCGCATGCAAATTCACCGATCAATCATCATCAATCAACATTAATCAACAACGAAATATGAATTTAGATCCGAATCCACATAACAATCAACAATTAAGCACTTAATTCAAGATCCGAAAGCTTACCGGATGAAGATCTAAATCGACGCGCGAACACGGACACGACACGAACGCGATCACGAAAACAAAGTCGAAAAGCAAATCCCAAGGGAAGAGGAGAGTGGCGCGCAAGCTTGGGAGGGAGAAGAAGAAGAAATTCGAACTCCGAACTTTGATTCTCAATCCATGTTGTTCTTGATTCTTGAAGAAAATTGATGAATATTGATGAAAGTTTTATGTAATTTGTGGTTTTGATCTATGAGAATTGAGAGAGAATTGAGAGAATGTGTTTGTGAAAGATTGGTGAATTGAAATTATGAGAGTTCTCCCTTCATTTGTGAAGAGCAAAATGTTTATATATTGTCAACGCGAAACGTCCAAATTGCCCTCAGTGCGTCTTATTTTGGCTCGTTTTTAAGGAAACTCGGTTCGGCTCTAAATTTCGGAACTAAACCGATGCCATTATGAAGATGACCAAATTTGTGACCCGTCGCCGCGAGAATCACCCCAATCCGATAAGCGATGAAGAAAATACGCCTGTTTGAATGACGAGAAACGTCGATTCATCTGGCGCGACTATGCGAAATTTTGTGAGTACCGCTCAAAGAACTCGATAAAACCTTATCTTCGGCTCAAAATCTGAACAGGCATGTGTGACGAAGAATCGAAGCTAACGAAATTTCTGAGAGAATGCCGCCGGAATGGACTTCATACGATAAAAATCGAAGAAGTTATGAATTTTCGAACTCGGCGCGACATGCTCGAAAACACACTTTTTACCGAAACAACACGACGATCCTTAAAATTCTGGGAATGTTCCATGCATAATTGGCCTTCGGTCCGAACATATGAAATCTTGGTAATGACGCCACGGAGCTCCAGTTAAATTTTCAAGCGAATCCGACGAGCGGATTGTGAGATATGAATTTTTTATTGTCCGAAAACCCTACATTCAGCACCGTTTTTCACTGCGAAACCTCAAGTAATTTGCAAATTTGACGACCTTCTTCAAAGAATTAGCTTCCGAGCCGAACACGAAAGTTGTAGACATCGTCGAAACAGTCAAGATTACGCGGGAACTAAGCTCATATCACCTTCCAAATATGACTTGCGAATTTTTTCTCGTATTTCCACTGTTTAAACCATTTTTCACGCCTTTCTTCTTAAACCCATGAAAACTCTTTATTATTTTTCTTCAATTTTTGAATGACGAAATAAACGTCATTATTAACTTATAGCTCAAATAAAGAGGGCAAATTTTGGGGTGCAACAGCTGCCCCTATTCAAACTTCTTGAACCTAACGAGTGAGAAACGAAAGTTTCGAATCGTTGAGGTGGAAGGAGATTGAATACCAGAATGAACTCGAAAATTTGCGCTCTTGATCAATAGAAGATTCCATCTTGTAACAAGAAAGAAATGTACCACCCCGCAAGCGAGGAGAAAAAACTTCAATTGATCTGGATAATAAATATGCTCCAACTTGTGAAAAAGGAGGAACGGGCACCCACAGGAAGGGGAAAACACTTCAAATGACCTGGGCATCAAGAGAAGGAACATCTCGACTGATCTGAGCATCAGACGTAGCAAATGTCTCCGAACTTGCATCGGGATAGATGTCTTAGGTCGATCTGGGAATCGAAGGAGATACATCGGTTGATCTGAATATCAACGGGTAACAAGTATCTCTGATCTGGGAATCTGGGAAGACATCTCTTCTGATGCAATTAAATCATCAGGTAGATATTCCTACTAATCTGGGAATTAGTGGCTAGCTCCTTCGTAAGACCACGGGGATCCGGAGGCGGTTCCTTCAACTGAACTGGTAATCAGGATAGGAACAATATCTCTTCCGAACTGTGTACGCCGGGGAAAGAATGCCTTTAAACTGATCTAGACATGATGCTAGAAAATAAGTAGGACAATCTTCATCTGAAAGACAAAGTCGATCAGGCAAACATCTCCATCTGATCTGATGATATCAGTGGCTTGCTCCTTCGTAAGACCACGGGGATCCGGAGGCGGTTCCTTCAACTAATCTGAATCTGAATATTAGGATAGGAACAGATGTTTCTTCCGAACTGTGTACGCCGGGTAAAGAAAACGTCCTCAACTGATAGTAAGGTATCAGGACTGGGCAAACGAGTTTCTTCTTCTGAACGAACTAAATCGTCAGGGAGTAGATATTTCCAACTGATCTGATGTATCAGAGGGCTTGCTCCTTCGGAAGATCTTGGGAGATCCGGAGGCGGTTCCTTCAACTGAAAGTCTGATTTATCAGGAATAGGAACAAATATCTTCCACCGATCTGGGGGCATCGGGAATAGGAATGTCTTTGAACTGATTTGAGCTATGTCAGAAAATAAGTAGAACAATCCTCTTCTGATTCAAAACATTAGGATAAGCGCCTGTAATGACTAGGCGAATATTGCTCTCTAGGAGGCATTTGTATCTTGATAACTTTCCTGCAGGAAGAAACAGATATGATATGATTTATGCATGATGCATGTATGAATGTGTATGGAATAACGTTTCCGATAAGGAAGACGCTACACGCTTAAAGAATGCAATGCAAATGATGCATGGTTCGAACGTTGCTTAGGGAGGCAACGGATGAGCACTGAATTGCTGAAGAAGTCCTGGAGAGAGAATACGGAACTCTGCGGGGAGGACAAGATGAGTGACCAGGGTCACAAACTGCGAGCTGGCAAAGATGGATCAGAAATCTGCTGGAGATGATCAAATTTGGATGCGAGCTCTGTTTGAGGAATAACTCCTGTTTGGGGATAAGAACATCCCACTTGAATGCTTGGGGAATACCCTGGAAACTTCACTGGAGAAGAAAAATCTCGACATACTGGGGATGTGGAGATAGGGGCAAGTCATGAAGACAACTCTGATGGGGATTGACCAACTTGCTTGTGTAGGACGCATTCCGCTGGGGAAGTCCTATATGAGAATAGATCCTGCTGAGGATGCATGTGAATCTCTGCTGAGGAAAGACTCAGTGGGGAAGATGAATACTTCTGCATAACGATCCGCTGAGGAGATAAGAAATCCACTGGGGATAAGGAACTTGGCATAAGAACCTTTTGTTAAGACAACTCCACTGGGGAATAAGATAACTCTCTTGGGGAAAACAGGTCCATCTGATGGAGAGAGAAGCGCTCTACTGGGGAAAGAGAGGCATTCGGGCAAAGAAACTCATTAAGAGCTTGCTGGGGAATCAGATACCATTCAATCATGATTCAACTGGGGAGAAAATATTCCACCGGGGAATAAGACTTCCGAAGCACGGAGATTTCGTTGAAATATGCTTTGCTGAGGATATGAGAATCTTGAAACAAAGAAAACCTCATCTGGATGTACTCAGCTGGGGAATGAGAATCTCTCACTTGGATAAATTCGCCAACACACTGAGGGTGTACTCGAAAGGATGTACCCGCGAGATAAACAGATGAAAATGCCCCAGGATATAGCATAACATCTTCAAGATTTCCTCACATGGCAGAGGATAGTGATGTTCACCCACAATGGGCAAATGCAAGAACAAACAGATTGTCAGACATCTTGGCTTTGAAACTTTCCATACAGGCAATGGATTCAATGAGTTGATAGGCAAGAAGTGATTAGAACACCAAACAAGTATCGGCTGGAGCATCAAACAGGCACTGATTTTCTGAGAGAGTGCCATCAGGAAGTGGGCTTAAGGGGTCAAGCAAGTATCGACTTCAAAGAGACCAAACAAGCATTGGCTTTCAAAGAATTCTGCAGATTCTCATTGATTGTGAGGATGCCAACAAGTAATGGACTTTCAATCTCAGATCAATGTTAAGGATGACGATCCTGACTTTCAACAGCCTTCGAGTTCATAAGTTGTTTAGCTAACACCTGAACTTTCAATTGAACACCTCCTCATGAGGAAAGAATGCCAATGCATAGTGTCTTGCCCCAGTCTGTAGGGACTTTAAAGAAATTCGTCTCGTAAGGACTTCTTGATATTCATGCAATCATAGCCAACTTGCCCCAGTATCAGGAATGTTAGAACCATGCCTTGATTGATCAGTGTTGGAGGTAACTTCAACTGCACTTGGGTGAATGCCCCTGATTGCTTAGCACTTTGAGAGATTCTTCGAATCTTGACCTGATTGCCTCAGATTGATTGAAAACTTACTCGATAGAGTAATCAAATGCTTTTGTGCCCATGAGGGTGATCAGACTTTGAAATATTGTTGCCTCTACTCAACGGAGCTCGGAAGACAACTTGTCCTTCGGGAGGAATAAACTTTTCATCTGAAGTTCATGATGGAAACTTTCTTGATGTTAAGCACTTGTTCATATGCAAAGAATGTTTATTATGAGAAATATAATTCTAATGCAAAGAGTATGTTTGTCTTGAAGTTTAAAGAAACTTTTTGAAAGGATGTCGTAACATCAAGTTTTTTATGAAAGAAAGAAAAGATGGTGTGATACCAACTCAAGCGTTTAGCGGATCTCCTAGGAGTCAGCTTACCGTATTCTCGTGTATAGTTTGCTTTCGAATTAACCCTGCTTCAATTAGGACTTTTCAGGGTTGTAACGTGGCCAGGTTCACGGTTTTAGAAAAAGGATTTTTAGGCTCAAATTATTTGGTGCCCACCCCCTTCGTGATGTTCTCCAGTCCTAAGTTCAGTTAACTTGACACGAGCATTCATCTTTCAAGAGGAGGTTGAGATGATTGAGGAATCAAAGAGGTCTTCTGGACATGGCAGTCACTTTACCTTTTGTTTTTGGTGTATGATCACACGACTTTGTTCTTTTGATGAGGATTCCTATTTTGTAATCCTTGTTTTTTCGCTTTCACTTTTTCTTTTCTTTTTTCTATTTCCCTAATTTTTGCCTGGACAAATTCTTTTGAATTTTGATTTGGATGTCCAGCGGGATGCCCTAATTTTTGCCTAAGTCACATGTTTTCAAGTTGTTGACTTAGCGGGCTTTTTTTTCTTTTTTTTCATTCTTTTCTTTTGAACAAGTCGTGTGATCCTGAATCTCAGATTTGTTGGATGTGATTGTGACTGCCTGAGTCATTGATTGATGAAGAATTACCATTGTGGTATCGTCATATTTTGACCTCCTGGTGTGAGGGATAAACCACAACGGCTTGGATGTTGGTCTTGACCTCCTGATGTGAGGGATAATTTTGATGTCTCGACCTCATGAGGTGAGGGATAAATGTTGCGGATTTGACTTTCCTCAATCTTTTGAAAGATAGCCATTATTGTATCCTTAGATGTGTGCTCCTGATGAATTTTGAATGTTCGATCAGGTTAACTGAATACTACCCTGCCCCAGGGTTAAAATAAGGGTTTTTCATGAATAGAAAAGAAACTCCTACTTCGAAGGCTCAGAAGGGTTAACGAAGGTCTATCTCCCTTATATCTCCAGTGTTTGGGAATTTGAAACAATGCCTGTACATCATCAACAAGGTTCTACTCAAAAGCATACCATTTGAGGTTCTTGGTATTATGTTCATCATCCTCCCTACGGAGTTAACATGCTTTGTTAACAAGAGTTGAGTATCACAAAAAGCATAGAAAAACACATGAGAGCAAAAGCGAATGGATTTTTTCAAGACAAACATATCCAATGCATTATGATTATAGTTCAAAAATAAACAAGTTTTGCATACAAACAATATTTCACAAAACAAGAAAGCTTAAACATGAACATGCATGATGATTCAGCAGTTGCCACCGTTGAGGAGATCCTCTCCGTATGGACTTATTGCTTCAGAAGATCTGTTGAGTCGGAGGAGAACTTCAATTATAGCCTTCAAGTGCGATTGTGATAGCCTTGGAATCAATCAGGTCTTGTACATTGTCTCTGAATGACTGACAGCCTTCAATAAGATAACCAAGTGCCCCCAGAGTGGGAAGCACACCAAGTGTTAGCATATGTTCCTGTAGAACACTCTTATATTACTTCCTAGAAGAAGATTTCAGCAAAGTCATATAGAAGTTGCAAGTGTCAAGCTTTTAGGGATTTGAGCCATGCAAGTGGTGCACAAACTCAAGATACAAGGCGTCTTGCTTATCCCTCGGTCGGGAGCCCCAAATATCGCGACTGGAGTTTGTAGAATGCTTTAGGGATTTGAGCTGCCAGTGACGCAAACTCAAGAACACGGAGTCTTGCTTATCCCTCGGTCGGGAGCCCTAAACAAAGTGATTGGAATTTGTGAATGCTTTAGGGATTTGAGCCGCCAGCGATGCGAACTCAAGAACACGGAGTCTTGCTTATCCCTCGGTCGGGAGCCCTAAATATAGCTGCTGAAACAGAAATCACCATCATGAATGGAGGAAACTTGTATTGCTATCGGCGAACAACAATAGCCTCAGACGCTTGGCTTTCAAAAGACTTGGAACACACAACAGTTGTTGGGAAGGAAGCCTCTGGCAGTACAAGTTGCAAGTGTTTCTCATGAGTTAATCCTTGAGGAAGAACAAACATTCTACTTGCAGCAGATGAAATAGGATTGACCAGTAGGAACCATATGAATAAACTCAAACATCTCTGTATCGAGCAAGTATGGACTCTTTGTACCTCAACACCTTGTAAGGCTTGACATTATGATCAAGTGCCCCGATAATGGAAAACACCGAGTATTGCCATCAAAATCAGGAGATCAGTCTGTGGTGAGGAAGAACCAAAGCATGAATCTTAACCAACTGAAATTCCAACAAGCAGTGGAGCAACTTGACACTAGGCATTAGGATTACATCGGCTTGTTACTCATACTCTTTTTTGTCTCTGTTGACAAGCAAAGGTTACTGAAAAGGAAACTCCAGGAGGAGGAGGTGACTCGGAATATGAAGCAGATCCTTGAGAATGAGAGGTGTGCCCTTGCAGATCACTTTTGATTACTGCTAGCAGAAGATTCTGGCGAAGTCACACAGAATTTGTAAGTGCTTTAGGGATTCGAACAATGCAAATGGTGCAATGCTCAAGATAGACAATGTCTTGCTTATCCCTCGTGCGGGAGCCCCAAAAACTTCAAAGACTTGCAGATCATAACATCATGACCAGGTGCCCCAAGATAGAATTCACACCTAGTGTCATCATCATCAAGCAGAGAACTTGCAAACATCAATACAGTACGGAACTTAACCAGTTGCAAATAAAGCATCCGTGGAAGCAAATGAGAATAAGACCTGTCTTCAAAAAAGAAACCCAATTGAGTTTTCACCTTGGATAAAATCCCCATAAAGTTGTTCCATGACCAATCTTTGAGCTCACGATAGTAACAAGTCAAGTGTGTGAGCCTGAAGAGAGTACCAAGTCTGAATAAGAGATCCTCGAGCTTGAATACCTGTTATGCATGAAATGTATGAGATGCATGGTATGAATACAATGCCATGTTCATTCGATTTCCAAGGAATTCTCATGTTTTGATTTTTAGCAAGAGATGAAAGAGCTTGACACGAGGCTTAAAGATATGATTCCTTGAAAATGGAAGGAACATGCATGCTAGTATGCTGGTTATTTTTTTTTGTACATCATTTTTTTGGAAAGTAAATATGCAATGATGCAAGGTGGTGGGATTTTGGATGTCTCCCACCGGACATGTCTGGATATCCTCAAAGTTATACGATCCAGGTTCAAAGGTTCGGCACCAATTCAGAACTCCCCGTAGATCACGGGCCATAATCAATAGAAACAGAACCATAGTCATCATAACAGGAACAAAACCACTCGAACAAGAACCATAGTAACCCTCGAACAAGAACAGCGGTCACCCACGAACAAGAACAGCGGTAACCAACAATGTACCTGTTATATAATCATTGATTCCCGCCCCACTCACGGGTAAAATCTAGGCCAAGGTAAGGTCATGAAACGCAGTATACGGTCCGCCCGAAGGTAAGCATAATCACAGCGCGTAAGCGGGTGACGATAATACCTCCGTTTGAAACCACTACTCTGCTCGTGTTCACATAATCCATCCCGAGACGTACACCTCGAGACAAACCATGCTCCCACTCTATCCTAGGGTTCCTATGGTTCACACATAGCCTGGGTATTGGGCCTTTTACCTCTTGAAACACCCACCCAACAGACAGATATCCAGCCAGTCCAGAATATGATGCATAAAAGTAAAAGCGCACATAGAATGCAATGCAAACAGGTAAATATGCAAAGCAGTAAAAACACCCAATGATAAACACACAAGCGCTAGGATCGACTTGCTGAGTCCGGACCAGCAACAGGTCGAGACGTCCCCAGCAGAGTCGCCAGCTGTCGCTACCGCGAAAATTAACAGAGTCGCCACTAACATATTTATCCTGAAAAGGAAGGGAATGCCAGCAAACCACAAAACAAAACAACGGTCTCACGACCAGAGAAAAGGGTAAGGGAGTCGGTTACGCGAGGGGAAGGTGCTAGCACCCCTCGCGCCCATCGTACTCGATGGTATCCACGCTTGTGTCTAAAACTAAGGGTGTGTAACAAATCTACGCTAATCTGGACTAAAATGAATGCAAAATGTAGGGAAAAGAAAGGATTATGCTCGCACGGGCCCTACCCCGCTGCCTACGTATCTGTTTTGCAGAATCAGAGCTACCGTAGCTCGGCTAACTAGTTTTTGTTTGTTTTGTGTTTTTTAGGTGAACGAGTTACATTCACACTCCGCTGCTCGACCTTTGGAGACTCACGCTTGGGAATGGGGCGGAAATAACAAGCTCTTAAGAAAAGAAAATCAAAGAGTGTGGTTTGTGTTTTAAAGAATGCATGAGGAAGACCTAAGCTAAGGGGGAAAGCTTGCTACCTAATGTTATCATACAAAGGGTATCAGTCTAAACTAAACTAATCAACCTACGAGGGAAAGGGGAAGCACACAAGAATATCACACAAACGAGCTCCGCTCGTGAAGCAAACAAAACCAACGGTACTGACCGAATGATAGAAAAGCGGTCCCGCCATAGCCAAGGGGAGCAGCTCAACCCAAGTCAACCAAGCATTAGACCTCGCGAAAATGATCGGGCCATAGACAAGAGGGCGGACCCCTCTCAGCAACCAAGCCGTCACGGATCGTAAAGGAAAACGGTGCGTGCGTACACCGAGCATCAACGTCGAGCGACGCGAGCTATAGGAAAAGCGGGGGTCCGATTGCATGAACCCTTTACCTGACATACTCGATAACAAGATCTTTTGCACGTTCGGAAGCAAGCAACGCGTAGCGTGCGCATACCGAACGGACTCGATGAGACTAGGCGGGGGTTGATTACGAACCCTTGACCGCATGCCTTCCATGAGGACTTAACGGAGTGCCATATAGGACTTATTACACCGTGACTCCCTGCCGCAAAGCACAAATATAAACACACCAACAAAAACAGAGCCTCTTTCGAGGACTTGGCCAGATGCATGTCTAAGTCCTACTTCTCATGTTAAAGGATGATGCGAGAAAGCGATAAAGTGCGAGAGAAATAAAATGAAACGGAATCAATACCAAACGGATGATGATCCGTAAACTAAAGCGAAGAGAGCGAGTAAACTAGAATCCCGCGAGCGAACTAGCAAAGCAAAAGCAAATAGTCAGCACACCGATTAGCCATGAAAGAACACAAAGGTCGACATGCGCGTCGAGCATAATCACAATACACCTGCAAGAGGAACAAGCAAACCAAACAAGCAAGTATAAAGTAATAGGAACGTGTCTCCAAGATGAGAACACGATACGAGTGGATGGAAACGTGTCCCGCAAATAAAGCGGAACACTCAAGTAATAAGAATCGATCGGTAACCGTCCAAAAGCCTTGCACACTAGCACACAAGTTAGAGATAACAAACATCGCAATCGGAATTGCGTTATTGCATTATAAGCTAAGATAAAATGAACAATTAACGCACACATAAAGTGGACAACAAATGTAAAGGGGAAAACCAAACATGAATAACCTACAATCAATCAATATCAATCATCTCATGAGATAGCACGTTTCACAAGCTTTCCAACGATATAAAGAACGCGCAAATCGGAGTTACGAGCAAAAAGATACGAAAGATTGAAGTTAGAGGAAAAAAACACACAGGGGAACCGGTTCCCCCATTTGGGAACCCGGGTTCCAGGGCATTCTGCCTCCCGTTTTGGCCTCTGATGGATGGGAACCGGTTCCCCAAAGCTAGGAACCGGGTTCCACTGTTTGAAAATCACTTTTTGCTATTTTTTATGTTTGGGAACCAATTCCACTCAACTTGAAACAATGCCAACTTGTAAGCATCATGAAAAGTCATCAAGACACATTCAAAACACAATGAAACACCCATGGAAACAAAGCACGATATCACGGTAACAATCAATGGCATATGAGGATATGTAAACCAAATATTAATGTGAGGCATGCTATTAGCAATAAGTGAACAATCCTTAAGCACCAAAGCAACAAAACCACACATATATCGATTTCAATGATTAAGCACAAGCCAAAAATGTATCGCTCTCAACGATTAGGCACAAAGCATCTTGGCGAAGGATAGTCATGAATCCACAAGTCAATTAGGCCGAATAACAACAAATCGAGCAAAGTGCGACGCGTCAAGCTAAACCACAATTCAAATATCATCACCAACAATTACATGAATGCAACAAAGGCAACAAGTATTTGCACATGCGATAGTGATCAAGCTACACAACATATAGCATCAAGCAAGGCAAATTATCAAGCAAAAAGTTATCACATGCATTTGTACAAACACCTTAAGTGCGACACAAGTCATCTATATGAATTTTAACAATTAAGCACACACAATCATCAACAAAATTACGCATCCGAAGCGCGAATGTCACAATTCATCAACAATGATCATTAATCACATGCAACAAAATTAGATCTCATCAAATCACTATCAATTCTATCAATCCGCATGCAAATTCACCGATCAATCATCATCAATCAACATTAATCAACAACGAAATATGAATTTAGATCCGAATCCACATAACAATCAACAATTAAGCACTTAATTCAAGATCCGAAAGCTTACCGGATGAAGATCTAAATCGACGCGCGAACACGGACACGACACGAACGCGATCACGAAAACAAAGTCGAAAAGCAAATCCCAAGGGAAGAGGAGAGTGGCGCGCAAGCTTGGGAGGGAGAAGAAGAAGAAATTCGAACTCCGAACTTTGATTCTCAATCCATGTTGTTCTTGATTCTTGAAGAAAATTGATGAATATTGATGAAAGTTTTATGTAATTTGTGGTTTTGATCTATGAGAATTGAGAGAGAATTGAGAGAATGTGTTTGTGAAAGATTGGTGAATTGAAATTATGAGAGTTCTCCCTTCATTTGTGAAGAGCAAAATGTTTATATATTGTCAACGCGAAACGTCCAAATTGCCCTCAGTGCGTCTTATTTTGGCTCGTTTTTAAGGAAACTCGGTTCGGCTCTAAATTTCGGAACTAAACCGATGCCATTATGAAGATGACCAAATTTGTGACCCGTCGCCGCGAGAATCACCCCAATCCGATAAGCGATGAAGAAAATACGCCTGTTTGAATGACGAGAAACGTCGATTCATCTGGCGCGACTATGCGAAATTTTGTGAGTACCGCTCAAAGAACTCGATAAAACCTTATCTTCGGCTCAAAATCTGAACAGGCATGTGTGACGAAGAATCGAAGCTAACGAAATTTCTGAGAGAATGCCGCCGGAATGGACTTCATACGATAAAAATCGAAGAAGTTATGAATTTTCGAACTCGGCGCGACATGCTCGAAAACACACTTTTTACCGAAACAACACGACGATCCTTAAAATTCTGGGAATGTTCCATGCATAATTGGCCTTCGGTCCGAACATATGAAATCTTGGTAATGACGCCACGGAGCTCCAGTTAAATTTTCAAGCGAATCCGACGAGCGGATTGTGAGATATGAATTTTTTATTGTCCGAAAACCCTACATTCAGCACCGTTTTTCACTGCGAAACCTCAAGTAATTTGCAAATTTGACGACCTTCTTCAAAGAATTAGCTTCCGAGCCGAACACGAAAGTTGTAGACATCGTCGAAACAGTCAAGATAACGCGGGAACTAAGCTCATATCACCTTCCAAATATGACTTGCGAATTTTTTCTCGTATTTCCACTGTTTAAACCATTTTTCACGCCTTTCTTCTTAAACCCATGAAAACTCTTTATTATTTTTCTTCAATTTTTGAATGACGAAATAAACGTCATTATTAACTTATAGCTCAAATAAAGAGGGCAAATTTTGGGGTGCAACACGATGTCCTCTTTATATATAATGAACTTTTTGATCCGTTGAGAGACAAAATTTCTTGTTTTGGAATATTGATGAAATGTTGATTAATGCTATTTCCAAAAATGAAGATTGTGTCTGCAGTAATTAATTTCTAGCCATTACAAAATGATCTTGCATTGACGATTGTAACGTTATAGATCTTCTGATCATCAGAGTATTCTTTACAACTTGTTGGTGCTTGAAGCGTCTTAAGTGTCACAATTTACGACTTTTCTCATTTGTCTTCAAAACATCTTATTCTTGTAAACTTCCTTCGATCTCTAGAACTTCTTGTTCTTGTATACTTCTCTCACTGTCTATAACTTCTTATTCTTGTACACTTCTCTCAATGTAGCTTTCTGCTTCTGAGAAATCACTTTCACGTTCTTCAAAACTTCTGCAATTTAAACAATACGATTAGAGTACATATTTGTTCTTATAGAAAATTATGTGTTTGTTATCATCAAAACTCTTTCAAAGATGTAGAACCAAACTATGTTCTAACATATACATGAAACGATATAAAAATAATTAGGTAGAAGATGAAATAATTCATTTGCAAGTGTTTAAGAAAGATTCAAAACGCTTTTGAAAATATGAAAGAACAAGTAATTTGTGATTAAATCAATATTGAAAGTGTATGTTTTGTAACATTATGAAGGGTTTGGGAGAAAATGATATTTGCATGTGTGGAGATCTAGCATAAAAATGAGATAAAATGGTGTATGATTCTAGTCAAAAGCAAGAGTTATGATTGGAAACATAAAAATAAGTGATTTGAATCAAGAGGACAAAATTCTATGAAACACATTTGTTAATGACTAAAAAACTCAATAGATTGATTACAATATGAAAGTTGATATACAAATCTAAACCTCGATTTAGAAATGTACAATTGATAAAGAGACTCAATAATATAAAATTAAAACGAAAAAACTTTAAAGACAAACAACAAAACTATACTCCATAAGATATCAGAGACATGCATCTTCACTACTACTACGTGGATTAACGACACAAATTTTCGATAATTGCAAAAATGTCATAAAGGTTGAATTGTGCCTGTTTCATCTGTGTAAATAAATTTTTAGATGAAGGTTCTAGTGTAAACAAATATTTATGGAACAAATTCATATAATTTGTATGTAAAAAATACAAAAAAAAAAAAACGTTGCATTAAAAAATTAAATTGTTTCTTTGACTAAATTGTGTAATATTTATTAACATATTAGACAAAATAATATTAAATAATAATTATGATTTTAAATTTTATTCATGTAATTTTTTATTTTTAAAATGTGATTATATTATTAAATTAATATATGAAAAGCTAAAATGGAACCTTTTACTTTCACAATGAAAAAAATTGTGGAAGATTTATATTATTAAATGGAAAAAATTTTGGATATTATTTTTGAAAGGGGACAATTGGTCAAAGATTCATAATTGAAAGATTAAAAAAAAAGTGATAGAGCATAACTTTTCCTTGTAAAGAGCATGGATTATATGTTTATTATAATTACAATATATGTAATTGGCAAGGACAATTATTGATTAATGGCTATAAATAATATCAAGTAAAAAATATTTTCCCAGTGCAAAAGTTGAAAAACACAAGATAAATTTGATAGAAATCGAGAGAATATAAACATTAAGAAGAGTTATGGGTTTGAAGGAGGGGAAGAAAGGTGTAAAGGTGATGTTGATGATGTTTATGATTATGATAGTTGTGACTCAAGTATGTGATGCAACCAAAACTAGAGAAAATAAACTATATTGTTCTGATGGTAAGAACGAATGCCTCAAATTATGTGGTTATTATGGTTTTATTCCTTGCCAGCGTAGTTGCTTAGGTAGTTAATGCCCTAGTTGCCTGCATGATTCCAGATTCGGGGATTATAACATTATATACTAATTAATTATTTGTATGTTATGTGAGAGTCTATCTGCATAAGAAAATAAATTAAAATATTAGTATTCCAGCAAGTGCAACCTGCAGCCTAAGTTCTATTAAATATCTATTGGCTTACCCATTGAACCTCCAAAGTTCATAAAAGAAGTTAAAAAGTTGAGCATACGCAATTAGAGAAAAATTTCAGCACCATAAGTAAATGCATGTTGAACATAAAGTAATGCATACAAGGCCTTAAAGAGGAGAGGATCAATTTTACCAGCTAAGAATGTGGGTGCTACAACATAATATCTGAAAACCAATGTATCAAGGAAATGATCGACATATTGCAAAATGTGAGAACGAAAACTTAGTGCTTCAACAAGCAGATAGGATACATCATTGAGTCACACCCTCACCTAGACTCTCCACAATCCTGATTAACATCATCCCAACAATTATAAATCACATTCATTCATATTACATACTAGTACATTAGAAAATCAAAAGATTTAATCAGAAGATAAAAATACCCTCCAGCTTCATGACCAAAAATACAAGGAAACAATGGAGATTGACCCTGAAACAAGGGGAAAAAGAAAACCATGCTAAGCTATTGCGATTCATAACATGAAGAAATAAAAAACCCTATTTTTATAATAAGCTACCTTATCTTCCCATAAGTAAACATTAGTGTGGCAAAGTGAGGTGAAAAGTATCTTGAGACGGACTTCACCGGCCTGTGGTGGCACGAGCAAGAGAAATTTTGAAAATTCAATTTGAAAAATATACCTAATAACAGTCACCAAGAGTTCATAAATAGAGTGTTTCATAAATGCAATTGCAATCATCAAAGGCTCCTAAAAAGTGTGCTTCTAAAACGAGATTAACAACAAGCTCCTCAAATGCATTTTTTTGTAACGTAGTGTCTGCAATAATATGAAATGAGAGTTATTTAGAATGCGATCTATGAAGAAGATGAAAAAATCAGTTGGTAAAAGGAGAGATAATGAAATTCACAAGGTTAAGAAATTCACAATTTAGGGTTAAGAGCCAGAATCGAACAGGCAAGGGAGTAAAATAATTGAGAATGCAAATTTGTTTAGGGGGTGGCGACGGGTGTTTCACTGTCCTGGATTTGATGGGTTGGTTCAGCTACACATGTGTGTTAAAACGTTCAGGGGTGACTGTTGTTATACCGTCGTGATCTTTACTTTAGGGCGGTGATTATGACCGTTATGAACTTATTTTTAGGGAGTTTATTGATAATCGTCGCACTTTTTATTAATTTTTAAAAAAATTAAGGGCGATTGGTGTTAACCGTCGTAACCAATGTCTCTATATGCCAATTATGACAATTATCAAGTAATTGTCACAATTTTTGCATCGTAAAACACTAATTTTCTTGTAGTGAAAGATTCAAAACGCTTTTGAAAATATGAAATAACAAGTAGTTTGTAAGTTTTCAAATCAATATTGAAAGTGTATGTTTTCTAACATTGTGAAAGGTTTGAGAGAAAATGGTATATATTTACATGTGTGGAGATCTAGCACAAAAATGAGATAAAATGGTGTATGATTCGAGTCAAAAGCACAAGTTATGATTGAAATTATAAAACTAAGTGATTTGTATCAAGAGGAAAAAAACAATATGAAACTCATTTGTGTGATTCGAGTCACAAGATCTATGATTCGAGTCACTTGATTTGAGTCAGACAAACTATTGATTTGAATCATAATTCTAGAAGTTACCAAGAAAATTTCTAGTTCAGTGTGATCGAATCAGGAAATTCAGTGATTCAAGTTAGACTTCTTTGATTCAACTTAGACCTTCCTTTGATTTGAATAAGATATAAAAATACATCCCCAAGCTCACTGTGAGTCTGATTCGCTGACTAACTTTGTGACTTGAGACACGCAGACATAATCTTTTTTTCACGAATTTTCAAAGGATTTTTGAGATTCTACAATGATCATGACTTGAATCATTCTCACTATAGTTCTTGACTAAAAAACTCAATAGATTGATTTCAATCATATTGCATAAGCTATAATCACACACTTTACTTTATACATGTTAAAATACGGATCTAAACCTCGATTTAAAAATCTAGAATTGATAAGAAGACTCAATAATATAAAATTAAAATGGAAAACTTAAAAGACAAACAACAAAACTATAATCCATAATATATCAGGGACATGCATCTTCACTACTGCTACGTGGATTAACGGCACAAATTGCCGATAGATGCAAAAATGTCACAAAGGTTGAATTAAAAATTTAATTGTTTCTTTAACTAAATTGTTTAATATTTATTAACATATAGTATACAAAATAATAATAAAATAATAATCATGATTTTAAATTATATTTTGAAAAGATGGTATGCTAAAAGAATACTCACATCGATATGATTGTCAAGATATATACTTTTAATATATAAATTTTATTCATGCAATTTTTTATTTTTAAAAATGTTATTCTATTATTAAATTAATATATGAAAAGTTAAAATGGAACCTTTTACTTTCAAAATGAATTGTGGAAGATTATCTTTTCTTTATTATATAAAATTGAGTAACAAATGCAGCTCATAATCGGATCATAATTCCCTCTATTTTTCTCTGCATTTAATGAATAAATGATTTTGTTTTGTTTTTTTTTTTTGAAATCTCCAAATTGAAATAAATCATTATTAATTTAAGTTTTAAACAAAACATAACAAACTAAATTTAAGTAATAGGAAAAATTAAAATGTAAATTTAACTTTTTAGCCAAATTATAACTAAATATATATTTTAATGATAATAATTGACATTTATAAAATAATAGTTGTTAATGATTTAATTCTCTCTCGACCTATATATATATATATATATATATATATATATATATATATATATATATATATATATATATATATATATATATATATATATATATATAAAATCTTTTATTACACTAACTTTTAAATATATTTCTTCCTTATTATTATTTTTTATTTGTGAAAATATTTTCGTATTACTTTACTACTCTCTTATACGCAATAATTATTAACTAATAATAATTTTTAATTATTAAAATTTTTTGTTATAGATGCTGCAGATTAAGAATGCTCCCGTTTTTAAATTTTATAATCATGGAAATATTAAATTTTCATAATCTTATTAATATAATAATGAAAAATTTTAATACTAATTTTAAGATTTTTTTCATAAAAAATGTTAAAATTTAACGTTTTTATTTTGTTTTTAAGCTTAAATTTATGTTTTTAAAAGGTAACTTCTACTAATATTATTCTCTTATATAACTTTATCTTAGTTTAAAATTAATTTTGACTCGTTGTTATTTTAATCAATATTTTTATAAAAATTAAAAATGGGAACATTCTTAGTCTGCCGCATCTATAACAAATAATTTTAATAATTAAATATTAATGTTAATTATTAATTTTAAGTATGAATAATTTAATATTTATGGTAAATAAAAGATGAGATTATATAAGATATTAATATTTGTAAAAAATATCTAAATATGATGATGTAATTGTTATAAGTTAACATTAATAAAATAGTTTAATATATTAATAATAAAATAAATATCAAATACTATTATTTTTAATTCTGAAAAATTCGTACGGCTCAACTATTTAGTATTATTAAATGGAAAAAGTTTTGGATATTATTTTTGAAAGTAGACAATTGGTCAAAGATTCATAAATGAAGTATTAAAAAAAAGTAATAGAGAATATCTTTTCCTCGTAAAGAGCTTGAATTATATGAATATTATAATTACAATAAATGTATTGGCAAGGACAATTAATGATTAATGGCTATAAATAAGATCAAGTGAAAAACATTTTTCCAATGCAAAACTTGAAAAACACAAGATAAATTTGATAGCAATCGAGAAAATATAAACATTGAGAAGAGTTATGGGTTTGAAGGAGGTGGAGAAAGGTGTGAAGGTACTGTTGATGATGTTTATGATTATGATAGTTGTGACTCAAGTATGTGATGCAACCCAAACTAGAGAAAATGAACTATATTGTTCTGATTGTAAGGAGGAATGCCTCAGATTATGTGGTTATTATGGTTTTATTCCTTGCCAGCGTAGTTGCTTAGGTAGTAAATGCCCTAGTTGCCTGCACGCATGATTCAAGATTCGAGGGTTATAACAATATATACTAAATAATTATTTATATGTTATGTGAGAGTCGATCTGCATGAGAAAATAAACTTAATATTAAATAAATGAATTTTAACTTAAGGTCTATTTTTTTTCTATTTATTTATTATCCTATTGCCTCATCTATCCATATATATCTATATATTATAAATTAAATTGTTATAAATAATTGGATACTTGTTCCCCAATGATTTTATTTGTTATTTATAACCATATATATTTATTACATTTTCTGGATATTGTGCTATAAATATGACCAATCTCTTTGTAGAAATACATTATAATATATAATTACTTTATTATTTTTTATAATAAATTAATGATGATTATCAATCATCTCTAATTTATATAAGTTCATGAACTCATCACGCATCCTCGAAGGATAGTAAAATAATATAGTTCCCAAAGAACTTCTAAAGCATTCCGAGTTACTGAAGAACTTATAAAGCATCTCGGAAGAAAAATACTAATTTATTATATAGTTCCTGAAGAACTTACCAAACATCCCTGAATGATAGCAAAATATTAGTTTATTATATAGTTCCTGAAGAATTTATCAAACATCCGGAAGGATAGCCAAATAATAATTTATTATATAGTTCTTGAATAACTTATCAAACATCCCTTATCAAATATCCTGAAGGATAGCCAAATAATAATTTATTATATAGTTCTTGAAGAACTTATCAAACATCCCTAAAGGGTGTCGAATAATAATAAGAACTATCAAACATCTCTGAAGAATAGCCAAATAATAGTCTCCTATGATTCTTTTTGAAGAATTGCACAATGAAATTTGGTTCATGAATATTTGTATTATTGCAAAGATTTTTTTTTAAGTTAGAAACTCCTTAAAATTGTTACAATATCAATTATTATCTGTTTGGATAAATTTATTTTTGTGATTTTCAAAATACAATTATTCTGAATTAATAAAAATTTTAAAATTATTTTTGAAATTTTGATTTAAAAATAAATCAAAATACAATTACTTGTTTAAATTTTAAAATAATTTTTTATATTTTGGTTTAAAAAATAAAATCAATATATTCTATTATATCAAAAAGTTTTGTATGTATATTAATATCTACTTATAATTTGAACATAATATAGTTTATTGTGAGGGTGTGCATATAATATTAATATTATGATAATATAATTTGATATGTGTATTTATATGTACAAATAATAAGATTTAAGATGTTTTATTTTATTTTTAAATACTACTTAATTAATTTATTGAAAATAAATTAAGTAATTTTCAAAGATCTATATATGATATGATTGAGATAAATAAGTGAAATAGAAATTTTTTATTGTATATATTTTTTGGATATTTGATAGAATCATGAAATATTTGTGAGATATCACAAATTGTTATATATGGTATTTACGGATTAATTATTATATTAGAATAATATCATGATTAATGAAATTGATTTTATGAGAATAAATATTTATATTCAATTTATGTGCGATAAATGGGTATTGTAAAATATTTTTAGGATGATAAAATCAATACCTTCTAAGTCATTTAGAGATTGGTGATTTTTTTTGTTTATCTAGATAGAAAAATTTATCACTCGCAAATCATTTAGAGATTGGGAAAATAATTATTAAAAAGGGAAGTGTCAAGAAATATAATTTGTGAAAATTTATTTTGAATTATTAAAATAAATCTTTATGGGTACTTTTAATTTTCTTTTCTAATAATAATAAAGTGTGTTATTTCGTTGTTTGTTTAAAGGGAAATGCTAACGAGTGCCCTTAACACACTCTTTAAGTGATTAAAGTGGTAAATATTTTTAAAAATGCGTGTATTTAATGCATTGAAAATTGAAATACTGATTTTTATAAAGAATATTTTCTTTATTTAGTATCCGTAAAGAGTATCCTGGGAACACTCGTTAGCATAACCCTTGTTTAAATAACTTGTAGGTTTAAAGTGCACTCAAAACTCCTTATTATTTTCTTAGAATAAACTAGTAACAAACCCGTGCATACGCACGGGTTCAGGTTTGGTACGCGTATTTATTTACATTATATATGTATTTTAAATCAAAATCAAAATTTGAATCAAAATTTTTAAATCATAAATACCATTTTTTGTATATAAAAATATTTAGATTAATAATAGATTTTTTCCCGTATACAAGTATTATTTATGTTTAGGTATCATTTAGAAAAATATCTGGATCAATAGTAAATTTTCGTATAAAAAATATTTAAATTAATAATAGATTTCTTTTTCCGTATACTATTTTTGAATCAAAATTTTTTGGATCACAAATATCATTTTTAATATATAAAAATATTTAGATCATTAATAGATTGTTCCCATATACAAATATTATTTATGTTTAGGTATCGTTTACAAAAATATCTGAATCAATTGTAAATTTTCATATATAAAAATATTTAGATCAATAATAGTTTTTTTCCTGTATACCTTTTTTGAATAAAATTTTTTTGGATCATAAATATCATTTTTTTTATATAAAATATTTAGATCATTAATAGATTTTTCCCATAAACAGATATTATTTATATTTAGGTATCGTTTACATAAAAATATTTGGATCAATAATAATTTTTTTCCCGTATAACTTTTTTGAATAAATTTTTTTTAGATCATAAATACCACTTTTCGTATATAAATATATTTAGGACAATAATAGATTTTTTCCAGTATACAAATATTATTTTTGTTTAGATATCATTTAAAAAAATATTTGAATCAATAAAATTTGATACTAATAAAATTTAACCATAAATAATAGTAGTATGTTACAATTGAATAAGTAATACACTTTTTTCCCGTGGATATATATATATATATATATATATATATATATATATATATATATATATATATATATATATATATATATATATATATATATATATATATATATATATATATATATATTTCCTATTTACATCGATAACATATATTTGTGAAATGACATCAAAAACAAATAATTTTTCTAATATTTAAATGCGCAAACATTATATTAATTGTATAAACTTCATTAATATAATATATTAATATAATAATATTTTGAATCATATAAATTAAAGTTAATGATAAGTGACACACATTTTTGTATTTTATCCAATAAAACACCTTTTCAAGTATGTTTTTAAGTTCATTTTAATTGAAATAATTTTTTTAAAACTAACATTATTATTATTTTCTTAAAAAATATTGTATTTTAAGATAAAAATTATTTCAAATTATATTTCTTCATTATTAATTTATTGGAATATTTTGATTAATAATTTATTAGAAATAATAATAATAATAATAATAATAATAATAATAATAATAATAATAATAATAATAATAATAATAATAATAATAATAAAGTAATAAAAAGTGAAAAGTGAAAAGTGAAAAGTGAAAAATGAAAAGGTGAAAAGTGAAAAAGTGAAAAAGTAAATTGAAAAAGTCAACAAAAGACATTTTTTACCCTTAAATTATTAATTTATACTAAGATAACACAGGGGTATTTTAGTGATTTCCAAAACAACAACTTTTCTTATGTTATAGATGTCTGCACTTGAGCCACTAATAAAGATATTATATTCTATTTATTTATTTTTTATTATATAATGGCTTATAGTAATTAAGTAGTAATAATGTGGTTTCTGTATTTATTTGAAATTTATTTGATTTTTTTATAAAATTAAATTGCATTTAATTCTTTTATTTGAATTTTTTTTATAAAATTAAATTAAATTGCATTTAGTTCTTTTGGTTAAACGTGTGTGACATAATAATATTGTTATGAAATAAATTTAGATTTAAATTTCATAACAATTAATTCAAATAAAATATGTGTATGGTTTATGAAGATTTATTTATTGAAGAACAACATGGGTGATTCAAATCAATTAGAATAGTTAAAATACATATATTATTATATTGTAAACCATAAGTTATTAAAATACACTTAAATGTGTCGTTGGCATAACCAGTTGGCCATCTCGAATGTATTAAGATGCGAGAATTAGTTTTGAAGAACCAAAAGTTTCTTCAATCCAATAAAATTTGTGTGTTTTCAAAGGAAAATTTGAGAAATTGAGTTTTTATGACATTATTTGTTGCATCGACTAAAAGATCATGCACATGTCTACTCACAACCAGAAGTTTGTAGAATTATTTTCTCAATTAATTAGACTAAGATCTTGTTTTCTGGATTTTTTAGAGATTCCTATCACATATTATTTAAATTGATATTGAACATCATCTAATATATGTTCATAAAAAGAAAATGGACCTGAAGATCCATTCTTTAGACGTCTAAAGTTAATTATATGGTTGATACTTATGAGATCTTCAATTCTAAATTATATATTTGAAACACCCAAAGTATGGTATTAAGCTATTTATTCGCATTAAGCCAACAAGATACTATATCTTAGTCCTCCCTAATTTATTCTAATACTTCTCATCTAAGTGAATATTTGGATGTGTTATGTATATTTCAATTGCTCCAACATAATACATTATCATGAATCATGAAAGAATATTGGAAAAATATAATTAATATGAATCTCAATTTTGAGGATATAATTTGAGAAAATAATCAAATACTTCATTGTAGTCCAGTAGTCTGATTATCACTTGATAAATTAATTTTCCCAATATACGAGGGAGGGAATAAGCAGTTGAAATCATGAACAAGAAGTTCAAATGAACAATATTAGATCTTGATCCTCGTACAAACCAATATGAACCAGAAGTTTGAAAGATTATTCATTTGTAAATTTTATACAACCAATTACAGCTGCTAATACTACAATCGAAGTGGATTTTCCTTTTGGATAATCAAACATAGAAAATAAATTGAAACCGTGCATGAAGCATGGTAGCAAAGTCGGTTCCAATATTAATAATCCTCTTGCAAATACGCTAAAATTAAAGATGGCCCAAGTGAGGATATAGAAAATCTAAAAGAATCTTCGGACATAATAAAAATTTCATCTCCATAAGAGAATGATCAAGTACGTGAAACTTATGAAAATAAAGAGATCTCAATAAATTATGTCCAAAATGGAATACAATGGAACCGACACGAAGTCGACATTGATGTTTTTTTGTACAATATAGCGCTAAATGTGATAAATGACAAAGAGGATCATGAGTCAAAGTCTATTAAAGATTGTTGACTAAGTGAGAATTGACCAAAATGAATATATTCAATTGAATAAGATTTAAACTCACTTTAGAAGTGACTCGATTTTGGACCTGTAGTCCGAAGACCTCAAGGTGTGAACTCAATGGGATATAAATGAGTTTTTGTGAAAAAGAAAAATAAGAATGGTGTACAGTTTGATTTGTTGCTCAATGATTTTCACAAAGACCTAAGATTGGTTTTGATGAAACATATCCACCTGTAGTGGATTCAAATTATTTTTAGATATTTTATTAGCCCTAGAGTACATGAAGGGCTTAATATGAACATGATGTATGTTGTAAAATCTTATTTATACGGCTCACTTGATAGTGACATTTACATGAAACTCCCTAAAGGGTTATTATATCAAAGACACATAATTCTGAATCTCGAGAAAGCTACCCCATAAAACTGAAATTTTTTGTCTATGGGTTGAAATAATCTGGACGCATATGGTACAACCGTCTTAGTGAATATCTGCTTAGAGAGGGATATACAAATAACTCCATTTGTCCCTGTATTTTTATAAAAAATATCAGGAAAAATTTTTTGCAATAATAGTTGTCTATGTTGATGACATAAATATTATTGGTTCTCCTGAAGAGTTTCCAAAAGCTATGAATTGTTTAAAGAAAGAGTTTGAGATGAAGGATCTAGGAAAGACAAAATTATGTCTAGGTTTACAAATTGAGCATTTTGACAAATGAATATTTGTACATCAGGAATGCTATATAGAAAAAGTCTTAAAACTCTTCTATATAGACAAATGTCACCCATTGTTTACTCCAATGGTTGTTAGATCATTAGATGTAGAGAAAGATCCTTTCAGGCCTTGAAAAAATGATAAAGAATTGCTTGGTCCTGAAGTACCATATCTCAGTGTGATCGGAGCACTGATGTACCCTGCTAATCATACACGCCTGATATATCATTTGTGGTCAATCTATTAACAAGATACAATTCTCCACATAAACGAAGACATTGGAACAGAGTCAAACATGTACTTTGTTATCTTAGAGGTAGAATAGACATGAGCCTGTTTTATGCCAAAGTATCCAAACTTGAATTAACAGCTTATGGAGATGTAGATTACTTGTCAGATCCTCACAATGGTAGATCACAAATAGGTTATTTATTTACATGTGGTGGTACAGATACTTCATGGAGATTGATGAAACGAGCAATAACGACAACTTCATCTAATCATGCAGAACTTTTATCACTACATGAGGCAAGTTGAAAATGTGTTTGATTGAGATCCTTAATCCAAAATATTCAAAATACTTGTGTTCTGCCTTTTGGAAAAACAAATACAATGACCATATATGAAGATAATATACCATGCATCGCTCAATTGAAAGATCATTACATTAAAGGAGACTGAACAAAATACATCTCTCCAAAGTTCCTTTTCACTCATTATATTCAAAAGAATGGTGATTTATAAAATTCTGGTAATAGCAGACCCAGATGTCTTGAGAGATGTCGAGACATCCGATCTGTCAAGAAACATTAGCAAGGTATATACACAGATTTATGTTGTACTGAAAGATAAATAACACCATAATTGTTTACCCAATCCGGTGATAAACACACCTACTTTGGGGGCATACCAAGTCAGGAATGAAGTCCACTATCAGCAGTATTAATTCAGAGCTAAACTCCCCCATTTACAACCCATCACTTAATCCCTACCCAATGACCTTTCTACCTAGATCCTCTCTAGATATGGAATATATCCATTCCACTTCCAATCGCCTCAGTGATGTTGTACAGTTTTCCAGTCCCAGGATCTGTAACAACGACCTAATCACCAACATTCTGATCACATAGACAAACAGCTTTGGAAGATACACTTCCATGACAATACCTAGTCAAGACTCTTGATTAAGAACAATAACAATAACTTGGAGTTACTTCAAAGCTTCCTCCAAGAACATACGTACTCCTCTTGCCTAGAGGCTTCGAGGATTAGGGTGACCTTCCCACAACCGGGAGGTTCACTTAACCTAGCCCTAATGATTACATCTTGATATACTCCGACTGGCTTGTTTTCTAGGTTACAAACCCTTCTATTTATAACCTATACCCAACTGGATTTGGGCCTTCAATCACGCTAATTTTTTGTTACAAGATAGCAGTGACATCTGCTACAAACAAGGTCTTCAATATCCTAGTTTTCGAATTTATCTCCATATTAAGAAACTATATAATCTTCAAATATTCTGATTGATTCTTCAGACCTTTTAAACATATAACGCCTTATATGATTTGCATAATATTCTCTCAGAGAATATTATGCATCTGTTAAATTGAAACTGAATCTCATTAATCCAGCTCAGCATGTGCGATGTCAACAACTATTCCATAGGACATGTTATTTCAGAACATGTTCCAACATCTCATAGGACATCCTCTTGCTGTACATGTTGTGTTTTGTACATGTGTTCTATTAGCAAGTTTTACAACCTATGATACATATTGTTGCTATTATAGTTCAACCAAATGTAATTGTCAATTACATAATTCAGAGAATTAACAATATAAACATCCAACAAATTTGTTCATGTGATAATCTTGCAGACCTTTTCACAAAGTCACTCTCAAGTAGAACTTTTAATTAACTAGTATGAAAGTTTGAGGTTATCCTCTTCATAGATCCTACTACAGTCCACCAAATCTGTAAACCGATGAATCCTCTGGTACCTGATTCCCTGCTTAATTTCATCACGGAGACCATTCTCGAACTTAACACATTTCGAAAATTCGCTCGCTTCATCATTGTTATAGTGAACATAGTACTTGGCCAGCTCAACAAACTTTGAAGCATACTCCGGCACTGTCATGTTACCTTGTGTCAGCTCTAAAAACTCAACTTCTTTCCTGCCTCGAACATCCTCAGGAAAGTACCTCCTCAGGATTTCTCGCCTGAATACATCCCAAGTGATCGCTACACCTGCAGATTCAAGTTCATCCCTACTAGCCATCCACCAATCATCAGCTTCTTCAGACAGCATATGAGTCCCATACCTCACCTTCAGATTTTCAGCACAATCGATCACTCTGAAGATCCTTTCGATTTCCTTCAGCCACCTCTGAGCTCCTTCGGGATCGTGCGTGCCCTTGAACAACGGAGGATTGTTCCTCTGAAAGCTATTCAGCTGCCTGTCAGCACCAATACCAGCTCCATTGGCATTCCCTCCCAATACACCAGCAATCATGCCCAGAGCCTCAGCAATCGCGTCGTCATTTCTTCCTCCTCTTCCGGCCATTGTTCTGCTAAATATCAGACAATATTCATTAGAACAAGAAGTATCGACAGTGTCAACTTTACACCAATCGTATACGAAGGATTAACCGACACTAAGACTCTGACTCAAATGACCGACTATGCTCTGATACCACTATTGTAACACCCTTCTAAACCCCACGAAAATTAACATTAAAATCAGAGTAAAACATGAAGAAGAGTATTACAACGCCAACAAAATAACTAATATTCATGTCATGCCATAAAGGAACGATAAACCAAAAATTATTCAGGTAGCATGTTAACACAGCGGAATATTCTTAACAACTGAATAATCAAACATCTGGAGTCGAAGACTCATAATTCAACCATAAACCATAAACAAATAGAAGTTTATCAGCCAATTCTAAAATAACGTTCCCGGTGTTACACGACCAGAGCATGACACAGACCCAACTGACTCTATCGAACTACTTGACGAGCTAATCCTCACCAAGTACACAAGCTACTCCTCAATCTGAAAAATAACAACAGTAAGGGTGAGTTTCATTCGCATTAACAAATGTTATAGGTATATAAACAATACAACTTCATCCATACATTATTCACCCAAAATCAATTATATTCAGATAATATAGCAACATTCATACCAAAATACACACAAATTATAACATTGGACAACTTCCATTCATGTTACAATTATACACAACAACCTAATGCAATGCAACTAAATGCATGTGGTACCAAACATGGGATAACCCATCTCACCGATCCACCACCATAAAGATTCGGCTACTTCTCTCACCAATTCCACACAATGGGAATTAGCTACCGCTGTCCCACCACCATAAGGGATACAACCCACAACATGATTATGAAATGCATGCATCACATACCGCATGCTAATCATCAACACCAAACAACTGAACAATCATAATCATCAACCAATGCAATAACAATATAAACCACCACAACCAATTAAATCAAGTGTTTAAATTAAATTTGAGTCATAACTCAAACACTATTTTATTGCATATATCACTGAATTAGCCTCACTATGTTCGAAACGGCACATCAAACAGACTAACGGTTAAAAAGTTATACATCGTTAAACTTTAACAAAAATCCCAAACAGCACAGCACGCGGCGCCAACATCTACACGCGACGCGAGGAAAAAGTTACGTCTTCGCGGCGCCAACACCTACACGCGGCGCGACCTGTGTGTATCAAAACATCCTGACATTCAGCCCACCTGTTCGCGGCGCCACCCTGTGCATGCGGCGCGAACCGGTGATTTCAGAAACCCCAACCTGCAGAAAACAGCATTCTGTACCTCCCAAATACTCTCAAATCATACCAGTACGAATTTCAGAAAAATAAATCACACATACGACATAAATTGCACGTTTACACATACTTCTAATCATGTTTAACATCATTATTCATCACCAATCATCATTCACAACCTAAATTGAATTAAGGTTCTATAAACCCCAAAACCCCAAACCCGACATACAATCCAATTCGGAATCCTAACATACGAACTCTATTGAATCATTCATACAACCCATAATAGAGGTTAATGAGAAGAATCCCCCCTTACCTTAGCCAAATTCTTGAATTGGTTCCTCTTCCTCTTTGGCTCTCCTTCACGCTCTTCAGTTCCTCTTCTCACAGCTTCTGGTTTCCACGTTCTAATTTTTCCCTTCTCTTCTTGTTTTCCTTTATTTTATGAAAAACATAAAATTAGAAATGGGCTCTTACACAATTACACCCCCACTTTACTAATTCCACCGCATGGCCCAATGACTTAACATTTCATTATTTTTTCCCCATAATTCAACAAAATGTTAATTTCTCATAATTAATTTAAAACTTGATTAAATTAATTAAATAAGAATTTTCGGGATGTTACAACTCTCCCCCACTAAAGAGTTTTCGTCCTCGAAAACATACCTCAAGCAAATAGTTCCGGATAGGAATCTTTCATCTGGCTTTCTAACTCCCAGGTGACGTTTCCATCAGCTGGTCCTCCCCAATCTACTCTGACTAAAGCTATTTCCTTTCCCCGCAATTGCTTCAGTCTTCTATCTTCGATCCTCACAGGTAACGTTTCAACCGTTAAGTTGTCTTTAACCTGCACATCATCCACTTGGATCACGTGGGACGGATCCGAAATGTATTTCCTCAATTGAGACACATGAAATACATCATGCAAGTTGGCAAGCATTGGCGGTAACGCAATACGATATGCCACTTCTCCCACTCTTTCCGAAATTTGGAATGGTCCAATAAAACGCGGAGTCAACTTCTTTGACTTCAAAGCTCGACCAATACCCGTCATAGGAGTAACCTTCATAAACACATGATCTCCCTCTTGAAACTCAAGTGTCTTCCTCCTTTTATCATAATAGCTCTTTTGACGACTCTGAGAAGCTTTCATCTTCTCTTGAATCATCTTAATCTTCTCTGTAGTCTGTTGTACAATTTCTGGTCCAATCACAGCACTCTCACCAGCTTCGTACCAACACAATGGAGTTCCACATCTCCTACCATACAATGCCTCAAACGGAGCCATACCTATACTCGAATGAAAACTGTTGTTGTAGGTAAATTCAATCAAAGGCAGATAACTATCCCAAGCACCTCCTTTTTCTAACACACAAGCACGTAACAAGTCTTCTAACGACTGAATTGTCCTTTCAGTCTGTCCATCCGTCTGCGGATGATAAGCAGAACTTAGTCTCAGCTTAGTACCCAAGGCCTTCTGCAAACCCTCCCAGAACTTCGACGTAAATATTGGATCTCTATATGACACGATACTCGAAGGAATACCATGTAGACTAACTATCTTCTCAATATACAATTGAGCCAACTTTTCCATCGGATAATGCATTCTTATTGGTATAAAATGTGCAGACTTCGTCAATCTGTCTACCACGACCCAGATAGCTTCACAATTCTTAACAGTTCTCGGCAAACCCGAAACAAAATCCATTGATATGCTATCCCATTTCCACTCAGGAATAAACATCGGTTGCATAAATCCAGATGGCTTCTGATGTTCAACCTTTGACTTCTGACAAGTCAAACAAGAATACACAAACTCGGCAATTTCTTTCTTCATTCCAGGCCACCAAAACAGCTTTTTCAAGTCATGATACATCTTGGTAGCACCAGGATGAATACTTAATCCACTACGGTGTCCTTCTTCGAGAATACTCTTCCTCAATTCGGAAACATTAGGAACACAAACACGGTTACCAAACCTGATAATACCATTCTCGTCGATTCTGAATTCACCTCCCTTGCCTTGGTTAATCAGAGTCAACTTGTCCACCAATTCTACATCAGCTTTCTGACCTTCTCGAATTTCTTCCAGAATACCACTAGTCAGCTTCAGCATTCCCAACTTAACACTGACAGGAGTGTCTTCGCATACTAAACTCAAATCTCGGAATTGTTCAATTAAATCCAATTCTCTTACCATCAGCATAGACATATGCAAGGACTTCCTACTCAAAGCATCGGCAACCACGTTTGCTTTACCCGGATGGTAATTCAGCCCAAAATCATAATCCTTAAGGAACTCTAACCACCTCCTTTGCCTCATATTCAGCTCTTTTTGATCAAAGAGATACTTCAGACTCTTGTGATCACTAAACACTTCAAACCTCGAACCATATAGATAATGTCTCCACAACTTCAACACAAATACCACTGCTGCCATTTCTAAGTCATGAGTCGGATAGTTTCTCTCATGCACTTTGAGTTGTCTCGACGCATAAGCGACTACCTGTTGATTCTGCATTAGTACACCTCCTAGTCCCAACAATGAAGCATCACAATATACCACAAAAGATTCCGCCGGATTCGGCAAAATCAAGATCGGCGCACTAGTCAACCTCTTCTTCAACTCTTGGAATCCTTCTTCACATTTCGAATCCCAAATGAATGCTTGACCCTTCCTAGTCAACTTAGTTAACGGCAACGCTAACTTTGAAAAACCTTCAATGAACTTTCTATAGTAACCCGCAAGACCAAGGAAACTACGGATTTCAGAAACTGACTTCGGAGCTTCCCATTGAGACACTGCTTCTACTTTCGTTGGGTCAACGACAATACCATCTTTAGAAATTACATGCCCAAGAAAGCTTACTTCACTTAGCCAGAACTCACACTTTGACAGTTTCTCATAAAGTTTCTTTTCCTTCAGTAGTTCTAATACCACTCTTAGATGCTCTGCATGTTCTTCTTCACTCTTAGAATATATTAGAATATCATCGATAAATACCACCACAAACTGATCCAGGTAAGGATGAAAGATCCTATTCATATATTCCATGAAAACTCCCGGTGCATTAGTTACTCCAAATGGCATCACTGTATATTCGTAATGGCCATACCTTGTTCTAAATGCCGTTTTCTGAATATCGTCCCTCTTCACCCGAATCTGATGATATCCCGACCTCAAGTCAATTTTGCTGAACACACTCGCACCAACCAATTGATCCATCAAATCATCAATCCTCGGTAATGGATACTGATTCTTGATAGTAACTTTATTCAGCTGTCTATAATCCACACACAATCTCATAGAACCTTCTTTCTTCTTTACCAACAACACCGGCGCACCCCACGACGACACACTCGGACGAATGAATTCTTTTTCCAGTAACTCTTCTAGCTGACTCTTCAACTCTGCTAGCTCAGATGCCGACATACGATACGGCGCCATCGACACCGGACTAGTTCCAGGAACTAACTCAATAGCAAATTCTACTTCCCTCTCTGGCGGTAACTCTCTTACATCTTCTGGAAAAACTTCTGGAAATTCACATACTACCGGTAAGTCTCTACTCACCACTTTCTTCTTCACTTCCATGGATGCAATCACCATTAACACGGCAGCCCCGTCCTTCATTGCTTCATCCACTTGTCTAGCAGTCACTGCTACACCCTCAACACCGACATCTTCCGGAAAAATAACCGTCTTCGTGAAACAGTTGATATGAATTCTATTAAATTGCAACCAATTCATACCCAGGATGACATCAAGTTGTTCCAACGGAAGGCACACTAAGTCCATTCCGAACTCTCTACCAAAAATATCAATTGGACAGTTTAAACAGGCAAACGAAGTAGTCACTGAACCCGACGCAGGAGTGTTAATGATCATACTTCCATTAATCTCATATATTTCCAAATTCAGTCGTTTAGCACAATCCAATGAAATAAACGAGTGAGTCGCTCCAGTATCTATTATTGCAATTAAAGGAGTGCCATGGATAAAACACGTACCTTTAATCAACCGATCCTCTGGAGTAGTCTCCGAACCAGATAAAGCGAAAACTTTACCCCTAGCTTGATTCTTCTTTGGCTTAGGACACTGTGGACTAATGTGACCTTCTTCACCACAGTTATAACAAGTCACCGTCCTTCCCTTGCAGTCAACAGCAATGTGGCCTGCTTTACCACACCTGTAGCACTTCTTCTCTTCGCTTTTGCACTCGTGAACACGATGTCCAGGTTCCCCACACTTAAAGCACTTAACAGGAGCGCTAGAGTCTCCCCCACTAGGCTTCTTCCAACTTCCAGCTTTATAATTACCTCTACCATATGGTTTACCACGGTCCATAGGCTTCTTCCCTTTCTGGTCAACTAACTCGCGAGAGTGAGATGACTTCAGCTTGAGGTTATCCTCTTCATAGATCCTACTACAGTCCACCAAATCTGTAAACCGATGAATCCTCTGGTACCTGATTCCCTGCTTAATTTCATCACGGAGACCATTCTTGAACTTAACACATTTCGAAAATTCGCTCGCTTCATCATTGTTATAGTGAACATAGTACTTGGCCAGCTCAACAAACTTTGAAGCATACTCCGGCACTGTCATGTTACCTTGTGTCAGCTCTAAAAACTCAACTTCTTTCCTGCCTCGAACATCCTCAGGAAAGTACCTCCTCAGGAATTCTCGCCTGAATACAGCCCAAGTGATCGCTACACCTGCAGATTCAAGTTCATCCCTACTAGCCATCCACCAATCATCAGCTTCTTCAGACAGCATATGAGTCCCATACCTCACCTTCAGATTTTCAGCACAATCGATCACTCTGAAGATCCTTTCGATTTCCTTCAGCCACCTCTGAGCTCCTTCGGGATCGTGCGTGCCCTTGAACAACGGAGGATTGTTCCTCTGAAAGCTATTCAGCTGCCTGTCAGCACCAATACCAGCTCCATTGGCATTCCCTCCCAATACACCAGCAATCATGCCCAGAGCCTCAGCAATCGCGTCATCATTTCTTCCTCCTCTTCCGGCCATTGTTCTGCTAAATATCAGACAATATTCATTAGAACAAGAAGTATCGACAGTGCCAACTTTACACCAATCGTATACGAAGGATTAACCGACACTAAGACTCTGACTCAAACGACCGACTATGCTCTGATACCACTATTGTAACACCCTTCTAAACCCCGCGGAAATTAACATTAAAATCAGAGTAAAACATGAAGAAGAGTATTACAACGCCAACAAAATAAACAATATTCATGTCATGCCATAAAGGAACGATAAACAAAAAATTATTCAGGTAGCATGTTAACACAGCGGAATATTCTTAACAACTGAATAATCAAACATCTGGAGTCGAAGACTCATAATTTAACCATAAACCATAAACAAACAAAAGTTTATCAGCCAATTCTAAAATAACATTCCCGGTGTTACACGACCAGAGCATGACACAGACCCAACTGACTCTATCGAACTACTTGACGAGCTAATCCTCACCAAGTACACAAGCTACTCCTCAATCTGAAAAATAACAACAGTAAGGGTGAGTTTCACTCGCATTAACAAATGTTATAGGTATATAAACAATACAACTTCATCCATACATTATTCACCCAAAATCAATTATATTCAGATAATATAGCAACATTCATACCAAAATACACACAAATTATAACATTGGACAACTTCCATTCATGTTACAATTATACACAACAACCTAATGCAATGCAACTAAATGCATGTGGTACCAAACATGGGATAACCCATCTCACCGATCCACCACCATAAAGATTCGGCTACTTCTCTCACCAATTCCACACAATGGGAATTAGCTACCGCTGTCCCACCACCATAAGGGATACAGCCCACAACATGATTATGAAATGCATGCATCACATACCGCATGCTAATCATCAACACCAAACAACTGAACAATCATAATCATCAACCAATGCAATAACAATATAAACCACCACAACCAATTAAATCAAGTGTTTAAATTAAATTCGAGTCACAACTCAAACACTATTTTATTGCATATATCACTGAATTAGCCTCACTATGTTCGAAACGGCACATCAAACAGACTAACGGTTAAAAAGTTATACATCGTTAAACTTTAACAAAAATCCCAAACAGCACAGCACGCGGCGCCAACATCCACACGCGGCGCGAAGCGAGGAAAAAGTTACGCCTTCGCGGCGCCAACACCTACACGCGGCGCGACCTGTGCGTATCAAAACATCCTGACATTCAGCCCACCTGTTCGCGGCGCCACCCTGTGCACGCGGCGCGAACCGGTGATTTCAGAAACCCCAACCTGTAGAAAACAGCATTCTGTACCTCCCAAATACTCTCAAATCATACCAGTACGAATTTCAGAAAAATAAATCACACGTACGACATAAATTGCACGTTTACACATACTTCTAATCATGTTTAACATCATTATTCATCACCAATCATCATTCACAACCTAAATTGAATTAAGGTTCTATAAACCCCAAAACCCCAAACCCGACATACAATCCAATTCGGAATCCTAACATACGAACTCTATTGAATCATTCATACAACCCATAATAGAGGTTAATGAGAAGAATCCCCCCTTACCTTAGCCAAATTCTTGAATTGGTTCCTCTTCCTCTTTGGCTCTCCTTCACGCTCTTCAGTTCCTCTTCTCACAGCTTCTGGTTTCCACGTTCTAATTTTTCCCTTCTCTTCTTGTTTTCCTTTATTTTATGAAAAACATAAAATTAGAAATGGGCTCTTACACAATTACACCCCCACTTTACTAATTCCACTGCATGGCCCAATGACTTAACATTTCATTATTTTTTCCCCATAATTCAACAAAATGTTAATTTCTCATAATTAATTTAAAACTTGATTAAATTAATTAAATAAGAATTTTCGGGATGTTACAACTCTCCCCCACTAAAGAGTTTTCGTCCTCGAAAACATACCTCAAGCAAATAGTTCCGGATAGGAATCTTTCATCTGGCTTTCTAACTCCCAGGTGACGTTTCCATCAGCTGGTCCTCCCCAAGCTACTCTGACTAAAGCTATTTCCTTGCCCCGCAATTGCTTCAGTCTTCTATCTTCGATCCTCACAGGTAACGTTTCAACCGTTAAGTTGTCTTTAACCTGCACATCATCCACTTGGATCACGTGGGACGGATCCGAAATGTATTTCGTCAATTGAGACACATGAAATACATCATGCAAGTTGGCAAGCATTGGCGGTAACGCAATACGATATGCCACTTCTCCCACTCTTTCCGAAATTTGGAATGGTCCAATAAAATGCGGAGTCAACTTCTTTGACTTCAAAGCTCGACCAATACCCGTCATAGGAGTAACCTTCATAAACACATGATCTCCCTCTTGAAACTCAAGTGTCTTCCTCCTTTTATCATAATAGCTCTTTTGACGACTTTGAGAAGCTTTCATCTTCTCTTGAATCATCTTAATCTTCTCTGTAGTCTGTTGTACAATTTCTGGTCCAATCACAGCACTCTCACCAGCTTCGTACCAACACAATGGAGTTCTACATATCCTACCATACAATGCCTCAAACGGAGCCATACCTATACTCGAATGAAAACTGTTGTTGTAGGTAAATTCAATCAAAGGCAGATAACTATCCCAAGCACCTCCTTTTTCTAACACACAAGCACGTAACAAGTCTTCTAACGACTGAATTGTCCTTTCAGTCTGTCCATCCGTCTGCGGATGATAAGCAGAACTTAGTCTCAGCTTAGTACCCAAGGCCTTCTGCAAACCCTCCCAGAACTTCGACGTAAATCTTGGATCTCTATCTGACACGATACTCGAAGGAATACCATGTAGACTAACTATCTTCTCAATATACAATTGAGCCAACTTTTCCATCGGATAATCCATTCTTATTGGTATAAAATGTGCAGACTTCGTCAATCTGTCTACCACGACCCAGATAGCTTCACAATTCTTAACAGTTCTCGGCAAACCCGAAACAAAATCCATTGATATGCTATCCCATTTCCACTCAGGAATAAACATCGGTTGCATAAATCCAGATGGCTTCTGATGTTCAACCTTTGACTTCTGACAAGTCAAACAAGAATACACAAACTCGGCAATTTCTTTCTTCATTCCAGGCCACCAAAACAGCTTTTTCAAGTCATGATACATCTTGGTAGCACCAGGATGAATACTTAATCCACTACGGTGTCCTTCTTCGAGAATACTCTTCCTCAATTCGGAAACATTAGGAACACAAACACGGTTACCAAACCTGATAATACCATTCTCGTCGATTCTGAATTCACCTCCCTTGCCTTGGTTAATCAGAGTCAACTTGTCCACCAATTCTACATCAGCTTTCTGACCTTCTCGAATTTCTTCCAGAATACCACTAGTCAGCTTCAGCATTCCCAACTTAACACTGACAGGAGTGTCTTCGCATACTAAACTCAAATCTCGGAATTGTTCAATTAAATCCAATTCTCTTACCATCAGCATAGACATATGCAAGGACTTCCTACTCAAAGCATCGGCAACCACGTTTGCTTTACCCGAATGGTAATTCAGCCCAAAATCATAATCCTTAAGGAACTCTAACCACCTCCTTTGCCTCATATTCAGCTCTTTTTGATCAAAGAGATACTTCAGACTCTTGTGATCACTAAACACTTCAAACCTCGAACCATACAGATAATGTCTCCACAACTTCAACACAAATACCACTGCTGCCAATTCTAAGTCATGAGTTGGATAGTTTCTCTCATGCACTTTGAGTTGTCTCGACGCATAAGCGACTACCTGTTGATTCTGCATTAGTACACCTCCTAGTCCCAACAACGAAGCATCACAATATACCACAAAAGATTCCGCCGGATTCGGCAAAATCAAGATCGGCGCACTAGTCAACCTCTTCTTCAACTCTTGGAATCCTTCTTCACATTTCGAATCCCAGATGAATGCTTGACCCTTCCTAGTCAACTTAGTTAACGGCAACGCTAACTTTGAAAAACCTTCAATGAACTTTCTATAGTAACCCGCAAGACCAAGGAAACTACGGATTTCAGAAACTGACTTCGGAGCTTCCCATTGAGACACTGCTTCTACTTTCGTTGGGTCAACGGCAATACCATCTTTAGAAATTACATGCCCAAGAAAGCTTACTTCACTTAGCCAGAACTCACACTTTGACAGTTTCGCATAAAGTTTCTTTTCCTTCAGTAGTTCTAATACCACTCTTAGATGCTCTGCATGTTCTTCTTCACTCTTAGAATATATTAGAATATCATCGATAAATACCACCACAAACTGATCCAGGTAAGGATGAAAGATCCTATTCATATATTCCATGAAAACTCCCGGTGCATTAGTTACTCCAAATGGCATCACTGTATATTCGTAATGGCCATACCTTGTTCTAAATGCCGTTTTCTGAATATCGTCCCTCATCACCCGAATCTGATGATATCCCGACCTCAAGTCAATTTTGCTGAACACACTCGCACCAACCAATTGATCCATCAAATCATCAATCCTCGGTAATGGATACTGATTCTTGATAGTAACTTTATTCAGCTGTCTATAATCCACACACAATCTCATAGAACCTTCTTTCTTCTTTACCAACAACACCGGCGCACCCCACGGCGACACACTCGGACGAATGAATTCTTTTTCCAGTAACTCTTCTAGCTGACTCTTCAACTCTGCTAGCTCAGATGCCGACATACGATACGGCGCCATCGACACCGGACTAGTTCCAGGAACTAACTCAATAGCAAATTCTACTTCCCTCTCTGGCGGTAACTCTCTTACATCTTCTGGAAAAACTTCTGGAAATTCACATACTACCGGTAAGTCTCTACTCACCACTTTCTTCTTCACTTCCATGGATGCAATCACCATAAACACGGCAGCCCCGTCCTTCATTGCTTCATCCACTTGTCTAGCAGTCACTGCTACACCCTCAACACCGACATCTTCCGGAAAAATAACCGTCTTCGTGAAACAGTTGATATGAATTCGATTAAATTGCAACCAATTCATACCCAGGATGACATCAAGTTGTTCCAACGGAAGGCACACTAAGTCCATTCCGAACTCTCTACCAAAAATATCAATTGGACATTTCAAACAGGCAAACGAAGTAGTCACTGAACCCGACGCAGGAGTGTCAATGATCATACTTCCATTAATCTCATATATTTCCAAATTTAGTCGTTTAGCACAATCCAATGAAATAAACGAGTGAGTCGCTCCAGTATCTATTATTGCAATTAAAGGAGTGCCATGGATAAAACACGTACCTTTAATCAACCGATCCTCTGGAGTAGTCTCCGAACCAGATAAAGCGAAAACTTTACCCCCAGCTTGATTCTTCTTTGGCTTAGGACACTGTGGACTAATGTGACCTTCTTCACCACAGTTATAACAAGTCACCGTCCTTCCCTTGCAGTCAACAGCACTGTGGCCTGCTTTACCACACCTGTAGCACTTCTTCTCTTCGCTTTTGCACTCGTGAACACGATGTCCAGGTTCCCCACACTTAAAGCACTTAACAGGAGCGCTAGAGTCTCCCCCACTAGGCTTCTTCCAACTTCCAGCTTTATAATTACCTCTACCATATGGTTTACCACGGTCCATAGGCTTCTTCCCTTTCTTGTCAACTAACTCGCGAGAGTGAGATGACTTCAGCTTAAGGTTATCCTCTTCATAGATCCTACTACAGTCCACCAAATCTGTAAACCGATGAATCCTCTGGTACCTGATTCCCTGCTTAATTTCATCACGGAGACCATTTTCGAACTTAACACATTTCGAAAATTCGCTCGCTTCATCATTGTTATAGTGAACATAGTACTTGGCCAGCTCAACAAACTTTGAAGCATACTCCCGCACTGTCATGTTACCTTGTGTCAGCTCTAAAAACTCAACTTCTTTCCTGCCTCGAACATCCTCAGGAAAGTACCTCCTCAGGAATTCTCGCCTGAATACAGCCCAAGTGATCGCTACACCTGCAGATTCAAGTTCATCCCTACTAGCCATCCACCAATCATCAGCTTCTTCAGACAGCATATGAGTCCCATACCTCACCTTCAGATTTTCAGCACAATCGATCACTCTGAAGATCCTTTCGATTTCCTTCAGCCACCTCTGAGCTCCTTCGGGATCGTGCGTGCCCTTGAACAACGGAGGATTGTTCCTCTGAAAGCTATTCAGCTGCCTGTCAGCACCAATACCAGCTCCATTGGCATTCCCTCCCAATACACCAGCAATCATGCCCAGAGCCTCAGCAATCGCGTCATCATTTCTTCCTCCTCTTCCGGCCATTGTTCTGCTAAATAACAGACAATATTCATTAGAACAAGAAGTATCGACAGTGTCAACTTTACACCAATCGTATACGAAGGATTAACCGACACTAAGACTCTGACTCAAACGACCGACTATGCTCTGATACCACTATTGTAACACCCTTCTAAACCCCGCGGAAATTAACATTAAAATCAGAGTAAAACATGAAGAAGAGTATTACAACGCCAACAAAATAAACAATATTCATGTCATGCCATAAAGGAACGATAAACCAAAAATTATTCAGGTAGCATGTTAACACAGCGGAATATTCTTAACAACTGAATAATCAAACATCTGGAGTCGAAGACTCATAATTCAACCATAAACCATAAACAAACAGAAGTTTATCAGCCAATTCTAAAATAACGTTCCCGGTGTTACACGACCAGAGCATGACACAAACCCAACTGACTCTATCGAACTACTTGACGAGCTAATCCTCACCAAGTACACAAGCTACTCCTCAATCTGAAAAATAACAACAGTAAGGGTGAGTTTCATTCGCATTAACAAATGTTATAAGTATATAAACAATACAACTTCATCCATACATTATTCACCCAAAATCAATTATATTCAGATAATATAGCAACATTCATACCAAAATACACACAAATTATAACATTGGACAACTTCCATTCATGTTACAATTATACACAACAACCTAATGCAATATATGCAACTAAATGCATGTGGTACCAAACATGGGATAACCCATCTCACCGATCCACCACCATAAAGATTCGGCTACTTCTCTCACCAATTCCACACAATGGGAATTAGCTACCGCTGTCCCACCACCATAAGGGATACAGCCCACAACATGATTATGAAATGCATGCATCACATACCGCATGCTAATCATCAACACCAAACAACTGAACAATCATAATCATCAACCAATGCAATAACAATATAAACCACCACAACCAATTAAATCAAGTGTTTAAATTAAATTCGAGTCACAACTCAAACACTATTTTATTGCATATATCACTGAATTAGCCTCACTATGTTCGAAACGACACATCAAACAGACTAACGGTTAAAAAGTTATACATCGTTAAACTTTAACAAAAATCCCAAACAGCACAGCACGCGGCGCCAACATCCATACGCGGCGCGAAGCAAGGAAAAAGTTACGCCTTCGCGGCGCCAACACCTACACGCGGCGCGACCTGTGCGTATCAAAACATCCTGACATTCAGCCCACCTGTTCGCGGCGCCACCCTGTGCACGCGGCGCGAACCGGTGATTTCAGAAACCCCAACCTGCAGAAAACAGCATTCTGTACCTCCCAAATACTCTCAAATCATACCAGCACGAATTTCAGAAAAATAAATCACACATACGACATAAATTGCACGTTTACACATACTTCTAATCATGTTTAACATCATTATTCATCACCAATCATCATTCACAACCTAAATTGAATTAAGGTTCTATAAACCCCAAAACCCCAAACCCAACATACAATCCAATTCGGAATCCTAACATACGAACTCTATTGAATCATTCATACAACCCATAATAGAGGTTAATGAGAAGAATCCCCCCTTACCTTAGCCAAATTCTTGAATTGGTTCCTCTTCCTCTTTGGCTCTCCTTCACGCTCTTCAGTTCCTCTTCTCACAGCTTCTGGTTTCCACGTTCTAATTTTTCCCTTCTCTTCTTGTTTTCCTTTATTTTATGAAAAACATAAAATTAGAAATGGGCTCTTACACAATTACACCCCCACTTTACTAATTCCACCGCATGGCCTAATGACTTAACATTTCATTATTTTTTCCCCATAATTCAACAAAATGTTAATTTCTCATAATTAATTTAAAACTTGATTAAATTAATTAAATAAGAATTTTCGGGATGTTACATATACACGTGTATATAATAATAAAAATAAAAATGTATATGTTGTAACGTAGTACCGTCAAGAACAAACCAAAACTATGTGAAAGATTGAGTTTCTTGAACAAACCAAAGAAACCCTATTAGGTTTCATGAAGGAGAGAGAAGAGGGAAGAAGCAGAAAAATTGAATAGGTTGTAACTGTTTTTCTATTCACTTTCTCTATTGGGGTTTACATATTACAAGTGAATAACAACAATCAACCTCTCTCAACAACCTAAGAGAACTAGTATATTTATATACTACTAAGCCAACTTAGGCTACAAGATAACTTAAACAAATGGGCTAAACAAACAGGCCCAAATCATGCTAACAAACCTAGCATTATCGACTACTGCAAGCTAGAACAAAATTCAACTACAGTATGCAGGACTTCGACATCAGCATGTGAACAGACTTTGACAACATGTTCAATGTCTGTCGAACCAATAAACAATCCATGTCGAGATACTAGAGTTTGATCAAAAATATTAAAAATCTCCACCTTAGAACAAACTTTACAACATCAGGGAAACAAACTAGCTTTCATCATGCAGCTTTATCAATTGCATACAATAGAAAAACTTGCAACTTTGCAATGTCTTGGGGATTATATCAGCAACATCGTGATGTGTCGAAACCTTTAACACTTGGGTTTCTCCATGCTAGATTATTTATCTAACAAAATGCAATCTCACATCGACGTGTTTGGTTCACTCATGATAGGCTGAATCCTTCAACAAATGTATGGCACTTTGACTATAATATTTAACAATGATAACACGACTTTGAAGTTTCATCTCCTTAGCAAGACCTTTAAGCCACAAAGTTTCTTTTACAACTTCAATGAGGGCAATATATTTTGCTTCCGTGGTTGATAAGGTGATAACCTTCGAAAGTGTTATTTTCCAATTGATTATTGTGCCAAACATAGTGAAAACATATCCATAAATAGATGTTATGAAATCCATATAACCTACATAATCAAAGTCGACAAATCCTTCAATTTCTACTTTGCTATCATCATCACAAGCTCCACCATAAATAAGGACTTTGCCCAAAGACCCATTTATGAATCTTAGAATCCACTACAATGCTTGTCAGTGTGCCTTTCTAGGATTTTCCATATACCTGCTTACAAGGTTAATTGTGTATGCTATGTCTGGCCTTGTACAGACCATAACATATAACAAAGAAACTACTATACTAGCATATGAAATGTTATTCATATAGACTCTTTCAAGTTCAGTACAAGGACTTTGAGTTGTACTCAGCTTGAACTAAGGATTTGTTAGTGCCACAACAGGCTTTGAATTCGACATGCTAAATTTGTCGAGAATCTTCTTCAGGTATGTCTCTTGAGATAAGCATAATCTCGACACTTTTCTATCTCCCTAGATATCAATCCCAAGAATTCTATAGGCAGCTTCCAAATCTTTCATGTCGGACTCCTTATTGAGTTCTGATAAGTGCCAAATATGACTAAATTTCAACATGAAAACTATTAGAACAAATAATTGTTCTGCATATAATATCTAGTTTTCATGATAATGATACATATATTTTAAGGTAACAATTTTGTACTTTAATAGTTTCTTAAGTGTGCAAATATAATATTTTATTTGATTCTGAATAGTTATTTGGAAAGATCATTACGATCATTGTTGGTACGCCTCTGAAGAACTATTGCATCTTTTTGTAAAGAAAGATCAACATTTCTGATGAATGTTGAATGTTTGCTAGAAATTGTGCTTTGGTCACTATAATCCCTAAGAAGAATGATGCCAAAAATATGAAGGACATGAGACATATAGCATGCTACCACTACAAGAAATGTGCTTCCTAGCCACGTGAAATAGTGACGTGATTTTCACGTGTGTAAAATAAACCAGTTGTGACGTGAAAATCACGTCGCAACATATTTATAATATTTAAAAATAAAAAGTAACGTTAATCAAGGGGGAGAGTCAGAAAGTTTATAAAAAAATGTTGTGACGTGTAAATCACGTCGCAACTTAAAATAAAAAAATTGAAAACCAATTGGAGTCAGAAATGCACATGGGGGGAAGTTTGAATTTTTCAAAATTCAGTTGTGACGTGTAAATCACGTCGCAACTAAAAATTACAAAAACCCAAAAACTTTAATGGCAGAGTTGACTGACAAGGAACTTTAATATATTTAATTTATTAATTTAAATATATATATATATATATATATTTGGTTTTTGCAAAAAAAATTATTAGTGACGTGATTTCCATGTCAATAAGTAGTGACATGTAAATCACATCGCAACTTCACACATATAATTGCGCTTTTACAACTACTCTAGGTAAATTTAGTGACGTGATTTGCATGCCACTAGGCAGTGACATGTAAATCACGTCACTAATAAAGATGCTTTTACTGACCCAATTCTGCTACGTCTACTCTGACTGAAAAAGCATTAAACTCTGGTCCAAAGGTTGCGACGTGATTTTCACTTCACTAAATAGTGAAGTGAAAATCACGTCACTAAAATTTGCCACCTTGCCTCCTGCGACGTAAATGATCACGTCGCAAATAATGATTTGTGAAGTGTTTTTTCTGTTTGTGGCGTGATTTTCACGTCACTACTGAGCTCTTTTTTGTAGTGTACACCATTATGTACAAGATAATATCCAAGATTCTGAATACTAGGTTAAGCAAAGTTATTCATAAGGTGGTTGATGAGAGACAATATGCTTTTATCCTAGGAAAAATCATTCAAGATAACATAATCATTGCTCCTTTTAGGAGGATACAACAGAAAGAAATATCCCCAAGATATGCTATACAAATGGATGTTAAAAGAGCTTATGATATCGTGGAATGGAATGCCCTTGAAGGAATTCTTAGAGAGATGAACTTCCCTCCCCAATTTGTAATATGGGTCATGCTTTGTATTAGCATTGTGTACAATACACTACAACAAATAACGCTTTTAACCTCGGACGCGAAATGCGTTTTACCTCTGCTAAGGTATTGAGGTAACGAAGGGCTTCATGAAAATTTTCCAATTAACACCTCGATGATTGGAAAACCGAGGGGTATAGTTATATGCATATGGGTTTGAACCACAACAACTGCACTTTTAATATTTACAAAACTAGCGTATCTTTTATATCGGTTTAATAAAAAATCGAGGGTATGATTATTATAATTTTAATTTCTTTTAAAATGCGTTGCATTGTTTACCCAAAATATTATTACAATTTTTACTCAATATTACTTTGTTGACAGAGAATGTTAAAATTAAAATAAAAGTAAAATTTTATAGATTTCAAGATAAAAATCAAATTCTCTCGAGATTTAGACTTTAGATCGTCTAACTATTGAATCTTGGGGGAAGATCTTCTGTTTTTTATGTGAAAAAAGGTAAGATAATTAATATCAAATTTCAAATCATTTTCGGTTGGAATAAATATTTAAGAAGACAAACCTTGAGCCCAGAAGATTTTCTACTCTTGCAATCCATCAAAGAGAACGTTTCCAAGGGTCCTTAGGTTTCAAGCGCATCATATCATTTATTCATGTTAGATTTTCAATATTCAACATGATTTTATAATGGATATCTGTAACACGGTGGGAGAATTGACTTTTTTTATTTTTTTGCAAACAAATGCTGCGGTGAGCAAGAGTCGCCACCGACTTTTATTTTATCCAATTTTTGGAAAGGCAAAAAGAACAGGAAAGACCTTTTGAAAGACTTTGAGTTCAGGGGGTAAGTTATACAAAGGGAATGTGTGAGCACCCTTTGTATCCATAGTTATCCATGGGCTCTTAATTGCTTAGCTCACTTGTTTTTGTTTGAATTGTTTGAAAAGTGTCGTGTGTGTTTAGAAAAGATTTTGAAAAAGGACTTTAACTTGTAAATAAGTGTAGCCTTTGAAATCATTTTGAAAAGGAGGTGTATAAATCATTTTGAAGTTTTGAGCAAGCAATTAAGAACTACATACCCTATAAGTTTGTCTTTCTTGTTCTTTAAGTCTTTGAGGGAAAGAGACTATCCACACCATTAGTTAGTGGGAAGTCTTTTCATTGGATGTAAAGGGTCATCGTTTGCCATAAGGCTATCCATACCATAAGAAGGGTAGGAAGTCTTATGAATCAATGAGAATAGTCATAACAGGAAACCAGTAAGGATACCTTAGCAATCAAAGGCAACATCGAGGGACGAAATCATTTTATCGTAGGCAACTCGAAGGGAATATGATCTTTAAATCGGAGGGACTATGATGATTTAAATCGGAGGCAGCATATGCTAAGGTATCCCTACGCTCGAGGGACTTGACTATTATTCGAAAGGCAACAGAAGAGAGGATTACCCTAAAGGTGAGTGTGTGAAACAAAGTGATTGATTTATTTAATCCTGAAAATTAGGGTTATTCTATTTTGATTTTAGTCTTGCCATACAATCCTATTAACATACATCTAAACAATTTATAGCAGTTTATAGGTGCGGAAAGTAAAAGCAGAAAAAATAAAGCCCTACGCTATTACAAGGCTTCGGGGAGGGGGATTACATAACCAAAAATGGGAGAAGTGCGGAAAAGTAAAGGCCCTAATTACTATTACATCACAAAAATTAACAACTTATACACCTTCTAAAATTTAAATAAATAGATAAATGAATAATTAAATAAAATACAGAAATTAAACAAACATGCGACAATCATAGAGTATGGGATGAGAAGATTGCGAATTGAAATTTAAGGTTTGAAAATAAGTGAAAATAAACCCAAGGCTGTAAACCTAAATTATCTAATTAATTAATTATTATGGTTAAAAACCTAATTGGCTAAAAAATCTAATTAAACAAATTAATTATTATGGCTAAAAACTTAATTGATTAAAAAACCTAATTAATTAAAAACCTAAATTAGATTAATTACTTTTGGCTAAAAAAAACCTAATTAATTAAATTATTATTTTTTAAAATCTTGACTTAATTAAAAGGAGGATAAAAAAGGTTAGCAAAAACAAACCAAAGGCGGGTGCAATTAGCAAGAGAAAACATAGGCCAGGAGTCCACTAAGTCCAACACCATAATTGGGTCCAAGCTGTAATTCAGTGTGGAAGGGATATGCAATTCCATGGTGTATGCGCAATCTACTCCTTTTTTGCCAAAGGAAGTAACTGCAAAAGTAGGATAATAATAATAATAATAATAATAAAAATAATAATAATAATAATAATAATAATAATAATAATAATAATAATAATAACGCAAGAATAGGGGTTTAGAAAATTAAATTATGGCCAAAATTACGAATAACCTTGATTTGGCCAAAAACCAAAAGGTTTTTGGCCAAATACGAATAACCTTGATTTGGTCAAAAACCCAAAAGATTTTTGGCCAAATATAAATAACCTTGATTTGGCCAAAAGCCAAAAAGTTTTTGGCCAAAAAAACACTTGGGTACCTCTTGAGGTCAAGGGATAAAGCTCCTTCCACTTGGCCAATCCACAGGAAACCTGTCCATAAACCACTGCGATGTTACGGTTAAGAAAACAAATGGAAAAATAGAAAAGTGATCAAAATAAAATAAAAAATATATAAAAACCTGATTATAAATTAAATAAAATAAGATAACGAAGCTACAAATTTTTTGAAATTTATTTGAAAATATGAAAATAGAAATTAAATCAAATAAAATAGAAAAATGAGAAATTTGCGATTTTGAACGTCGAAATCCTAAAGGTGTATTGTTCCTCGATTTTTTATGAACTTCTGGAAAAAATTCAGAGCAAATTGAAACAGTAGTTTCAGAATTCGGCTGATAGGCTGGAAAATTTATCACTCTGCTGCAACCGGAATTATAGTGACAGAAGGTTATTCGTAACGGTCAGAAACGATGGTAAAGGGTTTTTTGTGGATGTGTGTAAAATTATGAGAGTTGTTGATTGTCAGTGTATGGGAACGGAGAATTTGGTAGAGGTGAATGGTTGGTGTCTCGTTAAAAATAAGGGTTGTTAGTTATTTATAAGAAAACATTAGGTTAAAAGGAAAATGGGCTTGGACCTCACTAAGAGCTTAATTTATTTTATTTTCCTTATTTTGAATTATTTAAATGAATAAATCAAAACAATTGAAATAAAACAATTTAAGGGGTGATTGGATTAAAACTGTGGCCCAATAATGAATTTGCTCAGTTTAGATTTTATGCACTGACTCAAAATTTCCCAACTTTCACCAGCCATAATTTTCTCAATTTTCATTATCTGGGAATAATTTTGAATTTGTTGGAAAGTTTAGGGTGTCCTCTTCAATTATTTTCGCATTTGAAGATTTTTGTCTTTAAAAATGAGAGGGAAAATTTTGGGGTATGGCAATATCCCTTAGGTTTCATGCGGATCACTAATAGAAGCGTCTTGAGCATTGATAAAAATTTAATGGACGTCAAAGATTTGTTAAGGCCGGTGAAAAAATATATAAAAAACGCTTAAACAATCACCTCGGGCATGTAAAATCACCGAGGTGAATGCACGTTTTTTTGTAACATTGTCTTGAAATAATATTAAAAATACTTTGTATCAAACAAATCTTTGATGATATCAAGATTTGAGAGCTAGATGTCCCATACAAGATGCTAGAGATCTTTGGTTGAATCCAAGTTTTGTTGCATACCTTTATGTTGCATATGCAAAAAACACTCCATAACTTATCCAACTTTTGATAAGTTATATGATCCCACTATGAGAATATTTATTTTATCCACTTGAAATCCATCCCAGAGATATGTTGTAGTGGTGGTAAATATTTCCTCTCTTCGGGGCTGCTTCATATAACTAAGAATTATGGTAAAATCTGTTTAACGAGTGTTTTATAGTAGAGTATGATTGTGACACCCCTCGGTTAACTCTAAAACCGAGGTAAATGCTTCTTCTTTTTTATTTTTATTTTAAATATCACATTATTTACACAGAAAATTAAGGTAAATTGTTTACAACAAATCTTTTCAATAAATATTTGTAGTTATTACAATAAATATTTTGCATTCAAATTCACCATTTTTATCAGTCTGTTTGTTTACAACAAATATTTGCAGTTATTACTGATATGTTAAGATCCCTTATTTGTTTAACTTTTCAAAGGTTGAGCACTCTTCTTTGTGTAACTTGAAGCAAAAATGAGTTACTGCACTTGCAATCTATCAAATGAGCAAAAATACAACAACAAAATCAACATCATTATGTGAGATAGATTCGAAGGCCAGAAAAATGTTTTGTTCTAGATAGAAGAACATTGATGATTTTTTATGTATTGTAATCCATCCTAAAGAATAATGCATACGAGTTTGGGGCGGGTTCATATAACTAAGAATTAGGTTAGAATTGTTTGAAGAGTGATTTTATAGTGAAATCTGATTGTTTTATCCCTCGTTTATAACGAAACATCGAAGGGTTGGTTCATTTAGTTTACACTTATAAACAAATAAAAACATACACTGTAATAGCTGAGATTTGAAGTGTGTACTGATTTGTTTTTACCCTCGGTTTTCTTAATAGCCGAGGGAATATGTTATTTTTATTATTATAAAAAAAATGGCGCGCCTAGGCATAATACCTCGTTTTTTTGGATGATGTGAAAGCTTCGTCATGAAATGTATTATTTGTATTAGTGATAGGTACATGATAAATGGCCATCAAAGTAGAGTGCTCAAGGCTAGAAAAGGATTAAGGCAGGGAGATCCAATATCTCCACTGATTTTTGTTCTTGTGATGGAATATGTGCATAGATGCTTGACAAAACTCCTAAAGAAACCAAATTTCAATTACCACCCTAAATGTGAGAAATTGAGAATAACAAATATATGCTTTATTGATGACCTGATTTTGTTTGCTCTAGGGGATGATATTTCATTCAAATCATGATGAAAGAATTTCACAAATTCTCAGAGGCTACATGGTTTTTTGAAAATCCACCAAAATGCAAAGGTATACTTTGGTGGGGTACATGAATAGGTCCAAAAGAAGATCTTGGAAACTACTAAATTTTCAGCAGGTATGTTACCTTTTAAATACTAAGGAGTCCCTCTATCCAATAGGAAATTATTTGTGTACCAATATGAACCTCTAATGGATAAAATTATGAGTAGAATTAGACACTGGTCTGTGAAACTTCTAAGCTATGCTTGGAGATTACAACTAATTATGAGTCTTCTTTTTGCTATCACCGCTTATTGTATGAAAGTATTTCCCATCCCTAAGATAGTGATAAAAAAGATTGAAATGATTGGTATCTTGATAAGTGTCAAATTGTAGTTATTTGTGTATATAGTTTAACGGCACTTATCGTCTCTTTTTCCTCAACCTATGCGTGAACATGTACATTTTTGTTATATTTGTACATATATCATATTCATTGTGTTTTTGATTCATTTATGTACTGTTTAATAGTTTTCTATTCATTTTGTAGGTATTGATGTGTATTTGAAGCATGAACAATAAAGTGTCGAAGACACCAATTCAAATGCGCGATTTTGAGCTATTCATCGGCGGATAAATATCAAAACAAGGATGATAAAAATCATCAATTTGGAGTAAGCTTTCCAAATCTTTGAACTGGGAGCAAATCGGAGTTATGGTTCTAAAGTTATGGCCAAAGCAAGATTTTATTTTCTGTTGAATGGGATAAGCGGGTTTGACCGTGCTAAGCGCGGTCTGAGAGAATTTTTGACAAGTTTGGAAGAAGAGAGCCCGCTTAGTGCGGATTTTGGACGTTGAGCGCGGTCTGGGCGATTTGGAAAGTCATTAAATAGGGGAAAATCACATTTTTAGGTCATGGTTTGGGTATTTTTTGCCCCCACTTCATCACCAAACAATTTTTAGTTAGATTAGCTCAGAAAACAACATTGGAGCTCGCATATGGGTGATCTGGAGTGGATTGCTCATCAAACAGCGTTGACAAACCGAGAGATTAGTGGTTCATTTCTCTTCTTCTTTGTGTATTCTTCGTTTCTTGGGTTTGTATGAATATTTACTTTGAACTCATGTATATTTGTCACCCATGGCGTTATATAAAGCTTGCTTTACAAATCTTTGTTAATTGTTGTCTTAGATTTTTGCTCTATGCTAGGGATTTGGGTTGTTGTAGAGATAAACTTCTTGAATTCTTATCTAGGATGATTACCTGTTAGTTTCTGAACTCTAGAGATGGATTTAGAGCTAACAATCTATATGAGTGTCGAAGCTTAATGCTTCTGTGTTGGTTGTCTCGGTTGAGAGATCGTCGATATGATTGATATGGATGTCTGCTGTATTGTTAAGGTTGGCTGAGAGATCGTCACTGAGATGATATAGTAGTTCTCTCTACTGTTGGTTAGAAATGACTTAGGGTGTGAGTGATGTTGGGTGACATTGACGAGTATTGTAGGTTGGGTATAATTGGTCGATAAGTTTAAGTTTGGGATAAGTAGATTGTGTAATGCTTGATAAGTCTTATCTTTTCAAAGAATGAATTTTTTTTGTGTTAATATTTACTTTTCCATTTTCATATTTCAATTCATTCAAATCCAAGCTCGAAACTGTTGAACGAAATTCTACAACCATATCTGTGAACACGATAATTCTCGGATAAATATTTCCAAAATTTTTGTTGCTTGCCGCTTTACCGCTCAAACATATCTATGGTCTGGAACTAATGCAGGAAGCATGAAAGCACCTCATGCTTGTGACAAATGTGTTATCCTAAAGCAGCAGGGGGCTGAATATTACCTCTTTGACTGAATGGAGCATAACAACTACTAGTAAACTCCTATGTAATCTCTAGTCTAAGGAGGATAAGTTGTGGATCAAGTGAATGAACACATACTATATCAAAGGCCAATGTATTATGGAATGGAAAGAGAAACCCAACTGTTCTTGGATCCTTAAGAAAGTTACGAAGTGTAGAGATAAAGTGGCTCAGACAACCTATTGGAGTCTTGTTGTTCAAACAGGGAAATATACAACATCCAATATGTATAGAGAGCTTCGTAGTGAAAAAAGAAGATGTGGAGTCGAAGAGGATAATATACAACAATAGTGTTAGGCCTAGAGATATAGCAAACAGACAGAAACAATTGATCGCCTTCTGTTTGACTGCAATACCACTAATAATTTGGGGAAAAATATTCTTGATTGGCTGAGATATAGCATAACACCTGATGCTTGGAATAGAGAAAAAATGGCTCATTCAAGATACCAAAAAGAAAGAATGGATGTGTCAAATGTTAAAATTGGCAATAGCAGAAACAATGTATGAAACTTGGAAATCTAGAAATAATTTAATTTTCTCCCAGGGTTACATTAGTAATAAGATTGAGGAGAAAATTAAATTTAATGTGGTGATGAGATGTACTTATGCATAGAAAAAGATTATGAGAGCGCGTGAATGTAACTAATCTTAACATAGAATAGGTTTTGTGTTGACGAGTGACCTTGATCCTTAGAATCAATTTATTATTATATATTTTTTAGCAATAAAAGTAATTTCTTTTCCAAAAAAAAAAAAAGACAAATAAAAAAAAAACTTCATAACTCAAATATAAATAAATATTTAAAATAACTAAAATATAAAGTTTAGAAGCAAGAAATGTTGCTTTTTAACTCACTTATATGCCTTTGTATTTAATTAAAGTGACATTAAAAAAAACAACACAAATTAAATTGATTATGAAATATAATAACTCTGAGTGGTTGTAATTAGGGGTGGAAATAGGTCAGGTCGATAACAGGGTCCTACAGGCTAGCCTATATAGGCTCAGGCCAGACCACACATTATTTTTAAATAGAAAAGGCCTAGGCTACTTTATAAGCCTATTTAGTTAAAAAGGTTAGGCCTCAGGCCCTAAAAAAAGCTTTTTAAGCCTATCAGGCCGACCTATTTAAATAAATATGAATACTTTTTTATGATCATTATGTTATATTTTGTACTTTAAATCAAAATACATAGAAGAAAAACTTGAGAATTTAAGATGAAAACACCAGATGAACATTGTTTTCATAAGTTCTCTTAAACAAATAGTCTCCTAGAACTTATGCTAATAGGTAAGTTAAACATTATTTTAATGACTTATTTATATATGTCTAAAACAAATAGGCTTTTATGTAGGCTAACAGGCTAACCAGACATTCGAAAAGGCCAGATTCAGGCCTAAAAAATAAGCCTACGACAGGCTACAGGCCAGACTTAAGCTTCGGTTTTTTGACAGGCTTAGGCTTGACAAAGCCTAGCTCGGCCAGCCTATTTCCACCCCTAGTTGTAATATAATAACTTATCGAGATAATTTTTAATTTTATCATGAAACAATTTTATATTAATGTTACTGTATTTTTTTTAATATCTTTCATATTACTATCAATTATATTTATTTTAAAAAAACTTATACTATAATTACAATAAATATTTTCTGATTTTAATTTCCTTAAATTGACTTGAATAATAGTGACGACATTTTTTTATTGTCCATGGATATTATAAAAATCTTAGATATATTTAAAGTGCACAAAATATTATAATAAAATTTATGAAATAATTAATATCTTATTAATGAAATTATTATACTTTTACAATAATACATAGGATAATACATATACAACATTTGTATTAATTATTTACCCATTCATTGCACTTGAAACATAAAAGTAGAGAATTAATAATTTAAGTTACTATTATAGAAAAATATTTATTCATCTCTTTCAATAAATAAATTATATATTTATAAAAATGAAAGAGAAACACTTTAAAAAAAATTTACCTTAAATTTTCAAAAAAATTATTTCTTGACAATATTTTTGTTGTGTAGGGATATTTTAAAATTTTAGATATATTCAAAGTGCACAAAATATTATAAAAAAGTTATTGAAAATCTTAATAATTTACTAACAAAATTATCATATTATTACAATAATATAATTATAACATTTGTAAATCATTACATTTTGTGAGGTGGTTAACCCTACTCAGTAGTTCCTAGCTAAAAAATTACATTTTTTTGTAGTGGTATTGAAAAATACCCTATTTTTATTAAGTTGAGTATATGAGATGGTAGTATAATTGAGATGTTTTTATTTTCTTAATTTACTATCTTCTTTTGGTTAAAAACAAAATAATTAATGTTGATTTTTTTGCCTAATTGTAGGGATTTTTTTCGTTGCAGTGATGAATCTTAATTCAATTGATTTAAATATCTATAATTCGGTTCACTTAAATTTTCACAAATTAAATTTATAAAATTTTAAATTCTTATACTTACGCTCAACTTCAATAATATGACCTAAATGAATTCTATTTTTATATATATCGTGATTCAATTTTCACTTTTGTTTAATAAAAATAAAAATAATTTGATAAATTTAAATGAACTAAAACAACAGGTTTGTTATTATGTGAACTCAAATAATAAAGTAACCGTTGTTTATCTTTAGTAAAATTAGGGTTTACTGATAAATTCAAATTCAAATATAGCCCAAGCTCTATGATAGTGGGTACCCAACAACTTCCTCCAAAAATCATGGCATCCTGTTGAATCAATATTCCATATAAATAATAATCCTTTAACCTAAAACAAATCTCGTCGAAATTTGAGTGAAGCGAAATGGCCAAGGCTTTCCTAGTTTTAGCTTTTCTTCTTGCATTTATCTTCGAAACTAGTAATGCTGGTTATCTAAGTCCATGGAGTCCATTGAACCCTTACGGATATTATTACACAAATTGGGAAGATAAGTGTAAATGGGCTATAATATATATGTCGGTGGAGTGTCAACCATATTTTATGGACAAATATCCAAACACAGGTGACTGTTGTTCTGCGTTTGAATCTATAGTTGCAGATTTCTCCGACGGCGGTTGCTTCTGTGATACTATGGAACAAGGTAATTCATCAATGGACGGTGCAATGGCAATCAAGCTACCTACTCTTTGTAACATGACAGACCCTTGTTACCACTGTAAGTAAATTTATTCAGTATTTAAATTCTTTGTGGTTCATCATTCAAATAGTTATTATTATTATTATTATTATTAACTTATGTTTGTTATGTGACATTGCAGCTAGTGCTCCTGGGCTATATCCTTTTGGAGCTGTGTTTTCGATGTTGGCTGTATGTTTTGTGCTGTTGTCCGGCGACCTTATTTGAATGATCAACCATCTTTTGAGAAGTTCACTATAAAATAGTTTCGAGATATATAATGCGGTTACAAATTTTTTTTTTTTAAATTTGTGGTTACATTTTTATGAACTGTAACCTGAATTCTAAAGGTTAATTTCTAGCTGTTTAGGTTTTTTCATTGTTTTTTGGTATTAGTTGAGTTGTTTATTTATTCACTCTTGGAATTTTATATGTATATTTGAGTTTAAGCTATTTTGTAAATTATTCATTGACTTTTTTTTTTTTTTGTAATGCTGAATGGTTAACGGTTAACCATTAAAGTGCAGTAAGATACGTATATACATACATGATACAGCTAAAGCAATATTTCATTTTATTATAGTAAAATCTGAAACAATTTTCTTACTAATTTTTTTTATAAGCAAAAGATAAATTAATAACTGGCACAAGAGGTGCACAATCCATCGATACCACTCGAAACTGAAATAAAAACGACCTTGATAATATCGGTACTAGTAATATACCCGTGCGTCCGCACGGGTAAAAATTATATAGTAGTGTAAAATTATACTACAACTTGAGAGTTATGTTTATGCATGTTTAGATGTTTAGAATCTAATTGGTTGTGTTCTACGACACTTCATAAAGTATTTCATTTATATTGTCAACATTAAAGACAAATGCACATGAGTGATAACTCAACACCTACTAAATAACAAATTATCTTGAGAGTAAGAATGAATTGGTTCATCAATCATATTACAATGAAAAGATTAGAATACATATTATTAATATTTAAAATATCTCATCATTGAAAGGGTCAATTTATGTATGTCTTTTTTTATATTTAACTGATTGTGCCTAGTGTCACTTTATCAAATGCAAATTAACATTTATATATGTATTGTTGCTTGAATCTAACTTGTCTGTCCCATAACATTAAAGACAAGTGCAATGTTATAATGGACAAAATGTAATATGATTTTGAAATAAATATTATAAAAATCATAACAAAGCTAAATAATAATTTTATGCAGCAATGAATATATATTGAATTATCATTCATTTGTCTATTTATATAGAATTTTACTTAAAATAAAATAGGTATCATGTTCACAATGCTCTGTAATAAAAATAAAAATTTTGACATTTGAAAATAAGATTTTTGTGTCTTAAATAAAGACAATGGTTAATTAAAATAAAATATGTATTTTGCTGATAATGTCCCGTGAAAAAAATAAAAAATTTGACATTTGAAAATAAGAATTTTGTGTCTCAAATAAAGACAATTGTTAATTAAAATAAAAAAATGTATTTTGATGATAGTGGCCCGTCAGTAAAGTAGAAATTTTGACATTTGAAAATATTTTTTTATTAATTATGAATAATTTTTTAATAGTCATAAAATAATTATGTTTTCGATTGAGTAAATTTTTACATATTTTCTCTTCGTTCCATTAAAAAGAATTCAATTTATTAATTTATTTATATTTTAAAAAATAAAAAGAGAAAAAGAAAATTGAGGGAGAAAAACTTAAAATGAAAATTATAAAAGGAGGAAAAATATAATTTGAAATGAGAAAGTGATTTTGTATTGCCAAGTGTCAACACTTTATTGATTAGAGAATGTGATTATATTGATCTTTATGTAATATACTTTTTTTGATTTGTAAATTTTAAAAGAGTAAAAGACATTTTTGGTAGAGTGGTGGCATCTTCTAATAATACGATATATATTTTATTTATATATATATATATATATAAATTTAAAATTATTTATTTGATTATAAAATAAATAATAATAATATAAATTCAATTGTATTAAATAATTATAAGAAAATAATGTTTTTAAAATGGATAAAGGAGAAATTTTGGTGTTTGAAAATAACAATTTTGTGCAGTGTTTTAAAAATCGGACCGGTCATCGAACCGGTGAGGGTACTAGGTCACTGGTTTATCGGTCGAACCACTGGGTCACTGGTCGAACCGCACGACCAAACCGGATAACTCGGTTGAATAGACCTGTCATTATATAGGTATAAAATCGGTCGAACTGGATGATTCAGTCTCTAAAAAAACATAACTAGCTTTTAAATTTTTTAAAAATATCATATCATAAATTCACAATTTCATAACTTAAATTCAAATTTTAAACAAAGGTATCACACATAACAAAATAGTAAAAAATTACAAAGTCTAATTGCAAACAAAGTCTAATTACAACATAATCTAAACAAAGTCTAATTACAATATAATTTAATTGAATAGTTTATAACAAAATAACTCCAATGTGTACCAAATTTAATTCAAAATAGGATCCTCCTAAAAAGAAAATCAAATAAAATTCAATATGTTTATGCTATTTAAGAAAATTTATTAGCAAAGATAACAAATAGAGAATAAAGTTTTTAATTTGTCACTAACGAAAGAAACTATATGAGAATGCTATTTAAGTAATACACTACTAAATATATTTTAAAAAAAAGTTTAAAAAAAAAGTTTAAAAGAAATGTTAAAAAAAAGTTTTAAAAAAATTTTAAAAAAAGTTTTAAAAAAAAAGCAATTAAACTTCCGGTTTTCACAGGTTCCCACCGGTTTGATGGCATATCCAATCCTACTATTGAACCAGACCGGTTCTCGGTTCGACCGGTCCGGTTTTTAAAACACTGATTTTGTGTCTCAAATAAAGCCAACTGTTAATTAAAATAAAATATGTATTTTATTGATAGTGGCCCATAAAAAAAAGATAAATTTTAATATTTTAAAAAATAAGAACTTTATGTCTCAAATAAAGGCAATTGTTAATTAAAATCCCATGAAGAAAAGAGAAAATTTGACATTTGAAAATAAGAATTTTGTGTATCAAATAGAGACAATTTTTAATCAAAATAAAATATGTATTTGTTGATAGTGTCCCGTGAAAATAAGAGAATTTTTTACATTTGAAAATAAAAAAATTATGTCTAAAATAAAAACAATTGTTAATTAAAATAAAATAGGTACTTTGCTGATAGTGACATACAAGATTTTTTTTTGACATTTGAAAATAAGAATTTTGAATCTCAAATAATGAAAATATTAATTGAAATAAAATATGTATTTTTCTGAAAATGACCAGTGAGTTAAAAAGTTAGTTGTATGTATGACTATTTACTAAATGTCAATATTGTATACATTTATACACCAATAAATAATTAATATGATAATCGTATACTATTATTATATATTATATTATTATATATTTTAATATATTAAAGTAATTAGTAGAAAATAAAATAATTAGGTAGAAAAGATAAAATGATGAAATGAAAAGAGAAAGAAATATAAAAGAAAAATGAATTTAATTTGAAAAAAGAATGAGATGGTGAATTAATACAATTTAAAAATTGTGAAGTGTATGTATGAGGTGTTTAAAAGAGAGTGAAAGATAAAAATAATTTAATTTGCAAAAGGAGGAAAAAATGAGAGAAGAAGAGGACATGTGGCGCATGTTGGTTTGTTTTGAAGTTGTAAAAATGTCTTGATTATGAAATGACAAAGAAGCCCTTTTCACTTTGTAATTTGAAGGAACAAAAAGGTTATTATGGAAAAAGTGGTGGCATTGTATTTTAATGGCTTGATAGTTGATTACGAATTCAACAGTTGAGATGTAAGACTGCAAATTAACAAATTAATCATGTATAGTATATTACACACTATATATAATTTTAAGATAAGAAATAGTCTTAAAATTGAATCCAATTCAATCATATGATTAATCACATTTTAATCAAACAAATGCATATCACTCTAATCATATCATCATATAATTATTAAAATGCATAAATTATATTTGAATTAATGATTTAATTAGAATTAGATTCTGAAACCACCGAAGGGATTTTAAGTAGGTGTGGAAATAAGTTGAGCCGAGTTAGACTTTGCCAATCCTAAACCTAGTCTGTCAAAAAAATTGAAGTCTAAGTCTGGCCTGTAGCCTGCCGTAGACTTATTTTTTAGACTTGAGTCTGGCCTTTCTGAAGATTTGGTTAGCCTGTTAGCCAATATAAAAGCCTATTTGTTTTAGATATATGTAAATAAGCAATTAAAATAATATTTAAATAGACTAACTAACTAAAATAACTTATGAGAATAATGTTCATAAAGTGTTTTCATCTTATTTTCTCAAGTTCTTCAAGATAATCGAGTTTTATTAATGTATTTTAATTCAAGACTTAAATACACTTTCTGTCCATGTAACTTAGCGAGTTTTTTATGTTTGTCCCTGTAATTTTTTTTTGTTTGAGTTCATATATTTCACTTTCGCGTTCGTTTTATTCCCTAAAATCAAAATCCACAGGAAAATTCGTAGGAAAATCCACAGAAAACCTGCAGGTTTTCCTGCGGATTTTGGCTTTAGGGACTAAACCTCAAGCAAAAAGTAAGATATAGGGACTCCGACTAAAAAAAAACTTACAGGGATAAAAATCAAAAACTCGCTAACTTACAGGGACTAAAAGTGCATTTAAGCCTTAATTCAAAGTACAAAACATAACATAATGATAATAAAAAAAGTATTCATATTTATTTAAATAGGTTGGCCTGATAGGCTTAAAAGCTTTTTTTAGGACTTTAGGCCTATCATTTTTAACTAAATTGGCTTATTAAAAAGCCTAGGCCTTTTCTATTTAAAAATAATGTGTGGTCGGACCTGAGCCTATATAGGCTAGCCTGTAGGCCTCTGCTATCGACCTGACCAATTTCCACCCCTAATTTTAAGAGGTTTTTTTATAAAAATTATCCTCTTAGCAAAACAATCTCGATAAACAGATCTCGATTAAATCATTAATCACAAATCAAACACAAATAAGAATTCTGAATTACCTCTTGAAATGTGATTTAACTTTGATCATGAACGTGGAAAATATCATCGTCTCTACAAAGTCCACGCGAGTATAAAGTGGAACATGGTGGGATGTCAATGGGGCAGGGAATGTTCGGAGGATACTTCTCCGCTCACCGCCAAATCCCCAATCCCCGCCACGGGGAAATATTTTCCTCCATCCCCACAGGTCCCCACGGAGATCCACATAAATCGAATCTTAAGAAAATATTTATTCTTACCGATCAAAACTATGAGTATTTCGTTATTTTTTCCTTTTTTAAAAAAAAAACTATCAGTATTTCGTTTTTTTTTCTTTTAAAAACACATATATTTTGCATCTTTCTTTTTTTAAAAATAAAAATACCTCTATGAAAAGCACATTTATTATGTGTGAGTGTGGCAAATTCATATATACTAATTTTTTAATTGAATGAAAAACATGTTACTAATGGAAGTAAAATGAATTTGAAAAGTAATTACCGTAAGTACAATGAACAAATGACAATGATTGTTGTGATGATGAGAATAGAGGAGATGATTATAACGACCGATTTTCGTTAATTATTTATTTATGTGTGTTATGTGAACTAATTGTGAATTAGGTGTTAATTATATGCTTAATTGGTTTTATGTTGTTTTATTTGGGAATTATTAATAAATAATATAAGATAGTAAGTTTGTTAATTAATTGGGCCTAAGTCGGTATTAGTAAGTGAGGGGTGTTAGTTAGAGCCCATTAGTAATTTAAGATAGTAAGGGTTTAACTAAAACTAGGGTTTTGGAGGAAATAGAAAGTAGAAGCTCATTTGAGGATTTTGGTGAAAAAAGAGAAGAGAAGAGAAGAGAGGAGAGAGAAGAGGAGAATCTCAAGGTTGAAGATAGAGTTGGCTTCAATCTAAAACCTAAGGTAAGGGTGGGGTTCTTTCATTCTAAAGGGATGTATGATGATAGTTCATGGTGGGATTTAGGGATTATATGTGTTGAATCATTTTCTTGATAAATGTTAGGTTTTGAGTGAAATCAATTGAGTAATGATATGTATTGATGAAAATGATATGTTATAATGTTTCTTACCATGATTCTATGTGTGGATTTTGATTTATAGCATGTTTGGTGGAATGAATGTGAAAACCTAGTTTTTGGGGATTTGGGTGAAACTCATAGAGTTGCATGATTAATTAGGTTTTGATGAATCTAATGGTACATATGAGTTGTATATACGATATGTATGTGAATTTAGTGTGCACAATTGAACTGAACTGTGAATTGGGTGATGGAACAAGGAATGGGAACTGTGCTGACTTAGCGTAGAGACTCACCTTTGCCCTATGTTTGCGGCGCGAACAATGGTGGGGGCGCAAACTGAATGAATTTTTGAATGACTAGCTTCTACCTCGTACTTCGCAGCGCGACCACTGCTTGGCGGCGCGAACTGAGTGGACTTTTTGCATGTCTTGTTTCTGCCTTGTGCTTGGCGGCGCGTCCTTTGCTTGGCAGCGCGAACTGAGTCCTAAATTCCTTTCTTCTTTGTTTGAGACTTGACTTCCATGCCTATTACTTCTATATGCTTATTATGTGTTATGAATCGATTAATCAACATGTGTGAAGTATAATTGGATGTACCTTGTGATGATGAGTACATGATAATTTTAATTATGCATGCTGGTGATGTATTATTGCATGATAATGCGACATGGCGACGTGATCGTGAAGTGGTGAATTACTATAAAAGTAATGATGTTTAGTCGATGTTTGGATGATGTTGTCGTCCGTTGTGAATATGTGTTTTGTGGATGTGTGTTATTGTGTCGCATTCATTGCATAAGTGTCCCTTAGCCTGAGAACGACGACGAATATTAGCCTGAAAGACGACAACGATTATTAGCCTGAAACATGGCAGCGACTATGGCCCAATGGCAATGATTGAGATGAGAGTTTCACTCCGAATGGTACCACATGCATTTTCATAAGTCGAGTCACATTTGAATTGCATTTGATGTTGTTTTGGATGTGTGTTTGATGTGATGTGTATCAAACTAATAATTAGGAATAAAATATGTTGTCGTACTTGTTTATTGACATGGTTACCGCTTTGTAAGGCGTTTGAATGATGTGAATTGTTGGTAACATGTTATGTGTTTAGAAGTGGTGAATGTGTATGATTCTTATTTTCCGCTATAAGTATTATCATACGTTCTCTTTATCGTGAATGATATCTCACCCTTTTGTTTGAATGTTATCCTCCGTTGGTAACGTGCAGGTAATGACGTGGAGTAGTCGTTTACCTATTAGCTCGAGTCGGTGTGTCTATGCTCTGATACGTGACACTCGGGGGACGATTAGCTTGTTTCGTTTGTGTCAATGTTGTTTCGTTATTCCGTTGCTATATTTGGATATTGTTATATATCAGTGGATTTTGTTGTTATGTCCTACAGAGATATTTTGGATATTTTGAGTTGTCACGTGTGGCATGCATGACTTAATTATTGTTATTGATATTGTTCCGCTGCGATATTATGTACCATTTGGTTTGGAAGTTTAATGGAATATGATTCCTCCATAGTATGTGTTATGTATCTATGAATATGAGCATGATTTGTGATTTGTTAAGTTGTTGATTTGTGATACCTCAAATATGGTGCTTGATTGGCGATTTTTGAACTCTGATTTTCCGTTTTAATTGCGGGGTAGATTTGGGGTGTTACAATGATAAATGGATGAGACAAAGATAATTGATTAAAGAAAAAGAGAAGATAGTGTGTGCATTCTATGTATTTGGTGCACTTTTCTAATACATTAATATTTTTTATGTAAAATTATATAATTATATATTATATATATATATATATATATATATATATATATATAATATAAAAGTTAAATAATATGGTCGGAGTCGGGGAATCCACGGGGCAGGGTACTTTCCCAATCCCCGTCCCAAAATGTCATCGGAGGGATTTTTCCATCCATCCCCATTCCACGGGGGGGAAAATCCCCAACTTTAGTGCTCCGAACAGATAATACCCACAGAGATCTCCATCAACAGATGCAAATTGACATTCCTACATAGTGCTAGTTATTTCTTATTAGGAGAAAATTGACAGTTAACTTTGGTAGGGGAAATGACTCCTCTATGTATAGAGAGCTTTTAAAATTTTAATGCTCTTATTTTAGACTTTTTCAAAAGAAACTCAATCTTATTTAATTAACACTATTTTAATTAAATAAAGAGACAAAATTCATTGACACCAGGTGTAAGTCTTTTAAGTCTAAAAGACTTACATCAAATCTTAATTGTTAAAAGAATTGATCAAATGATCATATTATATGAAACTGAAAAATTAAAAAAAAAATATGACTTATTCTTTCTCCTAAAAGTAGGTTATTTATAAGACCGTTTAATCGAATGCTATTAACGATAGAGATTTGGTGTAAGTCTTTTAGACTTATACCTGTGTCAATGAATCATGTCTCTTAAATAACATATTATTTATATTTAACTAAACTTTTTAATAAAATAAAAATATATTAATTAAATTAATTGTTACTTCTCATTTATTTAATTAAATCATTTTTAAACATAAATTATATTTGTGTTGATTTATTAAATAATACAATTAACATCTAATTAAATCATTTGTTCCATGGTCTGTATTGTTTATGTATGACCGAATAGGTTTTTGTTACGTTGGCAATGATATTAAATCACATAATTAATATTATAAACAGTGAACAGTATCTAGCAACACATTACTGTTACTCAAGTAACGTGAATGTCATGTGATCTGACATAACATATCTATGATAATGATCATGTGTACAATTACCTTTTTATCCTTATATCTATATTGAACACAAGACATGAAATGTGTCACCCTTGTATAGTCCAATATTGTATTCCTTGATCCTCGAGTATAATTGATAACAACAAATAAGCTTAATATCTCATATCGACTTATTTGAGCACGATCATGCATTTTACAGTCATGCTTTATCAAGGGACCTACATTTATTACTCCCGTATACGGAGGAGGGACAAATATCATGTAGATCACTCATGTCCCTCAGCATGATTTGCAAAGTACCTATAAACCATCTTTATAGTCATCCTGTTGCGGATAATGTTTGATTGACAATAAAGTACTCGACTCCACATCTAGGGTGCATAGTGGTATTAGGTCGAAGAGTGATATACACCACTATTACTATGAGAATAACTTATGACACATACATAACAAACTATGTAATATTCTCATGGTAGGTCAATGCAATTTAAATATTACTCTTAATATTTATACCTGCACGATAACTTGATATCTCATATCTTTGACTAATGAGATACTCTCATCAGTCTACTCACATAATAGTCTATATGCATTAATGTTGTCATATTTGACAATAAAGTTTGACTACGAATACTTTAAGAATAACGTTCATATGTTTAATGAGGTCTCACAATTAAGTCACACTTAATCGATAATTAATAGACTAATTATTCTAAGGACTTTATTATGTCATATACAAATAACATAATAAATACAATGTCTAAAAACATGTATATCCAATATTGATTGGCAATTATGGCTTACTCCAACAATCTCCCACTTTAACTAGAGTCAATCTGATATTAAGAACGTGTCTTGGTAATTATGGTTTACTCCAAAAATCTCCCACTATAACTAACGTCAATTTGATATTAAGATGGTGTCTTGGTTGTGGTTGGTGATAGGTTCTAGTAATAGAATTCTTTGTATATTTTATGGCTCTTTTACGGCTCTGTTTGACATGTCATTTTTTGAGTTTATAGTTTATAAGTTCATGTAATAATAAAAGACATGTTTGATAATTGTCTTTTCATCACGAACTTATAATTTATTTTACTAGCTTATAGTTTTTTATCAGACGCTATTTCAAATACTGTTTTAGCTTATAGCTTATCAACTTTTTCTTTCATTTTTATCCTTATTATTTTATCTAAAATCCACTTTTATCCTCTCTAATTTATTTTAATTTAAAATAAAATAATTATGTATTAAATGTCTTTTATGTCATTTTAATTAATCAGCTAGTTGAACCGCTAATTTTACCAAACATGTCAATTAGCTTAAGCTATAAGTCACCAGTCATCAAGTATAAACTGTTAATGATCAGCCATCAGTCATAAGCTACCAGCTAATTTATCAATCAACCGCTATTTTTACCAAACAGAGTCTATGAGTGATATAAGTGTCTCATTCATTGTCTTAAAATAGTTTGATTGTGATCTGATTCAAGTGTTTGTGAATATGACCATCTCTCTCTCTCTCTCTCTCTCTCTCTCTCTATATATATATATATATATATATATATATATATATATATATATATATATATATATATATATATATATCATATGAGAATGACATCTTTATATGAGAATGTGAGAATGAATCTGAACCATTGGACTTTAAAATAAATGGTGGAGATTATGGGTGAATCTTTTTTCTCTCTCTCTCTCCTACATCATTTATTTCAAAATGTAGGAAAGAGAAAAAAAGATTCACACATAATCTCCACCATTTATTTTAAAATTCAATGGTTCAGATTCATTATCGCATTCTCATATAAAAAAAACATTCTCATATGATATGCCCTATATATATATATATATATATATATATATATATATATATATATATATATATATATATATATATATATATATATATTCGAATCATTACCTATTAATAATATACTTCTCTTCAAATTTTAATTTTCAATCTTCTATTAAAATAAACTGAAATGTGAAAATATATATAAATTGAAATGTAAAAAAAAAAAAAACACCATCCATTTAATTACTTTCAAACTAAATAATAGGACAAGTCGTTAATAAATAATGATATTTATTTAATCAATTAAATAATTAAATTGACAAATTAAAAAATAAAAATATCACCTTCGGCAAACTAAAAATAGAATAAATAAATTTAATTAATTTTAAACAAAAAATAGGACAAATAAAAAAACCAACCTCCACGTTCCATTTAATTAATTTCAAACTAAATAATAGGACAAATAGTTAACAAATAATGACACTTACTTAATTAATTAATTAAATTTAAAAATTAAAAAACAAAAACCCTACGTTTGGCAAACTAAAAAGAGGATAAATAAATTTAATAAATTTCAAACTAAAAAATAGGATAAATAAAAAAACCAGCACCATGTTCCATTTAATTATTTTCAAATTAAATAATAGGAAAAAATAATTAATAAATAATTCACTCATTATCCCACCAAAATTATCACCTAAAAATAGGACAAATAAATTTAATTAATTTCAAACTAAAAAATAGGACAAACAAAAAAAATCTACCATCGCGTTCCATTTAAATAAATTGAAGAAAGTAACCGTTTTTATCTTTAGTAAAATTAGGGTTGTACTAATAAATATCCTAATTCAAATTCAAATGTAGCCCGAGCTCTATGGTAGTGAGTAGTGAGAACCCAACAACTTCCTCCAAATATCATGGCCAATATATCATACAAATAATAACCCTTTAACTTAAAATAAAACTCGTAGAAATTTGAGTGAAGCAAAATGGCGAAAGTTTTGATGATTATAGCTTTTCTTCTTACATTAATGTTCAATACTAATAATGCTGGTATTCTAACACATCGATGTAGATTGGCTATAACATATATGTTGGTGGAGTGTCAACCATATTTTAGGGATCAAAATCTAAACACAGGTGACTGTTGTTATGCGTTTGAATCTATTGTTGCAGATTTCTCCGACGTCGGTTGCTTCTGATACTATGGAACAAGGTAATTCATCAATGGACGGTGCAATGGCGATCAAGCTACCTACTCTTTGTAACATGACAGACCCTTGTCACCACTGTAAGTAAATTTATAGAGTATCTAAATTCTTTGAGCTTCAACATTCAAATAGTTATTATTATTATTATTAACTTACGTTTGTTATGTGACATTGCAGCAAATGCTCCTGGGCTATATCATTTCGGAGCTGTGTTTTCGATGTTGGCTGTATGTTTTGTGTTGTTGTCCGGCGTCCTTATTTGAATGATCCACCATATTTTGAGCAGTTCATATTGTGGTTAAATGTTACTTTGTTGAATTTGTGGTTACATTTTAATGAAGTGTGCCCCTGAATCCTAAAGGTTGATTTCGAGCCGTTTAGGGTTTTTCATTGTTTTTTTTTTGGTATTGGTTGCGTTGTTTATTTATTGCTGGATTTTTATATGTATCTTTAATATTCCAATAGTCACTTTATGAACTACTAGACTGTGACCCGCGCGATGCGTGGTTGTTTGCATAATTAAGAATTTATGTATTAATTATTTTTATGCTTATAATTTTAGAAATGATGTATCAGTTAAATTTTAATAAATAAAAGTAATAATATACATTATCATTCATTTTTATAGTTATAACAAAAAACACTTTCATATATCACTTTTTAATATGAATTTAATATAGTAAATAAAATTAAAAAATTATTAACAATATTAGTGGGCCGTTATTAAAATTATCAATAATATTAGTTGAAAATAATAAAAATTAATAAAGCATTTGAAATGCGAGATTGAGAAATATGAGAAGTTCAACAAAAAAAAAAGTGAAAAATATATTTTAGTAATTCGTTTATTCAATTTTTTTATTTTAAATATTCAAATTTTAAGATGAATTAATAAAATTGTGACCAAATAATTGTTCTATATAATAATTTATTAGGAATGTAAAAAATTAGATTAAAATTTTATTTTGTGAAGAAACAATTCAATACAATAATATATTTTCTTTGAATCAATTAAATAATTAATTATAGTTGTTGAATAAATTAACTACTATTTATTTTATTTTATTTATATTATTAATATTTATTAACATATTCAAAAAAAAAAAAAATATTTATTAACATATATTAAAGAAAACGTTTTCATGTATCAACTAAATTAAAAAAAATTATTTTCTGAGTTTTAATTTAGATATCAAATTGAGTTTATAATTCTTGTTCTAATATTCTGATAGATTGTAATAAAAAAATAATTATTTAAAAGATATACATACGTGGTTTTCTTCTATAAATTATAAATTTGAAAATATTTTAATAAATACATGTGTACCACAAATTGATTTTTTTAATAAAATTAATAATTATAATATATAGGTTTATAACTCATTCATTATGTAACATGAATGTAGTTAATAGTATTATAATTCTTTTATTATGCAAATTTGTATAAAGTAAAGATAATGAAAAGTTTTTAAAACCGAAGTAAAATAAAAAATAATGAGATATAATAAAGAATGACTACTAAATAATTAAAAAAAAAAATTTGCTAAAAAAATAATATATATTTTTGAGTTGTCTCTAAAGTTTGGTTGTCTCTTGAAAGTCGTCATATCATAATATATGTAAATTCTTTTGCCTGTATTTGTAAATATAAATTTCTATTTTTATTTGATTATATTATTAAATCCAGAAAGTACACTTCAAGATATTTGATATGGATATAACACCATATGTAAATTCTAACTTTGATTTTATTATTTAATCCACAAAATACACTTCAAAATTCCACTTTGTAATATATTTTAATAAGAAAGGAATACTTTGATAATCGTAAGTAAAATAATTAAAAATTCAATCTACTTTTATGTAATAGAGTCAAATATTGAATGCAATGCATATCAAAATGAAATAATAATTATACATGTAATAAAAATTATATTGATATTCAAGCAAATTATTATAAAAGAGTTTTCTAAAATATTCATTAATTAATACATAAGTTGAGTCTTTATCCTAACACATAGATATGAGAATATTGAATTTATGTGAGGAATAAAAAATATAAATTAAATTACATTACAAAAAATTAAAAAAAAAACGTATACATGACTCTTGTAATAGTAATTGATGATACAAAAATGAATAGTAATACTAATTGATAGAAAGATGAGAAAATGTACACTCCTTGTTAAATAATCTTCACCCTATACATTGTTGTTGATATGCAATGAAAAAAGGACTTCAAAATATAATCTAATAATCTATATATTTCAACTGCAATTCATAATATTAACACTCAAGGTTAAAAATACATAAGTATATAACTTATGATGAAAGTTTTACAATACACCACAATAACTTAAAAGCTTACGTAAAAAGGACAATGAATAGAAAGAAAAGTGGTAAAAATAATTTAATATATATTTAGTGGTGTAATGTTAAAGAAAAATAAAAGAAACAAAATTAAAAAATTATAGTGTCTACCTTTTAGTAAGAGAATTGATCTTTCAACAAAGTTCTCATATATATCTTCAAAACCTGCACATGAAGTTTTAAACAAATAATACACATTTTGAAAAATAAAAGAGGAAACATATGAACTCCTAAATATGCACATAAATTTTTTTAAAAAATGATACACATATTAGAAAATGAAAGAAGAAACATATGAGAATGAAAATGAAATGGCAAAAATGAAAAATGAAAAATCTGTATATAAAGAGTCATGTTAGTAAAGATGTATAATTAAGAAAATAGAAAATAATTGAAAGGGTGATAGTATATTAATAAGAGTGGAAGTTATAAAATTAATAAAATAAATACTTTAAAATACATTAAATAGAATTTATAATGGGTTTTTATGGTTTCATAAATTATATATTAATTGTTATTATAAAGAATTATTAAAATTAAGAGAAAAACATTTTAATAGTTACATTGTTATTAAATAGATAACCTAATAGAAATGAAAAGTTTTTAAAAAATATATTAAAGAGAAAATTAATGGATTTATATATAAAAAATGGATAAAAATTTAAAAACATGTTAAAAAATAGGGGTTTTGTTAGATTTGATCTTTGTTTTTATAATTATTTAAATAATTTTATGAATTAAGTATAAAATTATAAAAATTATATGAACTCCTGAATAATGAAATATTAAAAAAATGATACAAATTTTAGAAAATGGAAGAGGAAACATATGAGAATAAAAAAATTGCAAAAATAAAAAATTTAAAATCAGTATAAAAATAGTCGTGCGATTGAAGATGTATAGTTAAAAAAAATAGATAACTAATTGAAAGCTTGATAATATATTAATAATAATAGAAGTTATAAAATCAATAAAACAAATGCTTTAAAATATATTAAATTGAAATTTTGAGGATTTTTTACAGTTTCATAATAATAATGCATTGATTAATAATATTTATTATATAAAATATAAAAGATAAATAAAAATATTTTAAAGTTACATTATTATTATTATTATAATTATTATCATTACTATTATTATAATCATCATCATCATTATTATTATTATTATTATTATTATTATTATTATTATTATTATTATTATTATTATTATTAGCTATTAAATTGAGAATCAAAGACTTTTTATATAAAAATGTGAGAATTAGAGTAATAAGATAAATGAGACATTTGCTTATTTTTGTATAAATAATTATTAAATTTTTTGTTTAAATATAAAACTGAAAAATTAATTTTGAAGAGCACAAATACATCTCATTTTTAAATTTTTTGTATTAATTTATTTCCCCATATCTTAATTTTAATTGAATATTATTATTATTATTATTATTATTATTATTATTATTATTATTATTATTATTATTATTTATAATAGTGATAGTTGGATATTATATTATTAGTATTAGTATTTTCTTTTATTGTATTATATTATTACTAATATTAATATAGGGTCAAATTAGTCTTAATATATTAATAAGAATGGAAGTTATAAAATTAATAAAATAAATACTTTAAAATACATTAAGTATAATTTTTGATGGGTTTTTATGGTTTCATAATAATAATAATAATTTATTAATTGTTATTGTAAAGAATTATTAAAATTAAGAGAAAAACGTTTTAATAGTTACATTTTTATTAAATAGAGAACCTTATGGAAATGAATTTTTTTTTTAAAAAGATATTAAAGTGAAAATTAATAGATTTATATAAAAATGAATAAAAATTAAAAAATATATATTTAAAAATAGGGGTCTTGTTAGATTTGATCTTTGTTTTTATAATTATTTAAATAATTTTATGAATTAAATATAAAATTAAGAAAAATTATATGAACTCCAAAATCATGAAATATTAAACAAATGATATAAGTTTTAGAAAATGAAATAGAAAATATATGAGAATAAAAAAAATAGCAAAAATGAAAAATTTTAAAATCAATATAAAAAGATAGATAACTAATTGAAAGGGTGATAATATATTATTATTAATAATAATAATTTTAAAATTAATAAAACAAATGCTTTTAAAATTAATAAAACAAATGCTTTAAAATATATTAAATAAAATATTATTAATCATTTATAACAATAGTTTGAATTTTTTTAAAATTAATAAAATATAAAATTATGTTAAATTTATTTTTATTTTTAAATCTAAAATAAACTAAATAATAAGGACTTTTAATTTTTTGTTATAGATTACTTATATTTTATTTTTTAAATTAAATAAAATATTATTAATTATTTATAACAATAGTTTGAATTTTTTTAACAAATTAATAAATTATAAACTTATAAATATTATATATTACATATTTATATAATTAATATTAATATTCGTGGCTGAATATTATATTATATTATTATTATGATTATTATATTTATTTATTCTTAATATAGGGTTAAATTAGTAAAAGTCAAAATTAAGAATTTTGTTTAGATTTATTATGAAAGTGATATGTGGCCAAATTTTGTTTAGAGATACTACCAAGGTGACATGTGGCTAGGGTTACCATCATGACAACCTTGGATTTATATATATTAAGATTAAGATTAAGATTAAGATTTGTATTTTGGTAGTTTTCATATTTGTTTTTATATATTATTTTGACATTAAAAATAATATATTAAAAATACATATATAATCACGTCATTCAGCTTTAAGAAACTAAAATGTTTTTAATATGTTAGTATTTTAACTCGTGCGATGACTGAAAAATAAATGATTTTAATATAAAATTGCAATATATTATACAATAATTAATTACATAGTTAAATAAATTATAATATAATATATTCATTAATTAAAAAGAAATTAAATTCATAAGTAATCATATATGTTTTTTTGAATTCTATATATACTTGATCAAATTAATTGTGATAGGAATTTTTTAAAGGAATATTAAATTAAACTTAATAATAATAATAACTAGTCGTTATCCGTGCAATGCACGGGCTTGTGATATTGAATTATTAATAACGATAAAAATTTCGTAAATAATAAAAAATAAAAAATAATATGTCACACACTTGTGATATTTGTTACATGTAAATAATAATAATAATAATAATAATAATAATAATAATAATAATAATAATAATAATAATAATAATAATAATAATAATAATAATAATAGACCGCTAACACTGAGTAGGCTTGATAGGTTCTTACTATCTAACAAGCTTATCGAGGCGTGGGAAGTAACTAATCAAGTTGTGGGCAATCAGGATATTTCAAACCACACTCCGATTTGGCTTAATACCGGTAAGGTAGATCGGGGCCCGAAGCCTTTTCGGTTTAATAATGCATGGTCACTCATGAGAAATTCAAATCTTTTGTGAAAAACGAATGGTTGAAAATTTCGGTTAAGGGAAGAGGTGATTTTATCTTGTATGAAAAATTGGAATTGTTAAAGCATAAGATAAATGAGTGGAATCGTGAAGTTTTTGGGTGGATCAACTTGAAGGTGAGTAAAGAGGTGGAGAATCTTTGTAGTTTTGATAATAAGTTGATCGACAACTTTGGAGAAAATACCGATGTCGTTTTAAAAGATAGAAACAATGTAACGGGAGAGTTATGGAACTTGTTGAACTTAAAGGAAAGCATGCTTAGATTAAAGTCTAGGCAACTATGGTTGAAGGATGGCGATAAGAATACTCAGTTCTTCTATAACTCTCTTAAAGAAAGATATAGAGGAAATACAATCTCATCTTTGGAAGGGGTAAATGATATAATGGAGTGAGTAGGCGAAATCAAGGAAGTGATAAAGGAACATTTCAAATCGTTCTTTTCGGAAAATAATTTTAGTAGACCTTTGCCGGAAGGCCTCAACCTTAATTCTTTAAACGATGATGATTGCAATTGGTTGGAGAGACCTTTTTCGGAGGAGGAAATTAAGGAGGCGGTGTGGTCTTGTGACGGAAACAAAAGTGCGGGTCCGGATGGCTACTCCACTGAGTTCTTTAAACAAAATTGGGAGCTCCTAAAAGGTGATGTCTTCAAGTTGGTGGAAGACTTTCATAATAAAGCTAGATTGACTAAGGCTTGTACTTCCTCTTTTCGCACTTTAGTTCCAAAGAATAAGTGTCCTCAATCCTTGTCCGAATATCGCCATATTTGCCTTGTGAGGAGTTTGTACAAAGTGCTCTCTAAAATCTTGGCCTCAAGATTAAGAAGCATTTTGGGGAAGTTGGTGTCAGGTAACCAATCCGCTTTTATCCCGAATAGAAATATTCTCGATGGTGTTCTTATGGCTAATGAGGTGTTGGATATGGCTAAACGGAAGAAAAGGAGTTGTTTGGAGTTAAAAGTTGATTTCAAAAAGTAAGTTTTACGGTGTCAATATGGGTGATTGACTTCTAAATGCGGCCTCGGATTTTCTCTGTTGTAATCTAGACTCCTTACCCTTCAAGTTCCTTGGTGTCAAAATTGGAGATAATCCTAGAAAGTTATCGATATGGAGAGATCCAGTTGACTCCTTGAGGAAAAGACTTACTGCTTGGAAAGGTAGACACCTCTCTCTAGTGGGAAGAGTAACTTTGATAAAGTCGGTCTTAAATGCTACTCCGGTTTACACTCTCTCTTTCTACAAAGCTCATTCCAAAGTCATTAGAGAAATATGCTCTATCAAAAGCAACTTCTTGTGGGGCGGTGGAGGGGATAAGAAACAAGTTTATTGGGTAAGTTGGGAATTAGTTTTTTCCTCTCGTGAAATCGGTGGCCTCAGTGTTAAAAATGTGGAGGTAATGAACTTGGCTCTGTTGAATAAATGGAAATGGCAGATTCTAAAAGAGCAAAATTTGGCTTGGAGTAGTTTGTTAAAAGGTTTGTATGCGAATACGGTTATCAAGGTTCTCATCGGCAATGAGAGTGCTTTGACAACAAAGAATTCAATATGGTTGAAGGATCTTATCCTTTCCGATGACAATACTATTCCTTCTTCTAAAAGTTTTGCAGGGGCTGTTTCGTGTCGTATCGGTAATGGCAAAGGTACCTCCTTTTGGTACTCTAGGTCGAACGGGCAGCAGCCGCTTAAAGAAGCTTTTTCGGAGCTGCTCACCTTGGCCGCGAACCCGAGCTTATCCGTAGTTGATGCAGGGGCGTGGAAGGACAGGGGATGGTGCTGGAACTCTCCGGTTCTTTTTGAGACTGGGGATGTACAAGATCATGATTTGCAGCAGTATTTTGAGGAAGTTGTGCATGACTTTATGTCGGCGGAAGACTTGGAGGATAGTTATGAATGGCTGAAGGAGCCCTTAGCGGTTTTTACGACAAAGTCATGTTTTCATCACTTTAATAAACCGCTTTCCTTCCCCTCTATAAATCCGTCTGTGTTGATGGCGATTGATTATCTTTGGAAGATTAAAGTCCCTCCGAAGATTCAATTATTTGGTTGGAGATTCTTGATTAATAGGTTGCCCACCAAGAATCAATTATTTAAGAGGGGTATTTTTCCAAATGTGAAAGACCTCTGTTGTGTTTTTTGCTCGACAGACGAGGAGACCTTATCTCACTTTTGTAGCTCTTGCTCTATAACAAGAGAAGTTTAGAGGAAGGTGTATATTAGGATTGGTAATTTTGAGGAGTTAAATCTTGGGGAGTTCCAAAGGTTTTTCTTTTCTTTTGATAAAGTGAAGTGTTTAGATATAAGACTAATTATAGCGGTAATTTGGTAGTCAACGGTTTGGGCTCTTTGGTTAAGCTGCAACTCCGTCATTTTCAAGAACACTCCCTTCATCTTTCAAGATTGTTTGTTGGCGATTATCCTTAACGCGTGGAATTGGTTGAGATCTTTTTGTAAGCTTATAGGAAATATCAACTTTTATGTGTGGCACACTTTCCCTCTCTTATGTTTTAGGAGGTAGATGGTTTTTCGTTCTATCCTTGTAATCGGATGAGTATCTCTTATACTCCTTATTTGAATCTCATTGCCTATTAAAAAAACTATTAATAATTTTAAATTTTTCATTAATTGTAATTTTTGAAATAACAAAATATAATAGTCCATGTAAATATAAAATAAATACCAACACATCTGACAATTTAGTACGAATATAAATAAAATTAGGAATAGAAGAAAAAAATTAAATATAAGACACATTCAATCTAAATGAACAAAGCCAATCCATTTTTTTATATAGGAAGGTTTTGTTAGTGCACCATTAAAATAAACATGGATAGTTAGTTAATAAATAAGTAGTTAATTTTAAAAAAACATGGGTTATGCTTATTGTGAAATATTGGATCGAACTCTAGTATGGTCGAAGGATAGCTTCTTGGTTCAACAGGATTAAGCATGAAGCCGAAGGTTGTTCACATGCTTGTGTTGAAGATGCTAGGGTTGTTAGCATGTTAAATTAGGTTTTAGTGTTTAAACCCTAATTTGTTAAGTTAGATTGTTTATTAAGTTGGCTTGTGTAATGGGCCTTGTGGATAAAGTCCATTAGTTAGTATGTTTGGTTTTATTATAAATAGCATACTAGTATCTCATCATTGTATATTGTATACTGCAAATCCTAATTTGGGGTGAGAGAGGTTATTTGTTATTCTTGTAAACTTGTAATCTTGTTCTCTAAGAGAAAGTAAAAGAATAGCAGTTATAACCAATTCTTGTGTTCTTCTTCTTACTTGTTCATTATTCACCCCTTGTTTTATACTTTGTTCTTGGCATTAAATTCATAACAAATTGGTGCGGTGAGCATGGAGAAGATGCCTTCAACAAAGTATGAGATTTAAAATTTCACCGAAGTGAATGATTTTGGCCTGTGGTGCTTGAAGATGAAAGCCCTACTAGTTCAGTAAGGTTGCTTGGAAGCGTTGAAGGGAGAGGCAGCCATGAATGTTGAATTAACGGCAGTGGAGAAGACGACTATGATCGAGAAAGCATACAGCGCAATTTTGTTGAGCCTTGGTGATAAGGTTCTCTGGCAGGTATCAAAGGAGACGATGACATCAGGGTTGTGGGTGAAACTTGAAAGTTTATACATGACCAAATCGCTGGTAAATCGACTCTACCTGAAGCAAGCTTTGTATTCATTCAAGATGATTGAAGACAAAGTGTTGGCTGAGCAGTTGGATATGTTCAACAAGCTGATTCTTGATCTTGAAAATATTGATGTGAAGATCGATGATGAAGATCAAGCGTTGTTACTATTGTGCGCTTTGCCTCGATCACATGCTCACTTCAAAGAAACTCTCTTGTATGGAAGGGAGTCCCTGACCTTTGAAGAAGTTCAATCTGCCCTGTATTCTAAGGACTTGAACAAACGAAAGGAGCATAAACCTTCGACTGTTGGTGAAGGTTTGGTCGTTAAGGGCAAATTCTTATGAAAGGATGACAAGTTCGACAAGAAAAAGGGAAAAAGCCAGTCAAAGTCTTACAATGACGAAGCATCTGGCATTCGATGCTATCATTGCAAGAAGGAGGGTCACACAAGAAAGGTGTGCCCTAAACGCCTGAAAGATCATGGAGGTAAGGATAATGGCAATGCAAACCATTGTTCAAGATGATTTCGAATCATCTGATGTCCTTGTGGTTTTGAGTAGTGACTCTAGTAAGGAGTGGATTATGGATTCAGGTTGCACTTGGCACATGACTCCAAACAAAGACTTATTCGAGGAATTATGTGATCAAGATGGTGGATCAGTACTGCTGAGAAACAATAAAGCTTGCAAGATTGCAAGTGTTGGATCTGTGAGATTCAAGCTCCATGATGAGTCAATAAGGTATTGAGGTAACGAAGGGCTTCATGAAAATTTTCCAATTAACACCTCGATGATTGGAAAACCGAGGGGTATAGTTATATGCATATGGGTTTGAACCACAACAACTGCACTTTTAATATTTACAAAACTAGCGTATCTTTTATATCGGTTTAATAAAAAATCGAGGGTATGATTATTATAATTTTAATTTCTTTTAAAATGCGTTGCATTGTTTACCCAAAATATTATTACAATTTTTACTCAATATTACTTTGTTGACAGAGAATGTTAAAATTAAAATAAAAGTAAAATTTTATAGATTTCAAGATAAAAATCAAATTCTCTCGAGATTTAGACTTTAGATCGTCTAACTATTGAATCTTGGGGGAAGATCTTCTGTTTTTTATGTGAAAAAAGGTAAGATAATTAATATCAAATTTCAAATCATTTTCGGTTGGAATAAATATTTAAGAAGACAAACCTTGAGCCCAGAAGATTTTCTACTCTTGTAATCCATCAAAGAGAACGTTTCCAAGGGTCCTTAGGTTTCAAGCGCATCATATCATTTATTCATGTTAGATTTTCAATATTCAACATGATTTTATAATGGATATCTGTAACACGGTGGGAGAATTGACTTTTTTTATTTTTTTGCAAACAAATGCTGCGGTGAGCAAGAGTCGCCACCGACTTTTATTTTATCCAATTTTTGGAAAGGCAAAAAGAACAGGAAAGACCTTTTGAAAGACTTTGAGTTCAGGGGGTAAGTTATACAAAGGGAATGTGTGAGCACCCTTTGTATCCATAGTTATCCATGGGCTCTTAATTGCTTAGCTCACTTGTTTTTGTTTGAATTGTTTGAAAAGTGTCGTGTGTGTTTAGAAAAGATTTTGAAAAAGGACTTTAACTTGTAAATAAGTGTAGCCTTTGAAATCATTTTGAAAAGGAGGTGTATAAATCATTTTGAAGTTTTGAGCAAGCAATTAAGAACTACATACCCTAAGTTTGTCTTTCTTGTTCTTTAAGTCTTTGAGGGAAAGAGACTATCCACACCATTAGTTAGTGGGAAGTCTTTTCATTGGATGTAAAGGGTCATCGTTTGCCATAAGGCTATCCATACCATAAGAAGGGTAGGAAGTCTTATGAATCAATGAGAATAGTCATAATTAACAGGCAACCAGTAAGGATACCTTAGCAATCAAAGGCAACATCGAGGGACGAAATCATTTTATCGTAGGCAACTCGAAGGGAATATGATCTTTAAATCGGAGGGACTATGATGATTTAAATCGGAGGCAGCATATGCTAAGGTATCCCTACGCTCGAGGGACTTGACTATTATTCGAAAGGCAACAGAAGAGAGGATTACCCTAAAGGTGAGTGTGTGAAACAAAGTGATTGATTTATTTAATCCTGAAAATTAGGGTTATTCTATTTTGATTTTAGTCTTGCCATACAATCCTATTAACATACATCTAAACAATTTATAGCAGTTTATAGGTGCGGAAAGTAAAAGCAGAAAAAATAAAGCCCTACGCTATTACAAGGCTTCGGGGAGGGGGATTACATAACCAAAAACGGGAGAAGTGCGGAAAAGTAAAGGCCCTAATTACTATTACATCACAAAAATTAACAACTTATACACCTTCTAAAATTTAAATAAATAGATAAATGAATAATTAAATAAAATACAGAAATTAAACAAACATGCGACAATCATAGAGTATGGGATGAGAAGATCGCGAATTGAAATTTAAGGTTTGAAAATAAGTGAAAATAAACCCAAGACTGTAAACCTAAATTATCTAATTAATTAATTATTATGGCTAAAAACCTAATTGGCTAAAAAATCTAATTAAACAAATTAATTATTATGGCTAAAAACTTAATTGATTAAAAAACCTAATTAATTAAAAACCTAAATTAGATTAATTACTTTTGGCTAAAAAAAACCTAATTAATTAAATTATTATTTTTTAAAATCTTGACTTAATTAAAAGGAGGATAAAAAAGGTTAGCAAAAACAAACCAAAGGCGGGTGCAATTAGCAAGAGAAAACATAGGCCAGGAGTCCACTAAGTCCAACATCATAATTGGGTCCAAGCTGTAATTCAGTGTGGAAGGGATATGCAATTCCATGGTGTATGCGCAATCTACTCCTTTTTTGCCAAAGGAAGTAACTGCAAAAGTAGGATAATAATAATAATAATAATAATAAAAATAATAATAATAATAATAATAATAATAATAACGCAAGAATAGGGGTTTAGAAAATTAAATTATGGCCAAAATTGATTTGGCCAAAAACCAAAAGGTTTTTGGCCAAATACGAATAACCTTGATTTGGTCAAAAACCCAAAAGATTTTTGGCCAAATATAAATAACCTTGATTTGGCCAAAAGCCAAAAGGTTTTTGGCCAAAAAAACACTTGGGGTACCTCTTGAGGTCAAGGGATAAAGCTCCTTCCACTTGGCCAATCCACAGGAAACCTGTCCATAAACCACTGCGATGTTACGGTTAAGAAAACAAATGGAAAAATAGAAAAGTGATCAAAATAAAATAAAAAATATATAAAAAGCTGATTGTAAATTAAATAAAATAAGATAACGAAGCTACAAATTTTTTGAAATTTATTTGAAAATATGAAAATAGAAATTAAATCAAATAAAATAGAAAAATGAGAAATTTGCGATTTTGAACGTCGAAATCCTAAAGGTGTATTGTTCCTCGATTTTTTATGAACTTCTGGAAAAAATTCAGAGCAAATTGAAACAGTAGTTTCAGAATTCGGCTGATAGGCTGGAAAATTTATCACTCTGCTGCAACCGGAATTATAGTGACAGAAGGTTATTCGTAACGGTCAGAAACGATGGTAAAGGGTTTTTTGTGGATGTGTGTAAAATTATGAGAGTTGTTGATTGTCAGTGTATGGGAACGGAGAATTTGGTAGAGGTGAATGGTTGGTGTCTCGTTAAAAATAAGGGTTGTTAGTTATTTATAAGAAAACATTAGGTTAAAAGGAAAATGGGCTTGGACCTCACTAAGAGCTTAATTTATTTTATTTTCCTTATTTTGAATTATTTAAATGAATAAATCAAAACAATTGAAATAAAACAATTTAAGGGGTGATTGGATTAAAACTGTGGCCCAATAATGAATTTGCTCAGTTTAGATTTTATGCACTGACTCAAAATTTCCCAACTTTCACCAGCCATAATTTTCTCAATTTTCATTATCTGGGAATAATTTTGAATTTGTTGGAAAGTTTAGGGTGTCCTCTTCAATTATTTTCGCATTTGAAGATTTTTGTCTTTAAAAATGAGAGGGAAAATTTTGGGGTATGGCAATATCCCTTAGGTTTCATGCGGATCACTAATAGAAGCGTCTTGAGCATTGATAAAAATTTAATGGACGTCAAAGATTTGTTAAGGCCGGTGAAAAAATATATAAAAAACGCTTAAACAATCACCTCGGGCATGTAAAATCACCGAGGTGAATGCACGTTTTTTTGTAACATTGTCTTGAAATAATATTAAAAATACTTTGTATCAAACAAATCTTTGATGATATCAAGATTTGAGAGCTAGATGTCCCATACAAGATGCTAGAGATCTTTGGTTGAATCCAAGTTTTGTTGCATACCTTTATGTTGCATATGCAAAAAACACTCCATAACTTATCCAACTTTTGATAAGTTATATGATCCCACTATGAGAATATTTATTTTATCCACTTGAAATCCATCCCAGAGATATGTTGTAGTGGTGGTAAATATTTCCTCTCTTCGGGGCTGCTTCATATAACTAAGAATTATGGTAAAATCTGTTTAACGAGTGTTTTATAGTAGAGTATGATTATGACACCCCTCGGTTAACTCTAAAACCGAGGTAAATGCTTCTTCTTTTTTATTTTTATTTTAAATATCACATTATTTACACAGAAAATTAAGGTAAATTGTTTACAACAAATCTTTTCAATAAATATTTGTAGTTATTACAATAAATATTTTGCATTCAAATTCACCATTTTTATCAGTCTGTTTGTTTACAACAAATATTTGCAGTTATTACTGATATGTTAAGATCCCTTATTTGTTTAACTTTTCAAAGGTTGAGCACTCTTCTTTGTGTAACTTGAAGCAAAAATGAGTTACTGCACTTGCAATCTATCAAATGAGCAAAAATACAACAACAAAATCAACATCATTATGTGAGATAGATTCGAAGGCCAGAAAAATGTTTTGTTCTAGATAGAAGAACATTGATGATTTTTTATGTATTGTAATCCATCCTAAAGAATAATGCATACGAGTTTGGGGCGGGTTCATATAACTAAGAATTAGGTTAGAATTGTTTGAAGAGTGATTTTATAGTGAAGTCTGATTGTTTTATCCCTCGTTTATAACGAAACATCGAAGGGTTGGTTCATTTAGTTTACACTTATAAACAAATAAAAACATACACTGTAATAGCTGAGATTTGAAGTGTGTACTGATTTTTTTTTACCCTCGGTTTTCTTAATAGCCGAGGGAATATGTTATTTTTATTATTATAAAAAAAATGGCGCGCCTAGGCATAATACCTCGTTTTTTTGGATGATGTGAAAGCTTCGTCATGAAATGTATTATTTGTATTAGTGATAGGTACATGATAAATGGCCATCAAAGTAGAGTGCTCAAGGCTAGAAAAGGATTAAGGCAGGGAGATCCAATATCTCCACTGATTTTTGTTCTTGTGATGGAATATGTGCATAGATGCTTGACAAAACTCCTAAAGAAACCAAATTTCAATTACCACCCTAAATGTGAGAAATTGAGAATAACAAATATATGCTTTGTTGATGACCTGATTTTGTTTGCTCTAGGGGATGATATTTCATTCAAATCATGATGAAAGAATTTCACAAATTCTCAGAGGCTACATGGTTTTTTGAAAATCCACCAAAATGCAAAGGTATACTTTGGTGGGGTACATGAATAGGTCCAAAAGAAGATCTTGGAAACTACTAAATTTTCAGCAGGTATGTTACCTTTTAAATACTAAGGAGTCCCTCTATCCAATAGGAAATTATTTGTGTACCAATATGAACCTCTAATGGATAAAATTATGAGTAGAATTAGACACTGGTCTGTGAAACTTCTAAGCTATGCTTGGAGATTACAACTAATTATGAGTCTTCTTTTTGCTATCACCGCTTATTGTATGAAAGTATTTCCCATCCCAAAGATAGTGATAAAAAAGATTGAAATGATTGGTATCTTGATAAGTGTCAAATTGTAGTTATTTGTGTATATAGTTTAACGGCACTTATCGTCTCTTTTTCCTCAACCTATGCGTGAACATGTACATTTTTGTTATATTTGTACATATATCATATTCATTGTGTTTTTGATTCATTTATGTACTGTTTAATAGTTTTCTATTCATTTTGTAGGTATTGATGTGTATTTGAAGCATGAACAATAAAGTGTCGAAGACACCAATTCAAATGCGCGATTTTGAGCTATTCATCGGCGGATAAATATCAAAACAAGGATGATAAAAATCATCAATTTGGAGTAAGCTTTCCAAATCTTTGAACTGGGAGCAAATCGGAGTTATGGTTCTAAAGTTATGGCCAAAGCAAGATTTTATTTTCTGTTGAATGGAATAAGCGGGCTTGACCGTGCTAAGCGCGGTCTGAGAGAATTTTTGACAAGTTTGGAAGAAGAGAGCCCGCTTAGTGCGGATTTTGGACGTTGAGCGCGGTCTGGGCGATTTGGAAAGTCATTAAATAGGGGAAAATCACATTTTTAGGTCATGGTTTGGGTATTTTTTGCCCCCACTCCATCACCAAACAATTTTTAGTTAGATTAGCTCAGAAAACAACATTGGAGCTCGCATATGGGTGATCTGGAGTGGATTGCTCATCAAACAGCGTTGACAAACCGAGAGATTAGTGGTTCATTTCTCTTCTTCTTTGTGTATTCTTCGTTTCTTGGGTTTGTATGAATATTTACTTTGAACTCATGTATATTTGTCACCCATGGCGTTATATAAAGCTTGCTTTACAAATCTTTGTTAATTGTTGTCTTAGATTTTTGCTCTATGCTAGGGATTTGGGTTGTTGTAGAGATAAACTTCTTGAATTCTTATCTAGGATGATTACCTGTTAGTTTCTGAACTCTAGAGATGGATTTAGAGCTAACAATCTATATGAGTGTCGAAGCTTAATGCTTCTGTGTTGGTTGTCTCGGTTGAGAGATCGTCGATATGATTGATATGGATGTCTGCTGTATTGTTAAGGTTGGCTGAGAGATCGTCACTGAGATGATATAGTAGTTCTCTCTACTGTTGGTTAGAAATGACTTAGGGTGTGAGTGATGTTGGGTGACATTGACGAGTATTGTAGGTTGGGTATAATTGGTCGATAAGTTTAAGTTTGGGATAAGTAGATTGTGTAATGCTTGATAAGTCTTATCTTTTCAAAGAATGAATTTTTTTTTGTGTTAATATTTACTTTTCCATTTTCATATTTCAATTCATTCAAATCCAAGCTCGAAACTGTTGAACGAAATTCTACAACCATATCTGTGAACACGATAATTCTCGGATAAATATTTCCAAAACTTTTGTTGCTTGCCGCTTTACCGCTCAAACATATCTATGGTCTGGAACTAATGCAGGAAGCATGAAAGCACCTCATGCTTGTGACAAATGTGCTATCCTAAAGCAGCAGGGGGCTGAATATTACCTCTTTGACTGAATGGAGCATAACAACTACTAGTAAACTCCTATGTAATCTCTAGTCTAAGGAGGATAAGTTGTGGATCAAGTGAATGAACACATACTATATCAAAGGCCAATGTATTATGGAATGGAAAGAGAAACCCAACTGTTCTTGGATCCTTAAGAAAGTTACGAAGTGTAGAGATAAAGTGGCTCAGACAACCTATTGGAGTCTTGTTGTTCAAACAGGGAAATATACAACATCCAATATGTATAGAGAGCTTCGTAGTGAAAAAAGAAGATGTGGAGTCGAAGAGGATAATATACAACAATAGTGTTAGGCCTAGAGATATAGCAAACAGACAGAAACAATTGATCGCCTTCTGTTTGACTGCAATACCACTAATAATTTGGGGAAAAATATTCTTGATTGGCTGAGATATAGCATAACACCTGATGCTTGGAATAGAGAAAAAATGGCTCATTCAAGATACCAAAAAGAAAGAATGGATGCGTCAAATGTTAAAATTGGCAATAGCAGAAACAATGTATGAAACTTGGAAATCTAGAAATAATTTAATTTTCTCCCAGGGTTACATTAGTAATAAGATTGAGGAGAAAATTAAATTTAATGTGGTGATGAGATGTACTTATGCATAGAAAAAGATTATGAGAGCGCGTGAATGTAACTAATCTTAACATAGAATAGGTTTTGTGTTGACGAGTGACCTTGATCCTTAGAATCAATTTATTATTATATATTTTTTAGCAATAAAAGTAATTTCTTTTCAAAAAAAAAAAAAGACAAATAAAAAAAAACTTCATAACTCAAATATAAATAAATATTTAAAATAACTAAAATATAAAGTTTAGAAGCAAGAAATGTTGCTTTTTAACTCACTTATATGCCTTTGTATTTAATTAAAGTGACATTAAAAAAAACAACACAAATTAAATTGATTATGAAATATAATAACTCTGAGTGGTTGTAATTAGGGGTGGAAATAGGTCAGGTCGATAACAGGGTCCTACAGGCTAGCCTATATAGGCTCAGGCCAGACCACACATTATTTTTAAATAGAAAAGGCCTAGGCTACTTTATAAGCCTATTTAGTTAAAAAGGTTAGGCCTCAGGCCCTAAAAAAAGCTTTTTAAGCCTATCAGACCGACCTATTTAAATAAATATGAATACTTTTTTATGATCATTATGTTATATTTTGTACTTTAAATCAAAATACATAGAAGAAAAACTTGAGAATTTAAGATGAAAACACCAGATGAACATTGTTTTCATAAGTTCTCTTAAACAAATAGTCTCCTAGAACTTATGCTAATAGGTAAGTTAAACATTATTTTAATGGCTTATTTATATATGTCTAAAACAAATAGGCTTTTATGTAGGCTAACAGGCTAACCAGGCATTCGAAAAGGCCAGACTCAGGCCTAAAAAATAAGCCTACGACAGGCTACAGGCCAGACTTAAGCTTCGGTTTTTTGACAGGCTTAGGCTTGTCAAAGCCTAGCTCGGCCAGCCTATTTCCACCCCTAGTTGTAATATAATAACTGTAGGATCATTTATTGAAATAATTTTTAATTTTATCATGAAACAATTTTATATTAATGTTAATGTATTTTTTTTAATATCTTTCATATTACTATCAATTATATTTATTTTAAAAAAACTTATACTATAATTACAATAAATATTTTCTGATTTTAATTTCCTTAAATTGACTTGAATAATAGTGACGACATTTTTTTATTGTCCATGGATATTATAAAAATCTTAGATATATTTAAAGTGCACAAAATATTATAATAAAATTTATGAAATAATTAATATCTTATTAATGAAATTATTATACTTTTACAATAATACATAGGATAATACATATATAACATTTGTATTAATTATTTACCCATTCATTGCACTTGAAACATAAAAGTAGAGAATTAATAATTTAAGTTACTATTATAGAAAAATATTTATTCATCTCTTTCAATAAATAAATTATATATTTATAAAAATGAAAGAGAAACACTTTAAAAAAAATTTACCTTAAATTTTCAAAAAAATTATTTCTTGACAATATTTTTGTTGTGTAGGGATATTTTAAAATTTTAGATATATTCAAAGTGCACAAAATATTATAAAAAAGTTATTGAAAATCTTAATAATTTACTAACAAAATTATCATATTATTACAATAATATAATTATAACATTTGTAAATCATTACATTTTGTGAGGTGGTTAACCCTACTCAGTAGTTCCTAGCTAAAAAATTACATTTTTTTGTAGTGGTATTGAAAAATACCCTATTTTTATTAAGTTGAGTATATGAGATGGTAGTATAATTGAGATGTTTTTATTTTCTTAATTTACTATCTTCTTTTGGTTAAAAACAAAATAATTAATGTTGATTTTTTTGCCTAATTGTAGGGATTTTTTTCGTTGCAGTGATGAATCTTAATTCAATTGATTTAAATATCTATAATTCGGTTCACTTAAATTTTCACAAATTAAATTTATAAAATTTTAAATTCTTATACTTACGCTCAACTTCAATAATATGACCTAAATGAATTCTATTTTTATATATATCGTGATTCAATTTTCACTTTTGTTTAATAAAAATAAAAATAATTTGATAAATTTAAATGAACTAAAACAACAGGTTTGTTATTATGTGAACTCAAATAATAAAGTAACCGTTGTTTATCTTTAGTAAAATTAGGGTTTACTGATAAATTCAAATTCAAATATAGCCCAAGCTCTATGATAGTGGGTACCCAACAACTTCCTCCAAAAATCATGGCATCCTGTTGAATCAATATTCCATATAAATAATAATCCTTTAACCTAAAACAAATCTCGTCGAAATTTGAGTGAAGCGAAATGGCCAAGGCTTTCCTAGTTTTAGCTTTTCTTCTTGCATTTATCTTCGAAACTAGTAATGCTGGTTATCTAAGTCCATGGAGTCCATTGAACCCTTACGGATATTATTACACAAATTGGGAAGATAAGTGTAAATGGGCTATAATATATATGTCGGTGGAGTGTCAACCATATTTTATGGACAAATATCCAAACACAGGTGACTGTTGTTCTGCGTTTGAATCTATAGTTGCAGATTTCTCCGACGGCGGTTGCTTCTGTGATACTATGGAACAAGGTAATTCATCAATGGACGGTGCAATGGCAATCAAGCTACCTACTCTTTGTAACATGACAGACCCTTGTTACCACTGTAAGTAAATTTATTCAGTATTTAAATTCTTTGTGGTTCATCATTCAAATAGTTATTATTATTATTATTATTATTAACTTATGTTTGTTATGTGACATTGCAGCTAGTGCTCCTGGGCTATATCCTTTTGGAGCTGTGTTTTCGATGTTGGCTGTATGTTTTGTGCTGTTGTCCGGCGACCTTATTTGAATGATCAACCATCTTTTGAGAAGTTCACTATAAAATAGTTTCGAGATATATAATGCGGTTACAAATTTTTTTTTTTTAAATTTGTGGTTACATTTTTATGAACTGTAACCTGAATTCTAAAGGTTAATTTCTAGCTGTTTAGGTTTTTTCATTGTTTTTTGGTATTAGTTGAGTTGTTTATTTATTCACTCTTGGAATTTTATATGTATATTTGAGTTTAAGCTATTTTGTAAATTATTCATTGACTTTTTTTTTTTTTTGTAATGCTGAATGGTTAACGGTTAACCATTAAAGTGCAGTAAGATACGTATATACATACATGATACAGCTAAAGCAATATTTCATTTTATTATAGTAAAATCTGAAACAATTTTCTTACTAATTTTTTTTATAAGCAAAAGATAAATTAATAACTGGCACAAGAGGTGCACAATCCATCGATACCACTCGAAACTGAAATAAAAACGACCTTGATAATATCGGTACTAGTAATATACCCGTGCGTCCGCACGGGTAAAAATTATATAGTAGTGTAAAATTATACTACAACTTGAGAGTTATGTTTATGCATGTTTAGATGTTTAGAATCTAATTGGTTGTGTTCTACGACACTTCATAAAGTATTTCATTTATATTGTCAACATTAAAGACAAATGCACATGAGTGATAACTCAACACCTACTAAATAACAAATTATCTTGAGAGTAAGAATGAATTGGTTCATCAATCATATTACAATGAAAAGATTAGAATACATATTATTAATATTTAAAATATCTCATCATTGAAAGGGTCAATTTATGTATGTCTTTTTTTATATTTAACTGATTGTGCCTAGTGTCACTTTATCAAATGCAAATTAACATTTATATATATGTATTGTTGCTTGAATCTAACTTGTCTGTCCCATAACATTAAAGACAAGTGCAATGTTATAATAGACAAAATGTAATATGATTTTGAAATAAATATTATAAAAATCATAACAAAGCTAAATAATAATTTTATGCAGCAATGAATATATATTGAATTATCATTCATTTGTCTATTTATATAGAATTTTACTTAAAATAAAATAGGTATCATGTTCACAATGCTCTGTAATAAAAATAAAAATTTTGACATTTGAAAATAAGATTTTTGTGTCTTAAATAAAGACAATGGTTAATTAAAATAAAATATGTATTTTGCTGATAATGTCCCGTGAAAAAAATAAAAAATTTGACATTTGAAAATAAGAATTTTGTGTCTCAAATAAAGACAATTGTTAATTAAAATAAAAAAATGTATTTTGATGATAGTGGCCCGTCAGTAAAGTAGAAATTTTGACATTTGAAAATATTTTTTTATTAATTATGAATAATTTTTTAATAGTCATAAAATAATTATGTTTTCGATTGAGTAAATTTTTACATATTTTCTCTTCGTTCCATTAAAAAGAATTCAATTTATTAATTTATTTATATTTTAAAAAATAAAAAGAGAAAAAGAAAATTGAGGGAGAAAAACTTAAAATGAAAATTATAAAAGGAGGAAAAATATAATTTGAAATGAGAAAGTGATTTTGTATTGCCAAGTGTCAACACTTTATTGATTAGAGAATGTGATTATATTGATCTTTATGTAATATACTTTTTTTGATTTGTAAATTTTAAAAGAGTAAAAGACATTTTTGGTAGAGTGGTGGCATCTTCTAATAATACGATATATATTTTATTTAGATATATATATATATATATATATATATATATATATATATATATATATATATATATATATATATATATATATAAATTTAAAATTATTTATTTGATTATAAAATAAATAATAATAATATAAATTCAATTGTATTAAATAATTATAAGAAAATAATGTTTTTAAAATGGATAAAGGAGAAATTTTGGTGTTTGAAAATAACAATTTTGTGCAGTGTTTTAAAAATCGGACCGGTCATCGAACCGGTGAGGGTACTAGGTCACTGGTTTATCGGTCGAACCACTGGGTCACTGGTCGAACCGCACGACCAAACCGGATAACTCGGTTGAATAGACCTGTCATTATATAGGTATAAAATCGGTCGAACTGGATGATTCAGTCTCTAAAAAAACATAACTAGCTTTTAAATTTTTTAAAAATATCATATCATAAATTCACAATTTCATAACTTAAATTCAAATTTTAAACAAAGGTATCACACATAACAAAATAGTAAAAAATTACAAAGTCTAATTGCAAACAAAGTCTAATTACAACATAATCTAAACAAAGTCTAATTACAATATAATTTAATTGAATAGTTTATAACAAAATAACTCCAATGTGTACCAAATTTAATTCAAAATAGGATCCTCCTAAAAAGAAAATCAAATAAAATTCAATATGTTTATGCTATTTAAGAAAATTTATTAGCAAAGATAACAAATAGAGAATAAAGTTTTTAATTTGTCACTAACGAAAGAAACTATATGAGAATGCTATTTAAGTAATACACTACTAAATATATTTTAAAAAAAAGTTTAAAAAAAAAGTTTAAAAGAAATGTTAAAAAAAAGTTTTAAAAAAATTTTAAAAAAAGTTTTAAAAAAAAAGCAATTAAACTTCCGGTTTTCACAGGTTCCCACCGGTTTGATGGCATATCCAATCCTACTATTGAACCAGACCGGTTCTCGGTTCGACCGGTCCGGTTTTTAAAACACTGATTTTGTGTCTCAAATAAAGCCAACTGTTAATTAAAATAAAATATGTATTTTATTGATAGTGGCCCATAAAAAAAAGATAAATTTTAATATTTTAAAAAATAAGAACTTTATGTCTCAAATAAAGGCAATTGTTAATTAAAATCCCATGAAGAAAAGAGAAAATTTGACATTTGAAAATAAGAATTTTGTGTATCAAATAGAGACAATTTTTAATCAAAATAAAATATGTATTTGTTGATAGTGTCCCGTGAAAATAAGAGAATTTTTTACATTTGAAAATAAAAAAATTATGTCTAAAATAAAAACAATTGTTAATTAAAATAAAATAGGTACTTTGCTGATAGTGACATACAAGATTTTTTTTTGACATTTGAAAATAAGAATTTTGAATCTCAAATAATGAAAATATTAATTGAAATAAAATATGTATTTTTCTGAAAATGACCAGTGAGTTAAAAAGTTAGTTGTATGTATGACTATTTACTAAATGTCAATATTGTATACATTTATACACCAATAAATAATTAATATGATAATCGTATACTATTATTATATATTATATTATTATATATTTTAATATATTAAAGTAATTAGTAGAAAATAAAATAATTAGGTAGAAAAGATAAAATGATGAAATGAAAAGAGAAAGAAATATAAAAGAAAAATGAATTTAATTTGAAAAAAGAATGAGATGGTGAATTAATACAATTTAAAAATTGTGAAGTGTATGTATGAGGTGTTTAAAAGAGAGTGAAAGATAAAAATAATTTAATTTGTAAAAGGAGGAAAAAATGAGAGAAGAAGAGGACATGTGGCGCATGTTGGTTTGTTTTGAAGTTGTAAAAATGTCTTGATTATGAAATGACAAAGAAGCCCTTTTCACTTTGTAATTTGAAGGAACAAAAAGGTTATTATGGAAAAAGTGGTGGCATTGTATTTTAATGGCTTGATAGTTGATTACGAATTCAACAGTTGAGATGTAAGACTGCAAATTAACAAATTAATCATGTATAGTATATTACACACTATATATAATTTTAAGATAAGAAATAGTCTTAAAATTGAATCCAATTCAATCATATGATTAATCACATTTTAATCAAACAAATGCATATCACTCTAATCATATCATCATATAATTATTAAAATGCATAAATTATATTTGAATTAATGATTTAATTAGAATTAGATTCTGAAACCACCGAAGGGATTTTAAGTAGGTGTGGAAATAAGTTGAGCCGAGTTAGACTTTGCCAATCCTAAACCTAGTCTGTCAAAAAAATTGAAGTCTAAGTCTGGCCTGTAGCCTGCCGTAGACTTATTTTTTAGACTTGAGTCTGGCCTTTCTGAAGATTTGGTTAGCCTGTTAGCCAATATAAAAGCCTATTTGTTTTAGATATATGTAAATAAGCAATTAAAATAATATTTAAATAGACTAACTAACTAAAATAACTTATGAGAATAATGTTCATAAAGTGTTTTCATCTTATTTTCTCAAGTTCTTCAAGATAATCGAGTTTTATTAATGTATTTTAATTCAAGACTTAAATACACTTTCTGTCCATGTAACTTAGCGAGTTTTTTATGTTTGTCCCTGTAATTTTTTTTTGTTTGAGTTCATATATTTCACTTTCGCGTTCGTTTTATTCCCTAAAATCAAAATCCACAGGAAAATTCGTAGGAAAATCCACAGAAAACCTGCAGGTTTTCCTGCGGATTTTGGCTTTAGGGACTAAACCTCAAGCAAAAAGTAAGATATAGGGACTCCGACTAAAAAAAAACTTACAGGGATAAAAATCAAAAACTCGCTAACTTACAGGGACTAAAAGTGCATTTAAGCCTTAATTCAAAGTACAAAACATAACATAATGATAATAAAAAAAGTATTCATATTTATTTAAATAGGTTGGCCTGATAGGCTTAAAAGCTTTTTTTAGGACTTTAGGCCTATCATTTTTAACTAAATTGGCTTATTAAAAAGCCTAGGCCTTTTCTATTTAAAAATAATGTGTGGTCGGACCTGAGCCTATATAGGCTAGCCTGTAGGCCTCTGCTATCGACCTGACCAATTTCCACCCCTAATTTTAAGAGGTTTTTTTATAAAAATTATCCTCTTAGCAAAACAATCTCGATAAACAGATCTCGATTAAATCATTAATCACAAATCAAACACAAATAAGAATTCTGAATTACCTCTTGAAATGTGATTTAACTTTGATCATGAACGTGGAAAATATCATCGTCTCTACAAAGTCCACGCGAGTATAAAGTGGAACATGGTGGGATGTCAATGGGGCAGGGAATGTTCGGAGGATACTTCTCCGCTCACCGCCAAATCCCCAATCCCCGCCACGGGGAAATATTTTCCTCCATCCCCACAGGTCCCCACGGAGATCCACATAAATCGAATCTTAAGAAAATATTTATTCTTACCGATCAAAACTATGAGTATTTCGTTATTTTTTCCTTTTTTAAAAAAAAAACTATCAGTATTTCGTTTTTTTTTCTTTTAAAAACACATATATTTTGCATCTTTCTTTTTTTAAAAATAAAAATACCTCTATGAAAAGCACATTTATTATGTGTGAGTGTGGCAAATTCATATATACTAATTTTTTAATTGAATGAAAAACATGTTACTAATGGAAGTAAAATGAATTTGAAAAGTAATTACCGTAAGTACAATGAACAAATGACAATGATTGTTGTGATGATGAGAATAGAGGAGATGATTATAACGACCGATTTTCGTTAATTATTTATTTATGTGTGTTATGTGAACTAATTGTGAATTAGGTGTTAATTATATGCTTAATTGGTTTTATGTTGTTTTATTTGGGAATTATTAATAAATAATATAAGATAGTAAGTTTGTTAATTAATTGGGCCTAAGTCGGTATTAGTAAGTGAGGGGTGTTAGTTAGAGCCCATTAGTAATTTAAGATAGTAAGGGTTTAACTAAAACTAGGGTTTTGGAGGAAATAGAAAGTAGAAGCTCATTTGAGGATTTTGGTGAAAAAAGAGAAGAGAAGAGAAGAGAGGAGAGAGAAGAGGAGAATCTCAAGGTTGAAGATAGAGTTGGCTTCAATCTAAAACCTAAGGTAAGGGTGGGGTTCTTTCATTCTAAAGGGATGTATGATGATAGTTCATGGTGGGATTTAGGGATTATATGTGTTGAATCATTTTCTTGATAAATGTTAGGTTTTGAGTGAAATCAATTGAGTAATGATATGTATTGATGAAAATGATATGTTATAATGTTTCTTACCATGATTCTATGTGTGGATTTTGATTTATAGCATGTTTGGTGGAATGAATGTGAAAACCTAGTTTTTGGGGATTTGGGTGAAACTCATAGAGTTGCATGATTAATTAGGTTTTGATGAATCTAATGGTACATATGAGTTGTATATACGATATGTATGTGAATTTAGTGTGCACAATTGAACTGAACTGTGAATTGGGTGATGGAACAAGGAATGGGAACTGTGCTGACTTAGCGTAGAGACTCACCTTTGCCCTATGTTTGCGGCGCGAACAATGGTGGGGGCGCAAACTGAATGAATTTTTGAATGACTAGCTTCTACCTCGTACTTCGCAGCGCGACCACTGCTTGGCGGCGCGAACTGAGTGGACTTTTTGCATGTCTTGTTTCTGCCTTGTGCTTGGCGGCGCGTCCTTTGCTTGGCAGCGCGAACTGAGTCCTAAATTCCTTTCTTCTTTGTTTGAGACTTGACTTCCATGCCTATTACTTCTATATGCTTATTATGTGTTATGAATCGATTAATCAACATGTGTGAAGTATAATTGGATGTACCTTGTGATGATGAGTACATGATAATTTTAATTATGCATGCTGGTGATGTATTATTGCATGATAATGCGACATGGCGACGTGATCGTGAAGTGGTGAATTACTATAAAAGTAATGATGTTTAGTCGATGTTTGGATGATGTTGTCGTCCGTTGTGAATATGTGTTTTGTGGATGTGTGTTATTGTGTCGCATTCATTGCATAAGTGTCCCTTAGCCTGAGAACGACGACGAATATTAGCCTGAAAGACGACAACGATTATTAGCCTGAAACATGGCAGCGACTATGGCCCAATGGCAATGATTGAGATGAGAGTTTCACTCCGAATGGTACCACATGCATTTTCATAAGTCGAGTCACATTTGAATTGCATTTGATGTTGTTTTGGATGTGTGTTTGATGTGATGTGTATCAAACTAATAATTAGGAATAAAATATGTTGTCGTACTTGTTTATTGACATGGTTACCGCTTTGTAAGGCGTTTGAATGATGTGAATTGTTGGTAACATGTTATGTGTTTAGAAGTGGTGAATGTGTATGATTCTTATTTTCCGCTATAAGTATTATCATACGTTCTCTTTATCGTGAATGATATCTCACCCTTTTGTTTGAATGTTATCCTCCGTTGGTAACGTGCAGGTAATGACGTGGAGTAGTCGTTTACCTATTAGCTCGAGTCGGTGTGTCTATGCTCTGATACGTGACACTCGGGGGACGATTAGCTTGTTTCGTTTGTGTCAATGTTGTTTCGTTATTCCGTTGCTATATTTGGATATTGTTATATATCAGTGGATTTTGTTGTTATGTCCTACAGAGATATTTTGGATATTTTGAGTTGTCACGTGTGGCATGCATGACTTAATTATTGTTATTGATATTGTTCCGCTGCGATATTATGTACCATTTGGTTTGGAAGTTTAATGGAATATGATTCCTCCATAGTATGTGTTATGTATCTATGAATATGAGCATGATTTGTGATTTGTTAAGTTGTTGATTTGTGATACCTCAAATATGGTGCTTGATTGGCGATTTTTGAACTCTGATTTTCCGTTTTAATTGCGGGGTAGATTTGGGGTGTTACAATGATAAATGGATGAGACAAAGATAATTGATTAAAGAAAAAGAGAAGATAGTGTGTGCATTCTATGTATTTGGTGCACTTTTCTAATACATTAATATTTTTTATGTAAAATTATATAATTATATATTATATATATATATATATATATATATATATATATATATAATATAAAAGTTAAATAATATGGTCGGAGTCGGGGAATCCACGGGGCAGGGTACTTTCCCAATCCCCGTCCCAAAATGTCATCGGAGGGATTTTTCCATCCATCCCCATTCCACGGGGGGGAAAATCCCCAACTTTAGTGCTCCGAACAGATAATACCCACAGAGATCTCCATCAACAGATGCAAATTGACATTCCTACATAGTGCTAGTTATTTCTTATTAGGAGAAAATTGACAGTTAACTTTGGTAGGGGAAATGACTCCTCTATGTATAGAGAGCTTTTAAAATTTTAATGCTCTTATTTTAGACTTTTTCAAAAGAAACTCAATCTTATTTAATTAACACTATTTTAATTAAATAAAGAGACAAAATTCATTGACACCAGGTGTAAGTCTTTTAAGTCTAAAAGACTTACATCAAATCTTAATTGTTAAAAGAATTGATCAAATGATCATATTATATGAAACTGAAAAATTAAAAAAAAAATATGACTTATTCTTTCTCCTAAAAGTAGGTTATTTATAAGACCGTTTAATCGAATGCTATTAACGATAGAGATTTGGTGTAAGTCTTTTAGACTTATACCTGTGTCAATGAATCATGTCTCTTAAATAACATATTATTTATATTTAACTAAACTTTTTAATAAAATAAAAATATATTAATTAAATTAATTGTTACTTCTCATTTATTTAATTAAATCATTTTTAAACATAAATTATATTTGTGTTGATTTATTAAATAATACAATTAACATCTAATTAAATCATTTGTTCCATGGTCTGTATTGTTTATGTATGACCGAATAGGTTTTTGTTACGTTGGCAATGATATTAAATCACATAATTAATATTATAAACAGTGAACAGTATCTAGCAACACATTACTGTTACTCAAGTAACGTGAATGTCATGTGATCTGACATAACATATCTATGATAATGATCATGTGTACAATTACCTTTTTATCCTTATATCTATATTGAACACAAGACATGAAATGTGTCACCCTTGTATAGTCCAATATTGTATTCCTTGATCCTCGAGTATAATTGATAACAACAAATAAGCTTAATATCTCATATCGACTTATTTGAGCACGATCATGCATTTTACAGTCATGCTTTATCAAGGGACCTACATTTATTACTCCCGTATACGGAGGAGGGACAAATATCATGTAGATCACTCATGTCCCTCAGCATGATTTGCAAAGTACCTATAAACCATCTTTATAGTCATCCTGTTGCGGATAATGTTTGATTGACAATAAAGTACTCGACTCCACATCTAGGGTGCATAGTGGTATTAGGTCGAAGAGTGATATACACCACTATTACTATGAGAATAACTTATGACACATACATAACAAACTATGTAATATTCTCATGGTAGGTCAATGCAATTTAAATATTACTCTTAATATTTATACCTGCACGATAACTTGATATCTCATATCTTTGACTAATGAGATACTCTCATCAGTCTACTCACATAATAGTCTATATGCATTAATGTTGTCATATTTGACAATAAAGTTTGACTACGAATACTTTAAGAATAACGTTCATATGTTTAATGAGGTCTCACAATTAAGTCACACTTAATCGATAATTAATAGACTAATTATTCTAAGGACTTTATTATGTCATATACAAATAACATAATAAATACAATGTCTAAAAACATGTATATCCAATATTGATTGGCAATTATGGCTTACTCCAACAATCTCCCACTTTAACTAGAGTCAATCTGATATTAAGAACGTGTCTTGGTAATTATGGTTTACTCCAAAAATCTCCCACTATAACTAACGTCAATTTGATATTAAGATGGTGTCTTGGTTGTGGTTGGTGATAGGTTCTAGTAATAGAATTCTTTGTATATTTTATGGCTCTTTTACGGCTCTGTTTGACATGTCATTTTTTGAGTTTATAGTTTATAAGTTCATGTAATAATAAAAGACATGTTTGATAATTGTCTTTTCATCACGAACTTATAATTTATTTTACTAGCTTATAGTTTTTTATCAGACGCTATTTCAAATACTGTTTTAGCTTATAGCTTATCAACTTTTTCTTTCATTTTTATCCTTATTATTTTATCTAAAATCCACTTTTATCCTCTCTAATTTATTTTAATTTAAAATAAAATAATTATGTATTAAATGTCTTTTATGTCATTTTAATTAATCAGCTAGTTGAACCGCTAATTTTACCAAACATGTCAATTAGCTTAAGCTATAAGTCACCAGTCATCAAGTATAAACTGTTAATGATCAGCCATCAGTCATAAGCTACCAGCTAATTTATCAATCAACCGCTATTTTTACCAAACAGAGTCTATGAGTGATATAAGTGTCTCATTCATTGTCTTAAAATAGTTTGATTGTGATCTGATTCAAGTGTTTGTGAATATGACCATCTCTCTCTCTCTCTCTCTCTCTCTCTCTATATATATATATATATATATATATATATATATATATATATATATATATATATATATATATATATATATATCATATGAGAATGACATCTTTATATGAGAATGTGAGAATGAATCTGAACCATTGGACTTTAAAATAAATGGTGGAGATTATGGGTGAATCTTTTTTCTCTCTCTCTCTCCTACATCATTTATTTCAAAATGTAGGAAAGAGAAAAAAAGATTCACACATAATCTCCACCATTTATTTTAAAATTCAATGGTTCAGATTCATTATCGCATTCTCATATAAAAAAAACATTCTCATATGATATGCCCTATATATATATATATATATATATATATATATATATATATATATATATATATATATATATATATATATATATATTCGAATCATTACCTATTAATAATATACTTCTCTTCAAATTTTAATTTTCAATCTTCTATTAAAATAAACTGAAATGTGAAAATATATATAAATTGAAATGTAAAAAAAAAAAAAACACCATCCATTTAATTACTTTCAAACTAAATAATAGGACAAGTCGTTAATAAATAATGATATTTATTTAATCAATTAAATAATTAAATTGACAAATTAAAAAATAAAAATATCACCTTCGGCAAACTAAAAATAGAATAAATAAATTTAATTAATTTTAAACAAAAAATAGGACAAATAAAAAAACCAACCTCCACGTTCCATTTAATTAATTTCAAACTAAATAATAGGACAAATAGTTAACAAATAATGACACTTACTTAATTAATTAATTAAATTTAAAAATTAAAAAACAAAAACCCTACGTTTGGCAAACTAAAAAGAGGATAAATAAATTTAATAAATTTCAAACTAAAAAATAGGATAAATAAAAAAACCAGCACCATGTTCCATTTAATTATTTTCAAATTAAATAATAGGAAAAAATAATTAATAAATAATTCACTCATTATCCCACCAAAATTATCACCTAAAAATAGGACAAATAAATTTAATTAATTTCAAACTAAAAAATAGGACAAACAAAAAAAATCTACCATCGCGTTCCATTTAAATAAATTGAAGAAAGTAACCGTTTTTATCTTTAGTAAAATTAGGGTTGTACTAATAAATATCCTAATTCAAATTCAAATGTAGCCCGAGCTCTATGGTAGTGAGTAGTGAGAACCCAACAACTTCCTCCAAATATCATGGCCAATATATCATACAAATAATAACCCTTTAACTTAAAATAAAACTCGTAGAAATTTGAGTGAAGCAAAATGGCGAAAGTTTTGATGATTATAGCTTTTCTTCTTACATTAATGTTCAATACTAATAATGCTGGTATTCTAACACATCGATGTAGATTGGCTATAACATATATGTTGGTGGAGTGTCAACCATATTTTAGGGATCAAAATCTAAACACAGGTGACTGTTGTTATGCGTTTGAATCTATTGTTGCAGATTTCTCCGACGTCGGTTGCTTCTGATACTATGGAACAAGGTAATTCATCAATGGACGGTGCAATGGCGATCAAGCTACCTACTCTTTGTAACATGACAGACCCTTGTCACCACTGTAAGTAAATTTATAGAGTATCTAAATTCTTTGAGCTTCAACATTCAAATAGTTATTATTATTATTATTAACTTACGTTTGTTATGTGACATTGCAGCAAATGCTCCTGGGCTATATCATTTCGGAGCTGTGTTTTCGATGTTGGCTGTATGTTTTGTGTTGTTGTCCGGCGTCCTTATTTGAATGATCCACCATATTTTGAGCAGTTCATATTGTGGTTAAATGTTACTTTGTTGAATTTGTGGTTACATTTTAATGAAGTGTGCCCCTGAATCCTAAAGGTTGATTTCGAGCCGTTTAGGGTTTTTCATTGTTTTTTTTTTGGTATTGGTTGCGTTGTTTATTTATTGCTGGATTTTTATATGTATCTTTAATATTCCAATAGTCACTTTATGAACTACTAGACTGTGACCCGCGCGATGCGTGGTTGTTTGCATAATTAAGAATTTATGTATTAATTATTTTTATGCTTATAATTTTAGAAATGATGTATCAGTTAAATTTTAATAAATAAAAGTAATAATATACATTATCATTCATTTTTATAGTTATAACAAAAAACACTTTCATATATCACTTTTTAATATGAATTTAATATAGTAAATAAAATTAAAAAATTATTAACAATATTAGTGGGCCGTTATTAAAATTATCAATAATATTAGTTGAAAATAATAAAAATTAATAAAGCATTTGAAATGCGAGATTGAGAAATATGAGAAGTTCAACAAAAAAAAAAGTGAAAAATATATTTTAGTAATTCGTTTATTCAATTTTTTTATTTTAAATATTCAAATTTTAAGATGAATTAATAAAATTGTGACCAAATAATTGTTCTATATAATAATTTATTAGGAATGTAAAAAATTAGATTAAAATTTTATTTTGTGAAGAAACAATTCAATACAATAATATATTTTCTTTGAATCAATTAAATAATTAATTATAGTTGTTGAATAAATTAACTACTATTTATTTTATTTTATTTATATTATTAATATTTATTAACATATTCAAAAAAAAAAAAAATATTTATTAACATATATTAAAGAAAACGTTTTCATGTATCAACTAAATTAAAAAAAATTATTTTCTGAGTTTTAATTTAGATATCAAATTGAGTTTATAATTCTTGTTCTAATATTCTGATAGATTGTAATAAAAAAATAATTATTTAAAAGATATACATACGTGGTTTTCTTCTATAAATTATAAATTTGAAAATATTTTAATAAATACATGTGTACCACAAATTGATTTTTTTAATAAAATTAATAATTATAATATATAGGTTTATAACTCATTCATTATGTAACATGAATGTAGTTAATAGTATTATAATTCTTTTATTATGCAAATTTGTATAAAGTAAAGATAATGAAAAGTTTTTAAAACCGAAGTAAAATAAAAAATAATGAGATATAATAAAGAATGACTACTAAATAATTAAAAAAAAAAATTTGCTAAAAAAATAATATATATTTTTGAGTTGTCTCTAAAGTTTGGTTGTCTCTTGAAAGTCGTCATATCATAATATATGTAAATTCTTTTGCCTGTATTTGTAAATATAAATTTCTATTTTTATTTGATTATATTATTAAATCCAGAAAGTACACTTCAAGATATTTGATATGGATATAACACCATATGTAAATTCTAACTTTGATTTTATTATTTAATCCACAAAATACACTTCAAAATTCCACTTTGTAATATATTTTAATAAGAAAGGAATACTTTGATAATCGTAAGTAAAATAATTAAAAATTCAATCTACTTTTATGTAATAGAGTCAAATATTGAATGCAATGCATATCAAAATGAAATAATAATTATACATGTAATAAAAATTATATTGATATTCAAGCAAATTATTATAAAAGAGTTTTCTAAAATATTCATTAATTAATACATAAGTTGAGTCTTTATCCTAACACATAGATATGAGAATATTGAATTTATGTGAGGAATAAAAAATATAAATTAAATTACATTACAAAAAATTAAAAAAAAAACGTATACATGACTCTTGTAATAGTAATTGATGATACAAAAATGAATAGTAATACTAATTGATAGAAAGATGAGAAAATGTACACTCCTTGTTAAATAATCTTCACCCTATACATTGTTGTTGATATGCAATGAAAAAAGGACTTCAAAATATAATCTAATAATCTATATATTTCAACTGCAATTCATAATATTAACACTCAAGGTTAAAAATACATAAGTATATAACTTATGATGAAAGTTTTACAATACACCACAATAACTTAAAAGCTTACGTAAAAAGGACAATGAATAGAAAGAAAAGTGGTAAAAATAATTTAATATATATTTAGTGGTGTAATGTTAAAGAAAAATAAAAGAAACAAAATTAAAAAATTATAGTGTCTACCTTTTAGTAAGAGAATTGATCTTTCAACAAAGTTCTCATATATATCTTCAAAACCTGCACATGAAGTTTTAAACAAATAATACACATTTTGAAAAATAAAAGAGGAAACATATGAACTCCTAAATATGCACATAAATTTTTTTAAAAAATGATACACATATTAGAAAATGAAAGAAGAAACATATGAGAATGAAAATGAAATGGCAAAAATGAAAAATGAAAAATCTGTATATAAAGAGTCATGTTAGTAAAGATGTATAATTAAGAAAATAGAAAATAATTGAAAGGGTGATAGTATATTAATAAGAGTGGAAGTTATAAAATTAATAAAATAAATACTTTAAAATACATTAAATAGAATTTATAATGGGTTTTTATGGTTTCATAAATTATATATTAATTGTTATTATAAAGAATTATTAAAATTAAGAGAAAAACATTTTAATAGTTACATTGTTATTAAATAGATAACCTAATAGAAATGAAAAGTTTTTAAAAAATATATTAAAGAGAAAATTAATGGATTTATATATAAAAAATGGATAAAAATTTAAAAACATGTTAAAAAATAGGGGTTTTGTTAGATTTGATCTTTGTTTTTATAATTATTTAAATAATTTTATGAATTAAGTATAAAATTATAAAAATTATATGAACTCCTGAATAATGAAATATTAAAAAAATGATACAAATTTTAGAAAATGGAAGAGGAAACATATGAGAATAAAAAAATTGCAAAAATAAAAAATTTAAAATCAGTATAAAAATAGTCGTGCGATTGAAGATGTATAGTTAAAAAAAATAGATAACTAATTGAAAGCTTGATAATATATTAATAATAATAGAAGTTATAAAATCAATAAAACAAATGCTTTAAAATATATTAAATTGAAATTTTGAGGATTTTTTACAGTTTCATAATAATAATGCATTGATTAATAATATTTATTATATAAAATATAAAAGATAAATAAAAATATTTTAAAGTTACATTATTATTATTATTATAATTATTATCATTACTATTATTATAATCATCATCATCATCATTATTATTATTATTATTATTATTATTATTATTATTATTATTATTATTATTATTAGCTATTAAATTGAGAATCAAAGACTTTTTATATAAAAATGTGAGAATTAGAGTAATAAGATAAATGAGACATTTGCTTATTTTTGTATAAATAATTATTAAATTTTTTGTTTAAATATAAAACTGAAAAATTAATTTTGAAGAGCACAAATACATCTCATTTTTAAATTTTTTGTATTAATTTATTTCCCCATATCTTAATTTTAATTGAATATTATATTATTATTATTATTATTATTATTATTATTATTATTATTATTATTATTATTTATAATAGTGATAGTTGGATATTATATTATTAGTATTAGTATTTTCTTTTATTGTATTATATTATTACTAATATTAATATAGGGTCAAATTAGTCTTAATATATTAATAAGAATGGAAGTTATAAAATTAATAAAATAAATACTTTAAAATACATTAAGTATAATTTTTGATGGGTTTTTATGGTTTCATAATAATAATAATAATTTATTAATTGTTATTGTAAAGAATTATTAAAATTAAGAGAAAAACGTTTTAATAGTTACATTTTTATTAAATAGAGAACCTTATGGAAATGAATTTTTTTTTTAAAAAGATATTAAAGTGAAAATTAATAGATTTATATAAAAATGAATAAAAATTAAAAAATATATATTTAAAAATAGGGGTCTTGTTAGATTTGATCTTTGTTTTTATAATTATTTAAATAATTTTATGAATTAAATATAAAATTAAGAAAAATTATATGAACTCCAAAATCATGAAATATTAAACAAATGATATAAGTTTTAGAAAATGAAATAGAAAATATATGAGAATAAAAAAAATAGCAAAAATGAAAAATTTTAAAATCAATATAAAAAGATAGATAACTAATTGAAAGGGTGATAATATATTATTATTAATAATAATAATTTTAAAATTAATAAAACAAATGCTTTTAAAATTAATAAAACAAATGCTTTAAAATATATTAAATAAAATATTATTAATCATTTATAACAATAGTTTGAATTTTTTTAAAATTAATAAAATATAAAATTATGTTAAATTTATTTTTATTTTTAAATCTAAAATAAACTAAATAATAAGGACTTTTAATTTTTTGTTATAGATTACTTATATTTTATTTTTTAAATTAAATAAAATATTATTAATTATTTATAACAATAGTTTGAATTTTTTTAACAAATTAATAAATTATAAACTTATAAATATTATATATTACATATTTATATAATTAATATTAATATTCGTGGCTGAATATTATATTATATTATTATTATGATTATTATATTTATTTATTCTTAATATAGGGTTAAATTAGTAAAAGTCAAAATTAAGAATTTTGTTTAGATTTATTATGAAAGTGATATGTGGCCAAATTTTGTTTAGAGATACTACCAAGGTGACATGTGGCTAGGGTTGCCATCATGACAACCTTGGATTTATATATATTAAGATTAAGATTAAGATTAAGATTAAGATTTGTATTTTGGTAGTTTTCATATTTGTTTTTATATATTATTTTGACATTAAAAATAATATATTAAAAATACATATATAATCACGTCATTCAGCTTTAAGAAACTAAAATGTTTTTAATATGTTAGTATTTTAACTCGTGCGATGACTGAAAAATAAATGATTTTAATATAAAATTGCAATATATTATACAATAATTAATTACATAGTTAAATAAATTATAATATAATATATTCATTAATTAAAAAGAAATTAAATTCATAAGTAATCATATATGTTTTTTTGAATTCTATATATACTTGATCAAATTAATTGTGATAGGAATTTTTTAAAGGAATATTAAATTAAACTTAATAATAATAATAACTAGTCGTTATCCGTGCAATGCACGGGCTTGTGATATTGAATTATTAATAACGATAAAAATTTCGTAAATAATAAAAAATAAAAAATAATATGTCACACACTTGTGATATTTGTTACATGTAAATAATAATAATAATAATAATAATAATAATAATAATAATAATAATAATAATAATAATAATAATAATAATAATAATAATAATAATAGACCGCTAACACTGAGTAGGCTTGATAGGTTCTTACTATCTAACAAGCTTATCGAGGCGTGGGAAGTAACTAATCAAGTTGTGGGCAATCAGGATATTTCAAACCACACTCCGATTTGGCTTAATACCGGTAAGGTAGATCGGGGCCCGAAGCCTTTTCGGTTTAATAATGCATGGTCACTCATGAGAAATTCAAATCTTTTGTGAAAAACGAATGGTTGAAAATTTCGGTTAAGGGAAGAGGTGATTTTATCTTGTATGAAAAATTGGAATTGTTAAAGCATAAGATAAATGAGTGGAATCGTGAAGTTTTTGGGTGGATCAACTTGAAGGTGAGTAAAGAGGTGGAGAATCTTTGTAGTTTTGATAATAAGTTGATCGACAACTTTGGAGAAAATACCGATGTCGTTTTAAAAGATAGAAACAATGTAACGGGAGAGTTATGGAACTTGTTGAACTTAAAGGAAAGCATGCTTAGATTAAAGTCTAGGCAACTATGGTTGAAGGATGGCGATAAGAATACTCAGTTCTTCTATAACTCTCTTAAAGAAAGATATAGAGGAAATACAATCTCATCTTTGGAAGGGGTAAATGATATAATGGAGTGAGTAGGCGAAATCAAGGAAGTGATAAAGGAACATTTCAAATCGTTCTTTTCGGAAAATAATTTTAGTAGACCTTTGCCGGAAGGCCTCAACCTTAATTCTTTAAACGATGATGATTGCAATTGGTTGGAGAGACCTTTTTCGGAGGAGGAAATTAAGGAGGCGGTGTGGTCTTGTGACGGAAACAAAAGTGCGGGTCCGGATGGCTACTCCACTGAGTTCTTTAAACAAAATTGGGAGCTCCTAAAAGGTGATGTCTTCAAGTTGGTGGAAGACTTTCATAATAAAGCTAGATTGACTAAGGCTTGTACTTCCTCTTTTCGCACTTTAGTTCCAAAGAATAAGTGTCCTCAATCCTTGTCCGAATATCGCCATATTTGCCTTGTGAGGAGTTTGTACAAAGTGCTCTCTAAAATCTTGGCCTCAAGATTAAGAAGCATTTTGGGGAAGTTGGTGTCAGGTAACCAATCCGCTTTTATCCCGAATAGAAATATTCTCGATGGTGTTCTTATGGCTAATGAGGTGTTGGATATGGCTAAACGGAAGAAAAGGAGTTGTTTGGAGTTAAAAGTTGATTTCAAAAAGTAAGTTTTACGGTGTCAATATGGGTGATTGACTTCTAAATGCGGCCTCGGATTTTCTCTGTTGTAATCTAGACTCCTTACCCTTCAAGTTCCTTGGTGTCAAAATTGGAGATAATCCTAGAAAGTTATCGATATGGAGAGATCCAGTTGACTCCTTGAGGAAAAGACTTACTGCTTGGAAAGGTAGACACCTCTCTCTAGTGGGAAGAGTAACTTTGATAAAGTCGGTCTTAAATGCTACTCCGGTTTACACTCTCTCTTTCTACAAAGCTCATTCCAAAGTCATTAGAGAAATATGCTCTATCAAAAGCAACTTCTTGTGGGGCGGTGGAGGGGATAAGAAACAAGTTTATTGGGTAAGTTGGGAATTAGTTTTTTCCTCTCGTGAAATCGGTGGCCTCAGTGTTAAAAATGTGGAGGTAATGAACTTGGCTCTGTTGAATAAATGGAAATGGCAGATTCTAAAAGAGCAAAATTTGGCTTGGAGTAGTTTGTTAAAAGGTTTGTATGCGAATACGGTTATCAAGGTTCTCATCGGCAATGAGAGTGCTTTGACAACAAAGAATTCAATATGGTTGAAGGATCTTATCCTTTCCGATGACAATACTATTCCTTCTTCTAAAAGTTTTGCAGGGGCTGTTTCGTGTCGTATCGGTAATGGCAAAGGTACCTCCTTTTGGTACTCTAGGTCGAACGGGCAGCAGCCGCTTAAAGAAGCTTTTTCGGAGCTGCTCACCTTGGCCGCGAACCCGAGCTTATCCGTAGTTGATGCAGGGGCGTGGAAGGACAGGGGATGGTGCTGGAACTCTCCGGTTCTTTTTGAGACTGGGGATGTACAAGATCATGATTTGCAGCAGTATTTTGAGGAAGTTGTGCATGACTTTATGTCGGCGGAAGACTTGGAGGATAGTTATGAATGGCTGAAGGAGCCCTTAGCGGTTTTTACGACAAAGTCATGTTTTCATCACTTTAATAAACCGCTTTCCTTCCCCTCTATAAATCCGTCTGTGTTGATGGCGATTGATTATCTTTGGAAGATTAAAGTCCCTCCGAAGATTCAATTATTTGGTTGGAGATTCTTGATTAATAGGTTGCCCACCAAGAATCAATTATTTAAGAGGGGTATTTTTCCAAATGTGAAAGACCTCTGTTGTGTTTTTTGCTCGACAGACGAGGAGACCTTATCTCACTTTTGTAGCTCTTGCTCTATAACAAGAGAAGTTTAGAGGAAGGTGTATATTAGGATTGGTAATTTTGAGGAGTTAAATCTTGGGGAGTTCCAAAGGTTTTTCTTTTCTTTTGATAAAGTGAAGTGTTTAGATATAAGACTAATTATAGCGGTAATTTGGTAGTCAACGGTTTGGGCTCTTTGGTTAAGCTGCAACTCCGTCATTTTCAAGAACACTCCCTTCATCTTTCAAGATTGTTTGTTGGCGATTATCCTTAACGCGTGGAATTGGTTGAGATCTTTTTGTAAGCTTATAGGAAATATCAACTTTTATGTGTGGCACACTTTCCCTCTCTTATGTTTTAGGAGGTAGATGGTTTTTCGTTCTATCCTTGTAATCGGATGAGTATCTCTTATACTCCTTATTTGAATCTCATTGCCTATTAAAAAAACTATTAATAATTTTAAATTTTTCATTAATTGTAATTTTTGAAATAACAAAATATAATAGTCCATGTAAATATAAAATAAATACCAACACATCTGACAATTTAGTACGAATATAAATAAAATTAGGAATAGAAGAAAAAAATTAAATATAAGACACATTCAATCTAAATGAACAAAGCCAATCCATTTTTTTATATAGGAAGGTTTTGTTAGTGCACCATTAAAATAAACATGGATAGTTAGTTAATAAATAAGTAGTTAATTTTAAAAAAACATGGGTTATGCTTATTGTGAAATATTGGATCGAACTCTAGTATGGTCGAAGGATAGCTTCTTGGTTCAACAGGATTAAGCATGAAGCCGAAGGTTGTTCACATGCTTGTGTTGAAGATGCTAGGGTTGTTAGCATGTTAAATTAGGTTTTAGTGTTTAAACCCTAATTTGTTAAGTTAGATTGTTTATTAAGTTGGCTTGTGTAATGGGCCTTGTGGATAAAGTCCATTAGTTAGTATGTTTGGTTTTATTATAAATAGCATACTAGTATCTCATCATTGTATATTGTATACTGCAAATCCTAATTTGGGGTGAGAGAGGTTATTTGTTATTCTTGTAAACTTGTAATCTTGTTCTCTAAGAGAAAGTAAAAGAATAGCAGTTATAACCAATTCTTGTGTTCTTCTTCTTACTTGTTCATTATTCACCCCTTGTTTTATACTTTGTTCTTGGCATTAAATTCATAACAAATTGGTGCGGTGAGCATGGAGAAGATGCCTTCAACAAAGTATGAGATTTAAAATTTCACCGAAGTGAATGATTTTGGCCTGTGGTGCTTGAAGATGAAAGCCCTACTAGTTCAGTAAGGTTGCTTGGAAGCGTTGAAGGGAGAGGCAGCCATGAATGTTGAATTAACGGCAGTGGAGAAGACGACTATGATCGAGAAAGCATACAGCGCAATTTTGTTGAGCCTTGGTGATAAGGTTCTCTGGCAGGTATCAAAGGAGACGATGACATCAGGGTTGTGGGTGAAACTTGAAAGTTTATACATGACCAAATCGCTGGTAAATCGACTCTACCTGAAGCAAGCTTTGTATTCATTCAAGATGATTGAAGACAAAGTGTTGGCTGAGCAGTTGGATATGTTCAACAAGCTGATTCTTGATCTTGAAAATATTGATGTGAAGATCGATGATGAAGATCAAGCGTTGTTACTATTGTGCGCTTTGCCTCGATCACATGCTCACTTCAAAGAAACTCTCTTGTATGGAAGGGAGTCCCTGACCTTTGAAGAAGTTCAATCTGCCCTGTATTCTAAGGACTTGAACAAACGAAAGGAGCATAAACCTTCGACTGTTGGTGAAGGTTTGGTCGTTAAGGGCAAATTCTTATGAAAGGATGACAAGTTCGACAAGAAAAAGGGAAAAAGCCAGTCAAAGTCTTACAATGACGAAGCATCTGGCATTCGATGCTATCATTGCAAGAAGGAGGGTCACACAAGAAAGGTGTGCCCTAAACGCCTGAAAGATCATGGAGGTAAGGATAATGGCAATGCAAACCATTGTTCAAGATGATTTCGAATCATCTGATGTCCTTGTGGTTTTGAGTAGTGACTCTAGTAAGGAGTGGATTATGGATTCAGGTTGCACTTGGCACATGACTCCAAACAAAGACTTATTCGAGGAATTATGTGATCAAGATGGTGGATCAGTACTGCTGAGAAACAATAAAGCTTGCAAGATTGCAAGTGTTGGATCTGTGAGATTCAAGCTCCATGATGAGTCAATAAGGTATTGAGGTAACGAAGGGCTTCATGAAAATTTTCCAATTAACACCTCGATGATTGGAAAACCGAGGGGTATAGTTATATGCATATGGGTTTGAACCACAACAACTGCACTTTTAATATTTACAAAACTAGCGTATCTTTTATATCGGTTTAATAAAAAATCGAGGGTATGATTATTATAATTTTAATTTCTTTTAAAATGCGTTGCATTGTTTACCCAAAATATTATTACAATTTTTACTCAATATTACTTTGTTGACAGAGAATGTTAAAATTAAAATAAAAGTAAAATTTTATAGATTTCAAGATAAAAATCAAATTCTCTCGAGATTTAGACTTTAGATCGTCTAACTATTGAATCTTGGGGGAAGATCTTCTGTTTTTTATGTGAAAAAAGGTAAGATAATTAATATCAAATTTCAAATCATTTTCGGTTGGAATAAATATTTAAGAAGACAAACCTTGAGCCCAGAAGATTTTCTACTCTTGTAATCCATCAAAGAGAACGTTTCCAAGGGTCCTTAGGTTTCAAGCGCATCATATCATTTATTCATGTTAGATTTTCAATATTCAACATGATTTTATAATGGATATCTGTAACACGGTGGGAGAATTGACTTTTTTTATTTTTTTGCAAACAAATGCTGCGGTGAGCAAGAGTCGCCACCGACTTTTATTTTATCCAATTTTTGGAAAGGCAAAAAGAACAGGAAAGACCTTTTGAAAGACTTTGAGTTCAGGGGGTAAGTTATACAAAGGGAATGTGTGAGCACCCTTTGTATCCATAGTTATCCATGGGCTCTTAATTGCTTAGCTCACTTGTTTTTGTTTGAATTGTTTGAAAAGTGTCGTGTGTGTTTAGAAAAGATTTTGAAAAAGGACTTTAACTTGTAAATAAGTGTAGCCTTTGAAATCATTTTGAAAAGGAGGTGTATAAATCATTTTGAAGTTTTGAGCAAGCAATTAAGAACTACATACCCTAAGTTTGTCTTTCTTGTTCTTTAAGTCTTTGAGGGAAAGAGACTATCCACACCATTAGTTAGTGGGAAGTCTTTTCATTGGATGTAAAGGGTCATCGTTTGCCATAAGGCTATCCATACCATAAGAAGGGTAGGAAGTCTTATGAATCAATGAGAATAGTCATAATTAACAGGCAACCAGTAAGGATACCTTAGCAATCAAAGGCAACATCGAGGGACGAAATCATTTTATCGTAGGCAACTCGAAGGGAATATGATCTTTAAATCGGAGGGACTATGATGATTTAAATCGGAGGCAGCATATGCTAAGGTATCCCTACGCTCGAGGGACTTGACTATTATTCGAAAGGCAACAGAAGAGAGGATTACCCTAAAGGTGAGTGTGTGAAACAAAGTGATTGATTTATTTAATCCTGAAAATTAGGGTTATTCTATTTTGATTTTAGTCTTGCCATACAATCCTATTAACATACATCTAAACAATTTATAGCAGTTTATAGGTGCGGAAAGTAAAAGCAGAAAAAATAAAGCCCTACGCTATTACAAGGCTTCGGGGAGGGGGATTACATAACCAAAAACGGGAGAAGTGCGGAAAAGTAAAGGCCCTAATTACTATTACATCACAAAAATTAACAACTTATACACCTTCTAAAATTTAAATAAATAGATAAATGAATAATTAAATAAAATACAGAAATTAAACAAACATGCGACAATCATAGAGTATGGGATGAGAAGATCGCGAATTGAAATTTAAGGTTTGAAAATAAGTGAAAATAAACCCAAGACTGTAAACCTAAATTATCTAATTAATTAATTATTATGGCTAAAAACCTAATTGGCTAAAAAATCTAATTAAACAAATTAATTATTATGGCTAAAAACTTAATTGATTAAAAAACCTAATTAATTAAAAACCTAAATTAGATTAATTACTTTTGGCTAAAAAAAACCTAATTAATTAAATTATTATTTTTTAAAATCTTGACTTAATTAAAAGGAGGATAAAAAAGGTTAGCAAAAACAAACCAAAGGCGGGTGCAATTAGCAAGAGAAAACATAGGCCAGGAGTCCACTAAGTCCAACATCATAATTGGGTCCAAGCTGTAATTCAGTGTGGAAGGGATATGCAATTCCATGGTGTATGCGCAATCTACTCCTTTTTTGCCAAAGGAAGTAACTGCAAAAGTAGGATAATAATAATAATAATAATAATAAAAAAAAATAATAATAATAATAATAATAATAATAATAACGCAAGAATAGGGGTTTAGAAAATTAAATTATGGCCAAAATTGATTTGGCCAAAAACCAAAAGGTTTTTGGCCAAATACGAATAACCTTGATTTGGTCAAAAACCCAAAAGATTTTTGGCCAAATATAAATAACCTTGATTTGGCCAAAAGCCAAAAGGTTTTTGGCCAAAAAAACACTTGGGGTACCTCTTGAGGTCAAGGGATAAAGCTCCTTCCACTTGGCCAATCCACAGGAAACCTGTCCATAAACCACTGCGATGTTACGGTTAAGAAAACAAATGGAAAAATAGAAAAGTGATCAAAATAAAATAAAAAATATATAAAAAGCTGATTGTAAATTAAATAAAATAAGATAACGAAGCTACAAATTTTTTGAAATTTATTTGAAAATATGAAAATAGAAATTAAATCAAATAAAATAGAAAAATGAGAAATTTGCGATTTTGAACGTCGAAATCCTAAAGGTGTATTGTTCCTCGATTTTTTATGAACTTCTGGAAAAAATTCAGAGCAAATTGAAACAGTAGTTTCAGAATTCGGCTGATAGGCTGGAAAATTTATCACTCTGCTGCAACCGGAATTATAGTGACAGAAGGTTATTCGTAACGGTCAGAAACGATGGTAAAGGGTTTTTTGTGGATGTGTGTAAAATTATGAGAGTTGTTGATTGTCAGTGTATGGGAACGGAGAATTTGGTAGAGGTGAATGGTTGGTGTCTCGTTAAAAATAAGGGTTGTTAGTTATTTATAAGAAAACATTAGGTTAAAAGGAAAATGGGCTTGGACCTCACTAAGAGCTTAATTTATTTTATTTTCCTTATTTTGAATTATTTAAATGAATAAATCAAAACAATTGAAATAAAACAATTTAAGGGGTGATTGGATTAAAACTGTGGCCCAATAATGAATTTGCTCAGTTTAGATTTTATGCACTGACTCAAAATTTCCCAACTTTCACCAGCCATAATTTTCTCAATTTTCATTATCTGGGAATAATTTTGAATTTGTTGGAAAGTTTAGGGTGTCCTCTTCAATTATTTTCGCATTTGAAGATTTTTGTCTTTAAAAATGAGAGGGAAAATTTTGGGGTATGGCAATATCCCTTAGGTTTCATGCGGATCACTAATAGAAGCGTCTTGAGCATTGATAAAAATTTAATGGACGTCAAAGATTTGTTAAGGCCGGTGAAAAAATATATAAAAAACGCTTAAACAATCACCTCGGGCATGTAAAATCACCGAGGTGAATGCACGTTTTTTTGTAACATTGTCTTGAAATAATATTAAAAATACTTTGTATCAAACAAATCTTTGATGATATCAAGATTTGAGAGCTAGATGTCCCATACAAGATGCTAGAGATCTTTGGTTGAATCCAAGTTTTGTTGCATACCTTTATGTTGCATATGCAAAAAACACTCCATAACTTATCCAACTTTTGATAAGTTATATGATCCCACTATGAGAATATTTATTTTATCCACTTGAAATCCATCCCAGAGATATGTTGTAGTGGTGGTAAATATTTCCTCTCTTCGGGGCTGCTTCATATAACTAAGAATTATGGTAAAATCTGTTTAACGAGTGTTTTATAGTAGAGTATGATTATGACACCCCTCGGTTAACTCTAAAACCGAGGTAAATGCTTCTTCTTTTTTATTTTTATTTTAAATATCACATTATTTACACAGAAAATTAAGGTAAATTGTTTACAACAAATCTTTTCAATAAATATTTGTAGTTATTACAATAAATATTTTGCATTCAAATTCACCATTTTTATCAGTCTGTTTGTTTACAACAAATATTTGCAGTTATTACTGATATGTTAAGATCCCTTATTTGTTTAACTTTTCAAAGGTTGAGCACTCTTCTTTGTGTAACTTGAAGCAAAAATGAGTTACTGCACTTGCAATCTATCAAATGAGCAAAAATACAACAACAAAATCAACATCATTATGTGAGATAGATTCGAAGGCCAGAAAAATGTTTTGTTCTAGATAGAAGAACATTGATGATTTTTTATGTATTGTAATCCATCCTAAAGAATAATGCATACGAGTTTGGGGCGGGTTCATATAACTAAGAATTAGGTTAGAATTGTTTGAAGAGTGATTTTATAGTGAAGTCTGATTGTTTTATCCCTCGTTTATAACGAAACATCGAAGGGTTGGTTCATTTAGTTTACACTTATAAACAAATAAAAACATACACTGTAATAGCTGAGATTTGAAGTGTGTACTGATTTGTTTTTACCCTCGGTTTTCTTAATAGCCGAGGGAATATGTTATTTTTATTATTATAAAAAAAATGGCGCGCCTAGGCATAATACCTCGTTTTTTTGGATGATGTGAAAGCTTCGTCATGAAATGTATTATTTGTATTAGTGATAGGTACATGATAAATGGCCATCAAAGTAGAGTGCTCAAGGCTAGAAAAGGATTAAGGCAGGGAGATCCAATATCTCCACTGATTTTTGTTCTTGTGATGGAATATGTGCATAGATGCTTGACAAAACTCCTAAAGAAACCAAATTTCAATTACCACCCTAAATGTGAGAAATTGAGAATAACAAATATATGCTTTGTTGATGACCTGATTTTGTTTGCTCTAGGGGATGATATTTCATTCAAATCATGATGAAAGAATTTCACAAATTCTCAGAGGCTACATGGTTTTTTGAAAATCCACCAAAATGCAAAGGTATACTTTGGTGGGGTACATGAATAGGTCCAAAAGAAGATCTTGGAAACTACTAAATTTTCAGCAGGTATGTTACCTTTTAAATACTAAGGAGTCCCTCTATCCAATAGGAAATTATTTGTGTACCAATATGAACCTCTAATGGATAAAATTATGAGTAGAATTAGACACTGGTCTGTGAAACTTCTAAGCTATGCTTGGAGATTACAACTAATTATGAGTCTTCTTTTTGCTATCACCGCTTATTGTATGAAAGTATTTCCCATCCCTAAGATAGTGATAAAAAAGATTGAAATGATTGGTATCTTGATAAGTGTCAAATTGTAGTTATTTGTGTATATAGTTTAACGGCACTTATCGTCTCTTTTTCCTCAACCTATGCGTGAACATGTACATTTTTGTTATATTTGTACATATATCATATTCATTGTGTTTTTGATTCATTTATGTACTGTTTAATAGTTTTCTATTCATTTTGTAGGTATTGATGTGTATTTGAAGCATGAACAATAAAGTGTCGAAGACACCAATTCAAATGCGCGATTTTGAGCTATTCATCGGCGGATAAATATCAAAACAAGGATGATAAAAATCATCAATTTGGAGTAAGCTTTCCAAATCTTTGAACTGGGAGCAAATCGGAGTTATGGTTCTAAAGTTATGGCCAAAGCAAGATTTTATTTTCTGTTGAATGGAATAAGCGGGCTTGACCGTGCTAAGCGCGGTCTGAGAGAATTTTTGACAAGTTTGGAAGAAGAGAGCCCGCTTAGTGCGGATTTTGGACGTTGAGCGCGGTCTGGGCGATTTGGAAAGTCATTAAATAGGGGAAAATCACATTTTTAGGTCATGGTTTGGGTATTTTTTGCCCCCACTCCATCACCAAACAATTTTTAGTTAGATTAGCTCAGAAAACAACATTGGAGCTCGCATATGGGTGATCTGGAGTGGATTGCTCATCAAACAGCGTTGACAAACCGAGAGATTAGTGGTTCATTTCTCTTCTTCTTTGTGTATTCTTCGTTTCTTGGGTTTGTATGAATATTTACTTTGAACTCATGTATATTTGTCACCCATGGCGTTATATAAAGCTTGCTTTACAAATCTTTGTTAATTGTTGTCTTAGATTTTTGCTCTATGCTAGGGATTTGGGTTGTTGTAGAGATAAACTTCTTGAATTCTTATCTAGGATGATTACCTGTTAGTTTCTGAACTCTAGAGATGGATTTAGAGCTAACAATCTATATGAGTGTCGAAGCTTAATGCTTCTGTGTTGGTTGTCTCGGTTGAGAGATCGTCGATATGATTGATATGGATGTCTGCTGTATTGTTAAGGTTGGCTGAGAGATCGTCACTGAGATGATATAGTAGTTCTCTCTACTGTTGGTTAGAAATGACTTAGGGTGTGAGTGATGTTGGGTGACATTGACGAGTATTGTAGGTTGGGTATAATTGGTCGATAAGTTTAAGTTTGGGATAAGTAGATTGTGTAATGCTTGATAAGTCTTATCTTTTCAAAGAATGAATTTTTTTTTGTGTTAATATTTACTTTTCCATTTTCATATTTCAATTCATTCAAATCCAAGCTCGAAACTGTTGAACGAAATTCTACAACCATATCTGTGAACACGATAATTCTCGGATAAATATTTCCAAAACTTTTGTTGCTTGCCGCTTTACCGCTCAAACATATCTATGGTCTGGAACTAATGCAGGAAGCATGAAAGCACCTCATGCTTGTGACAAATGTGCTATCCTAAAGCAGCAGGGGGCTGAATATTACCTCTTTGACTGAATGGAGCATAACAACTACTAGTAAACTCCTATGTAATCTCTAGTCTAAGGAGGATAAGTTGTGGATCAAGTGAATGAACACATACTATATCAAAGGCCAATGTATTATGGAATGGAAAGAGAAACCCAACTGTTCTTGGATCCTTAAGAAAGTTACGAAGTGTAGAGATAAAGTGGCTCAGACAACCTATTGGAGTCTTGTTGTTCAAACAGGGAAATATACAACATCCAATATGTATAGAGAGCTTCGTAGTGAAAAAAGAAGATGTGGAGTCGAAGAGGATAATATACAACAATAGTGTTAGGCCTAGAGATATAGCAAACAGACAGAAACAATTGATCGCCTTCTGTTTGACTGCAATACCACTAATAATTTGGGGGAAAATATTCTTGATTGGCTGAGATATAGCATAACACCTGATGCTTGGAATAGAGAAAAAATGGCTCATTCAAGATACCAAAAAGAAAGAATGGATGCGTCAAATGTTAAAATTGGCAATAGCAGAAACAATGTATGAAACTTGGAAATCTAGAAATAATTTAATTTTCTCCCAGGGTTACATTAGTAATAAGATTGAGGAGAAAATTAAATTTAATGTGGTGATGAGATGTACTTATGCATAGAAAAAGATTATGAGAGCGCGTGAATGTAACTAATCTTAACATAGAATAGGTTTTGTGTTGACGAGTGACCTTGATCCTTAGAATCAATTTATTATTATATATTTTTTAGCAATAAAAGTAATTTCTTTTCCAAAAAAAAAAAAAAAGACAAATAAAAAAAAAACTTCATAACTCAAATATAAATAAATATTTAAAATAACTAAAATATAAAGTTTAGAAGCAAGAAATGTTGCTTTTTAACTCACTTATATGCCTTTGTATTTAATTAAAGTGACATTAAAAAAAACAACACAAATTAAATTGATTATGAAATATAATAACTCTGAGTGGTTGTAATTAGGGGTGGAAATAGGTCAGGTCGATAACAGGGTCCTACAGGCTAGCCTATATAGGCTCAGGCCAGACCACACATTATTTTTAAATAGAAAAGGCCTAGGCTACTTTATAAGCCTATTTAGTTAAAAAGGTTAGGCCTCAGGCCCTAAAAAAAGCTTTTTAAGCCTATCAGGCCGACCTATTTAAATAAATATGAATACTTTTTTATGATCATTATGTTATATTTTGTACTTTAAATCAAAATACATAGAAGAAAAACTTGAGAATTTAAGATGAAAACACCAGATGAACATTGTTTTCATAAGTTCTCTTAAACAAATAGTCTCCTAGAACTTATGCTAATAGGTAAGTTAAACATTATTTTAATGGCTTATTTATATATGTCTAAAACAAATAGGCTTTTATGTAGGCTAACAGGCTAACCAGGCATTCGAAAAGGCCAGACTCAGGCCTAAAAAATAAGCTTACGACAGGCTACAGGCCAGACTTAAGCTTCGGTTTTTTGACAGGCTTAGGCTTGACAAAGCCTAGCTCGGCCAGCCTATTTCCACCCCTAGTTGTAATATAATAACTGTAGGATCATTTATTGAAATAATTTTTAATTTTATCATGAAACAATTTTATATTAATGTTAATGTATTTTTTTTAATATCTTTCATATTACTATCAATTATATTTATTTTAAAAAAACTTATACTATAATTACAATAAATATTTTCTGATTTTAATTTCCTTAAATTAACTTGAATAATAGTGACGACATTTTTTTATTGTCCATGGATATTATAAAAATCTTAGATATATTTAAAGTGCACAAAATATTATAATAAAATTTATGAAATAATTAATATCTTATTAATGAAATTATTATACTTTTACAATAATACATAGGATAATACATATATAACATTTGTATTAATTATTTACCCATTCATTGCACTTGAAACATAAAAGTAGAGAATTAATAATTTAAGTTACTATTATAGAAAAATATTTATTCATCTCTTTCAATAAATAAATTATATATTTATAAAAATGAAAGAGAAACACTTTAAAAAAAATTTACCTTAAATTTTCAAAAAAATTATTTCTTGACAATATTTTTGTTGTGTAGGGATATTTTAAAATTTTAGATATATTCAAAGTGCACAAAATATTATAAAAAAGTTATTGAAAATCTTAATAATTTACTAACAAAATTATCATATTATTACAATAATATAATTATAACATTTGTAAATCATTACATTTTGTGAGGTGGTTAACCCTACTCAGTAGTTCCTAGCTAAAAAATTACATTTTTTTTGTAGTGGTATTGAAAAATACCCTATTTTTATAAAGTTGAGTATATGAGATGGTAGTATAATTGAGATGTTTTTATTTTCTTAATTTACTATCTTCTTTTGGTTAAAAACAAAATAATTAATGTTGATTTTTTTGCCTAATTGTAGGGATTTTTTTCGTTGCAGTGATGAATCTTAATTCAATTGATTTAAATATCTATAATTCGGTTCACTTAAATTTTCACAAATTAAATTTATAAAATTTTAAATTCTTATACTTACGCTCAACTTCAATAATATGACCTAAATGAATTCTATTTTTATATATATCGTGATTCAATTTTCACTTTTGTTTAATAAAAATAAAAATAATTTGATAAATTTAAATGAACTAAAACAACAGGTTTGTTATTATGTGAACTCAAATAATAAAGTAATAACCGTTGTTTATCTTTAGTAAAATTAGGGTTTACTGATAAATTCAAATTCAAATATAGCCCAAGCTCTATGATAGTGGGTACCCAACAACTTCCTCCAAAAATCATGTCATCCTGTTGAATCAATATTCCATATAAATAATAATCCTTTAACCTAAAACAAATCTCGTAGAAATTTGAGTGAAGCAAAATGGCCAAGGCTTTCCTAGTTTTAGCTTTTCTTCTTGCATTTATTTTCGAAACTAGTAATGCTGGTTATCTAAGTCCATGGAATCCATTGAACCCTTACGGATATTATTACACAAATTGGGAAGATAAGTGTAAATCGGCTATAATATATATGTCGGTGGAGTGTCAACCATATTTTATGGACAAATATCCAAACACAAGTGACTGTTGTTCTGCTTTTGAATCTATTGTTGCAGAATTCTCCGGCGTCGGTTGCTTCTGTGATACTGTGGAACAGGGTAATTCATCAATGGACGGTGCAATGGCAATCAAGCTACCTACTCTTTGTAACATGACAGACCCTTGTCACCACTGTAAGTAAATTTATTCAGTATTTAAATTCTTTGAGGTTCATCATTCAAATAGTTATTATTATTATTATTATTATTATTATTATTATTATTATTATTATTATTATTATTATTATTATTATTATTATTATTATTATTATTATTATTATTATTATTATTATTATTATTATTATTGTTATGTGACATTGCAGCTAATGCTCCTGGGCTATATCCTTTTGGAGCTGTGTTTTCGATGTTGGCTGTATGTTTTGTGCTGTTGTCCGGCGTCCTTATTTGAATGATCAACCATCTTTTGAGAAGTTCACTATAAAATAGTTTCGAGATATATAATGTGGTTACAATTTATTTTTTTTTAAATTTGCGGTTACATTTTTATGAACTGTAACCTGAATTCTAAAGGTTAATTTCTAGCTGTTTATGTTTTTTCATTGTTTTTTCATTGTTTTTGGGTATTAGTTGAGTTGTTTATTTATTCACTGTTGGAATTTTATATGTATCTTTGAGTTTAAGCTATTTTGTAAACTTATTCATTGTCTTTTTTGGCACTATTTTTTTTGTAAGTAAAAAGGTGAAAGATAGAAAGTTGGGTGTGGTTTGGTTAGCGACCACTTGGATTATATGGTTGGTTAGGAATGGTGGTTGTTTTCGGAAGGAAGCTTGGAATGTAAATAACACCGTTTGGAACATCAAGCACGTGGTGTGGAGGTGGTCTTTTTGTGGGAAAATTACACATCCCAATTATCCTTTCTACGAGTTTAGCAAGGATCCTTTGCTCTTTTTGTCGTAGTTGTAATTGGTGTGTAATCTTCGCTTTTTGTCGGTTTATACCGTCCTTGTGTAAACAGGTTGGAGAACCCTTAGTTCTCCGTTATTAATATATCTTGCTTACACAAAAAATATATACATACATGATACAGCTAAAGAAATATTTCATTCTATTGTGGTAAAATCTGAAACAATTTTCTTACTAATTTTTTTTATAAACAAAAGATAAATTAATAACCGGCAGGTACACAATCCATCAATACCACTCGAAACTGAAATAAAAACGACGTTGATAATATCGGTAGTACGAACTCAACAGTTGAGAGGTAAGACTGCAAATTAACAAATTAATCAAACGCGTGTATAGTATATTACACACTATATAACTTTAAGATAAGAAATAGTCTTAAAATTGAATCCAATTCAATTATATGATTAATCATATTTTAATGAAACAAATGCATATCACTATAATCATATCATATCATCGTATAATTATAAAATGCATAAATTAGAATTAGATTATGATATCACTAAAGCCTAAATCTGACCTGTAGTCTATCGTAGGCTTATTTTTTAGGTCTGAATTTAACCTTTCCGAAAGCCTGATTAGCCTGTTAGCCTACATAAAAGTCTTGTTTTTTGTTTTTTGGTTGAAAAGAGGGCCGAAGCCCAGAAAAGAAAAATAACTACAACGAAGGCTCAAGAGAGCCGAAGATTCCTAAAGCATCATCCTCCAAAGAGTGACTCAAAAAAGATGGCGGTTGATCAAAGTCTTGTTTTAGACATATGTAAATAAGCATTTAAAATAATATTTAAATAAACTAACTAACTAAAAGAACTTATGAGAATAATGTTCATTAATTGTTTTCATCTTATTTTCTCAAGTTCTTCCAGATAATAAGTTTTATTAATGTATTTTAATTCAAAGTACAAAACATAACATAATATAATAATAAAAGTATTCATATTTATTCAAATAGACTAGTCTGATAGGCTTAAAAGTTTTTTTTTAGGGTCTGAGGCCTAACATTTTTAACTAAATAGGCTTATAAAAGAGCCTAGGCCTTTTCTATTTAAATATAATGTGCTGCCGTGTCTGAGCCTATATAGGCTAGTCTGTAGGCCTCTGTTATCGGCCTGACCTATTTCCACCCCTAGTTTTAAGAGGGGGGTTTTAAAAAATTTATCGTCTTAGCAGAACAATCTCGATAAACGAATCTTGATTAAATTATTAATCACAAATCAAACACAAATAAGAATTCTGAATTACCTCTTGAAACGTGATTTAACTTTGATCATGAACGTGGCAAATATCATCGTCTCTACAAAGTCCACATGAGTATAAAGTGGAACAAGGTAGGGATGTCAATGGGGCAGGGAATGTTCGGAGGATGCTTCTCCGCTCCCCGTCCCACCGCTAAATTTATTCCCCATCCTCAATCCCCGCCACGGAGGAATATTTTCCTCCATCCCCACGGATCCCCATGGAGATCCACATAAATTGAATCTTAAGAAAAAAATTATTCTTACCGATCAAAACTATGAGTATTTCGTTACTTTTCCTTATTTTAAAAAAAACCTATCAGTATTTCGTTATTTTTTTCTTTTAAAAAAAACACATATATTTTGCATCTTTCTTTCTTTAAAAATAAAAATACATCTATGAAAAACACATTTATTATGTGTGAGTGTGGCAAATTCATATCTACTAATTTTTTAATTGAATGAAAAATATGTTACTAATGGAAGTAAAATGAATTTGAAAAGTAATTACCATAAGTACTAGGGGTGGAAAAACAGGCCGTCCGCCCCGCTCGTCGCCCGCCCCGCCTTTTGCCCGCCAAAAAGCGAGCGGGGCGGGCATGCCCGCCAAATAAAATGGGCATAAAATACATGCCCGCCCCGCCAAGATGGCGGGCTGGCGGGCGGCGGGCTTACCGCCTATTTTTGCTTATATTTTTTAATAGATTAATAGGCTTTTTTTACCTTTTAATTAAACTTTTCACTTATTTTTTAAAACAATTTTTTATAAAAGCAACTTTTTAACAAATTTACTTAAAAAAATATTACATATATTTATAAATAAATGTATAAAATAAACCACCAAGAATTGAAATTACTAGAATTAACTAAAAAAAGAGTGAGTTTTGGAGGAGAGGCGGGTTTTGGCGGACGGCAGGCTTTGGCGGGGCGGGTATGGCGGACGGCGCGGGTTTTTGCGGGGCAGGCTTTGGCGAGCGGAGGGCCTAAAATTCCAACCTAACCCGTCATTTTTTGGCACCGTTTTGCCACCCCTAATAAGTACAATGAAAAAATGACACTGGTTGTTGTGATAAATGGATGAGACAAAGATAATTGAGAAAAGAAAAAGAGAAGATAGTGTGCGCATTCTATGTATTGGGTGCGCTTTTCTGTTACATTAATATGGTCGGAGTCGAGGAATCTATGGGGCAGGGTACTTTCCCAATCCCCGTCGACCCAAAATGTCATCGGAGGAATTTTTCCCTCCATCCCAATCCCCACGGAAAAAAATTCTCAACTTCAGTGCTCCGAACAGATAATCCCCACAGAGATCTCCATCAACAGATGCAAATTGACATTCCTACATAGTGCTAGTCATTTCTTATTAGAAGAAAATTGACAGTTAACTTTGGTAGGGGGAATGGCTCCTCTATGTATAGAGAGCTTTTAAAATTTTAATGCTCTTATTTTAGACTTTTTCAAAAGAAACTCAATCTTATTTAATTAACATTATTTTAATTAAATAAAGAGACAGAATCCATTGACACTAGGTGTAAGTCTTTTAAGTCTAAAAGACTTACACTAAATCTCAATCGTTAAAAGAATTGATCAAATGGTCATATTATATGAAACTGAAAAATTAAAAAAAATATGGCTTATTCTTTCTCCTAAAAATAGATTATTTATAAGACCGTTTAATTGAATGCTATTAACGGTAGAGATTTGGTGTAAGTCTTTTAGACTTACACTTGTGTCAATGGATCCTGCCTCTTAAATAACATATTATTTATATTTAACTAAACTTTTTAATAAAATAAAAAAAATATTAATTAAATTAATTGTTAATTCTCATTTATTTAATTAAATCATATTTAAACATAAATTATATTTGTGTTGCTTTATTAAATAATACAATTAACATCTAATAAACCAAATTTTATTTAATTTAATCATTTGTTCCAAGGTCCGTATTCTTTATGTGTGACCGGATAGGTTTTTGTTACGTTGGCAATAATATTAAATCACATAATTAATATTATAAACAGTGAACGGTATCTAACAACACATTACTGTTATCCAAGTAACTTGAATGTCATGTGATCTGACATAACATGTCTACGATAATGATCATGTGTACAATTATGTTTTTACCCTTATATCTATATTGAACACAAGGCATGAAATGTGTCACCCTTGTGTAGTCTAATATTTTATTCCTTGATCCTCGATTATAATTGATAACAATAAATAAGCCTAATATCTCATATCGACTTATTTGAGCACAATCATGCATGTTACAGTCATGTTTTATCAAGGGACCCACATTTATTACTCCTGTATACGGAGGAGGGACAAATATCATGTAGGTCACTCATGTCCCTTAGCATGATTTGCAAAGTACCTATCAACTATCTTCATAGTCATCATGTTGCTGATAATGTTTGATTGAAAATAAAGTACTCGACTCCACATCTAGGGTGCATAGTGGTATTACGTCGAAGAGTGATATACACCACTATTAGTATGAGAATAACTTATGACACTTACATAACAAACTATGTAATATTCTCATGGTGGGTTAATGCAATATAAATATTACTCCTAATATTTATAACTACACGAAAACTTGATATCTCATATCTATGACTAGTGAGATACATTCTTCAGTCTACTCACATAATAGTCTCTATGCATTAATGTTGTCACACTTAATCGGTAATTAATAGACTAATTATTGTAAGGAATTTATTATATCATATACAAATAACATAATAAATACAATGTCTAATATATATATATATATATATATATATGGCCTACTCCAACTGTAGCAACCTGCCCTAAAATTTATAGATTAGAGTCGCCACCTATTCTACCAAGGCGAATAGGAAACCTCGCGCAGTTAAGAGATCAGGGTAAGATACTATATTCAGGTCGAGGGAAGGTGTTAGGCACCCTCAACCCTTTCCTATGGTTTGCATTATAGGGTTAATATAAAGAAAGGTGACAGAAAGTTAATAGGGTAAATGGCAAAAATTATCAAAGTTAAAGGTTTATGATTAATTAAGGAACATAATCGGACAAAATGAGATTTATGGGGGAGGGGACTCGCCTTGTTGCCAAGTGCCTACGTATCTCCTTATGGAGAATCAGAGTCAACGTAGTTCGGGGCACAGGGTTGTACGCCTTAGAATTTGATATGGAGGTGTGTTGCACCCCAAAATTTGCCCTCTTTATTGGAGCTATAAGTTAATGATGACGTTTATTTCGTCATCCAAAAATGGAAGAAAAATAATAAAGAGTTTTCATGGGTTTAGGAGGGTAAAGTGTGAAAGAGCGGTTTAAACGGTGAAAGTACGAGAAAATTCATAAATACTATTTGGAAGGTGATACGAGCTAAGTTCCCGCGTTGTCTCCGCTGTTTCGACGATATCTACAACTTTCGTGGTCGGCTCAGGAGCCAATTCTTTGAGGAAGGTTGTCAAATGTGCAAATTACTTGAGAATTCGCGGTGAAAAAACAGTGCTGAATGTAGGGTTTCGGACCTCGGAAAATTCATATCTCCTAATCCGCTCGCCGGATTCGCTTGAAAATTTAACTGGAGCTCCGTGGCATCATTACCAAGATTTCATATGTTCGGACCGAAGGCTAAATATGCATAGAAAATTCCCAGAATTTTAAGGATCGTCGCGTTGTTTCAGTAAAAAGTGTGTTTTCGGGTATGTCGCGCCGAGTTCAAAAATTCATAACTTTTTCGATTTTTATCGTATGAAGTCCATTCCGGCGGCATTTTCTCAGAAATTTTGGTAGCTTCGATTCTTCGTCACACATGCTTGTTCAGATTTCGAGCCGAAGATGGGGTTTTATCGAGTTCTTTGAGCGGTACTCACAAAATTTCGCACAGTCGCGTCAGATGGATCGACGTTTCTCGTCATTCAAACGGGCGTATTTTCTTCATCGCTTATCGGATTGAGGTGCTTCTCGCGGCAATGAGTCACAAATTTGGTCATCTTCATAATGACATTGGTTTCGTTCCTAAATTCAGAGCCGAACCGAGTTTCCTTAAAAATGAGCCAAAATAAGACGCACCGAGGGCAATTTGGACATTTCGCGTTGACAATATATAAACATTTTGCTCTTCACAAATCAAAGGGGACTCTCATAACTTCAATTTCACCCAAAAGATCAAAAACACTTTCTCTCAATTCTCTCTCAATTTGCTTGGATCAAAACCACAAAAACTCACAAAAACTTCATCAATTCAAGATCAAATCTTAAGAACAATTGAAGATCAAAGCACAAATCAAGATCTTCTCCTCCGATTAAAGTGTTGCGCATCTCTCTCCCTATCAAAGGATCTCACGCGCCACTCTCTCCCTCACACCTCTTGAATTTCGTTCGTGTTCGCGTCGTGTTCGCGTTCGTGTTCATTCGATCTCATTCTCTTCGTTCGATCCGGTAAATTCACTACAAACCTTGCTAGATTATTGAATTTGTTGCTTAATTCGACATTGATCATGAAGATTTTTGATTGTGGATGATGGATCTATGATAATTGATGATGATAATTGCTTGTTGACAGCTTCGATTTGTGTTGATCTTGATTATTTGATTGAATTTGAGATTTACCGTTGAGTTGTTGATGATGCTACATGCATGTTGCTTATGATCCAAGAAATTGCATACTAAGTGTTTGATAATTTGAATGTGTGAAGCATTTATGCTTAATTTTGATTTCTAGCATGTGATAATTGATTGTGGAATGATAATTCATGATGCCTACGCTAAATTGATGCCATTTGAGGTTTGATAACAATTGCTCTTGATGATATAATCACAATGCTTACGATTCAATGCTTGCATGCTAATTGTTCGATGGAATGTTTAATTTTGCTCTTAAAGACCGATCAATTTGCTGAATAATGTGCTTTGCTCTTGACTCATAGCATTGCATGTTTGATATTTGCTTGTATGCTGAACATTCATGAAGAATTGCATCATGTTTCCTTGCGAGAAAACTCAATTTTCGGCGTTTGGCACTGCTAGGTCGACCTAGGGTGAGTTTAGGTCGACCTAAAACCTTCATTTTTGATCCTGGCACTGCTAGGTCGACCTAGGGTGAGTTTAGGTCGACCTAAAACCTTCATTTTTGACCATGGCACTGTTAGGTCGACCCAGGGTGAGTTTAGGTCGACCTGGAGCTGTTTATTTCGTTTCTGGACCTGTTAGGTCGACCTAGGTCGAAGGTAGGTCGACCTACTTTTGTTTTCTTTGCTTCCTAACTTCAATCTTTCATATCTTTTTGCTCGTAACTCCGATTTGCGCGTTCTTTATACCGTTGGAAAGCTTGTGAAACGTGCTATCTTGTGAGATGATTGGTATTGATTGATTGTGGTTTATTCATCTTTGTTTTCCCCTTTACATTTTGTTGTTCATTTCATGTTTGCATTAGTTATTCCTTTTCTTTTAGATTAGAAGGTAATAACGCAATTCCGATTGCGATGTTTTGTTATCTCTAACTTGTGTGCTAGTGTGCAAGGCTTTTGGACGGTCACCGATCGATACTCATTGCTTGAGTGTTCCGCTTCACTTGCGGAATACGATTATATCTCGTTTGACTCGTATCGTGTTCTCGACTTGGAGACACGATCTTATTGCTTTATATCTGCTTGTTTGGTTTGCTTGTTACTCTTGCAGGTGTATCGTGATTATGCTCGACGCGCGTGTCGACCTTTGTGTGCTTTATGGCTAATCGGTGTGCTGACCATTTGCTTTTGCTTTGCTAGCTCGCTTGCGGGATTCTAGTTTCTTCGCTTCGCCTCTCTTTAGTTTACGGATCATCATCCGTTTGGTATTGATCCCGTTTCATTTTATTTCTCTCGCACTTTATCGCCTCCCCGCATCATCCTATAACATGAGAAGTAGGACCTAGACATGCATCTGGCCAAGCCCTCGAAAGAGGCTCTGTTTTTGTTGGTGTGTTTATATTTGTGCTTTGCGGCAGGGAGTCACGGTGTAATAAGTCCTATATGGCACTCCGTTAAGTCCTCATGGAAGGCATGCGGTCAAGGGTTCGTAATCAACCCCCTCCTAGTCTCATCGAGTCTGTTTGGTATGCGCACGCCTCGCGTTGCTCGCTTCCGAACATGCAAAAGATCTTGTTATCGAGTATGTCAGGAAAAGGGTTCATGTAGCCGGACCCCCGCCTTTCCTATAGCTCGCGTCGCTCGACGTTGACGCTCGGTGTACGCACGCACCGTTTTCCTTTATGATCCGTGACGGCTTGGTTGCTGAGAGGGGTCCGCCCTCTTGTCTATGGCCCGACCATTTTCACGAGGTCTAATGCTTGGTTGACTTGGGTTGAGCTGCTCCCCTTGGCTATGGCGGGACCGTTTTTCTACCATTCGGTCAGTACCGTTGGTTTTGTTTGCTTTACGAGCGAATGCTCGTTTGTGTGCTATTTGTTTGCTTTTGCCCTTTTCTTGTAGGTTGTTTAGTTTAGTTAGATTTGCACCCTTTGTATGATAACATTAGGTAGCAAGCTTTCCCCCCTTAGCTTAGGTCTTCCTCATGCATTCTTTAAAACACAAACCACACTCTTTGATTTTCTTTTCTTAAGAGCTTGTTATTTCCGCTCCATTCCCAAGCATAAGTCTCCAAAGGTCGAGCAGCGGAGTGTGAATGTAACTCGTTCACCTAAAAAACACAAAACAAACAGAAATTAGTTAGCCGAGCTACGGTAGCTCTGATTCTGCAAAACAGATACGTAGGCAGCGGGGTAGGGCCCGTGCGAGCACAATCCTTTCTTTTCCCTACATTCTGCATTCATTTTAGTCCAGATTAGCGTAGATTTGTTACACACCCATAGTTTTAGACACAAGCGTGGATACCATCGAGTACGATGGGCGCGAGGGGTGCTAATACCTTCCCCTTGCGTAACCGACTCCCTTACCCTTTTCTCTGGTCGTGAGACCGTTGTTTTGTTTTGTGGTTTGCTGGCATTCCCTTCCTTTTCAGGATAAATATGTTAGTGGCGACTCTGTTAATTTTCGCGGTAGCGACAGCTGGCGACTCTGCTGGGGAACGTCTCGACCTGTTGCTGGTCCGGACTTAGCGAGTTGATCCTAGCGCTTGTGTGTTTATCTTTGGGTGTTTTTACTGCTTTGCATATTTATCTGTTTGCATTGCATTCTATGTGCGCTTTTACTTTTATGCATCATATTCTGGACTGGCTGGATATCTGTCTGTTGGGTGGGTGTTTCAAGAGGTAAAAGGCCCAATACCCAGGCTATGTGTGAACCATAGGAACCCTAGGATAGAGTGGGAGCATGGTTTGTCTCGAGGTGTACGTCTCGGGATGGATTATGTGACCACGAGCAGAGTAGTGGTTTCAAACGGAGGTATTATCATCACCCGCTTCCGCGCTGTGATGATGCTTACCTTCGGGCGGACCGTATACTGCGTTTCATGACCTTACCTTGGCCTAGATTTTACCCGTGAGTGGGGCGGGAATCAATGATCATATTAACAGGTACATTGTTGGTGACCGCTGTTCTTGTTCGTGGGTTACCGCTGTTCTCGTTCGTGGGTTACCGCTGTTCTTGTTCGAGTGTACTATGGTCCTTGTTCGTGGGGTACTATGGTTCTTGTTCGAGTGGTAGTCTGTGTTCTATTCCAAGTGTGTTATTGACTATGGGCTTTGGTTCCGTGGATTGACATTCTATGTTCCGTGTGGTACCATCTGAGGCCGAATCTTTGGCTTTGCACTATGTGTGTTACCGGCAGCCCAGAATGCCCGGTGGGCGGCAACAAGCCCCACCACTTTGCATCATTGCATATTTACTTTCTAAAAAATGATGTACAAAAAATAACTAGCATACATGTTCCTTCCATTTCCAAGGAGTCATATCTTTAAGCCTCGTGTCGAGCTCTTATATCTTTTGTTATCAAAAAAATCAAAGCACGAGGATTCCTTGGAAATTGAATGAACATGGCATTTCACGCATACCATGCATCTCATACATTTCATGCATAACAGGTGTTCAGGATCGAGGACCTCTTATTCAGATTTGGTATTCTGTCACCAGACTCAGAGACTTGACTTGTTCTTATTGTGTGTTCAAAGATCAGTTATGGAACAACTTTGTGGGGATTTGACCAAGAAGAAAGTTCAGTTGGGGTTGTTTATGAAGACATGCAAGTTGTGACTCATGCTCAAGGACTCTTAGCAAGTTCAAATCATAGAGCTCTTTGGGGATCTCTTCCACAACCTTACGGTTTCTGAAGTTCCTCATCAGCGATTAATTCTCCTTTTCTCTCGTGAATTCAAGGGGTATGTTCTTAGCAAAGACGGAAGAGGTTTGAAGGGCGAGTGTATCTAATCCTCATGTCTTATGCTCACTTGCTTCCAAGCTTGCTTTATTTGCAACTGGTTAAGCTATGTACTGTGGGGATGTCTACATATTCTTTGCTTGATGACGATGACACTAGGTGTGAATTCTATTCTGGGGCACCTTGTCGTGATGTTAGGATCTACAAGTCTTTGAAGTTGCTTGGGGCTCCCGAACGAGGGATAAGCAAGACATTGTCTATCTTGAGCATTGCACCATTCGCATTGCTCGAATCCCTAAAGCACTTACAAAATTCCATGCGACTTCGCCAGAACTCTCCGATTCAGAGTGGGGCACCTGATAGTGCTGTGTCTTCCAAGGATGTGGAGGAATTATTGAGAATCATCAGGAAGTCTGATTACAAAGTTGTTGAGCAGTTGGGTCAGACCCAGTCAAAGATTTCTATCTTGCAACTGTTGATGTGTTCAGAAGGTCATAGAGATGCTCTCTTGAGAATCCTAAATGGTGCTTACGTCCCGCATGAAATATCTGTGAATCAGCTAGAAGCGGTAGCCAATAATATCTCCGCTGGGAACGGTTTGGGATTTACGGATCGTGATCTTCCTCCAGAAGGGAGAAACCATAACAAGGCTTTGCATATTTCGATTGAGTGTAAGGGGACGACTTTGTCCCGTGTTCTGGTTGATACTGGGTCTTCTTTGAACGTGCTTCCCAAATCAGCTCTAATGAGAATTGACTATGCCGGTGTGGAGTTAAGGCCTAGTGAGTTGGTAGTGCGCGCCTTTGACGGTTCAAGGAGGTCTGTGTTCGGAGAGGTAGATCTACCAATCCAGATTGGTCCTCAGATCTTTACTACAACCTTTTATGTGATGGATATTCAACCTGCTTACTGTTGTCTGTTGGGACGACCGTGGATTCACAAGGCTGGTGCTGTGACATCCACTCTTCATCAGAAGTTGAAGTATCCGGTTGACGGTAAAGTAGTGACAGTTTGTGGTGAAGAAGATTATATCGTGAGTCACTTGTCCTCTTTCCGATATGTGGAGATCGAAGGTGAGATACATGAGACGCCGTTCCAAGCGTTTGAGGCTGTGAACGCTGTGAGAACTCCTCCTTATGAGATAACGAAGCCAGAAACGATTATGTCTTCTCTGAAAGACGCTCAGGTTGTTGTTGAGACTGGAAAGGTGGAAGGCTGGGGGCAAGTAATTGATGTGCGTCCCAAATTTGACAAGAATGGTCTTGGTTTCAGTCCTGGAAAGCGTATTGCATCGCCAAAGCCTAATATCCTTAGCCCGATCAAGTTTGTAAGTGGTGGTGTCATTCAAGATGGCCAGGTTAATGCCATTGTCAATGGCGAGGAGGTGGATAGTGATTGTGACTTTAATAGCTGGATTCGTCCAAGTATTCCTGGGGAGATGCCTCGCAACTGGACAATCGAAGATGTCATCCAAGTTACACAAGCTCAGGAGTAAATTCCTTGTTTTTACTTTTCTTATCATGCAATAATTCCTATGCTCTGCCCAAGGCGTAGTGAATCATTTGTAGGGCCATGCAGTTCGCATTTTCAAAGTTAATCATGAAATAAAAGGACGTTTTTGCATTCAAATGTTTTGCTCTTTGTCTTTCTTTTAACTTTTTCCTTTAAATGGCAATGTTTTTGCACACACTCGCACATAGCTTAATAAAAATAAAACTAAAATAAAAACATCAATCATGCAGATGTTCCACTACCACGGATTTCATTGGTAACAGTTCCGCTATTGCTTATTATGATTTTGACAATCCGATCTACCAAGCCGAGGAGGAAGCTTATGAAGATTGTGATCTCCCCGATGAGTTGGCCAGATTGTTGAAGCAAGAAAAGAAAGCGATTCAGCCGCATCAGGAGGAAATTGAGATGGTAAATGTTGGCACTAAAGAGCAAGTCCGAGAAGTCAAGATAGGGGCTGCGCTTGAGAATAGTGTGAAGCAGAGGCTTATTACTATGTTGAAAGAGTATGCGGATATCTTTGCTTGGTCCTATGAGGATATGCCTGGTCTCGATACAGATATTGTGGTACATCGTCTACCTCTCAAGGAAGATAGTCCTCCTGTCAAACAGAAGCTTCGAAGGACTCGCCCAGATATGTCTGAGAAGATTAAGAAAGTGGTTGAGAAACAATTTGATGCTGGCTTTCTGCAAGTTGTGAATTACCCGCCGTGGGTCGCTAATATTGTTCCTGTGCCTAAGAAGGACGGAAAGGTCAGGATGTGTGTGGACTACAGAGATCTTAATAGGGCGAGTCCAAAGGATGACTTTCCTCTTCCTCACATTGATGTGTTGGTGGATAATACTGCTCCTTTCAAAGTGTTTTCCTTCATGGATGGCTTCTCTGGGTACAATCAGATCAAGATGGCACCAGAAGACATGGAGAAAACAACGTTTATCACACCGTGGGGAACTTTCTGCTATAAAGTCATGCCTTTTGGGTTGAAAAACGCAGGGGCAACGTATCAGCGCGCCATGGTGACTCTTTTTCACGACATGATTCACAAAGAGATTGAAGTGTATGTTGACGACATGATTGCAAAGTCTCACACTGAAGAAGAGCACTTGGTTCACTTGCAGAAGTTGTTTGAAAGGCTTCGGGAATTCAGACTGAGGTTGAATCCGAACAAATGCACTTTCGGAGTGCGATCCGGAAAGTTGTTGGGCTTTGTTGTTAGTGGAAAAGGTATTGAGGTCGATCCTGCGAAAATAAAAGCTATACAAGAGATGCCTGAGCCGAGAACAGAAAAAGAGGTTCGTGGTTTCTTAGGGAGATTGAACTACATTGCTAGATTCATCTCTCATCTTACGGCCACTTGTGAACCAATATTCAAATTACTAAGAAAAGATCAGACAGCCAGGTGGAATAATGATTGTCAAAAAGCATTCGAAAAAGTGAAAGAGTATCTGCAGGAACCTCCGATACTAATGCCTCCAGTTCCAGGAAGGCCTTTGATTATGTACCTCACAGTTCTTGAAAACTCAATGGGATGTGTGCTGGGTCAACATGACTAGTCTGGCCGAAAAGAGCATGCAATATACTACCTTAGCAAAAAGTTTACCGACTGTGAATCCCGATACTCACTGCTCGAGAAAACTTGTTGTGCTTTGGTGTGGGCTGCTCGCCGGCTGAGGCAGTATATGTTGGTTCACACCACCTTACTGATTTCCAAGATGGATCCTATCAAGTATGTTTTTGAGAAGCCCGCTCTTTCCGGAAGAGTAGCCAGATGGCAAATGATTTTGACTGAATATGATATCCAGTATACTACCCAGAAAGCCATCAAAGGTAGTGTGTTGGCGGATTATCTTGCGCACCAGCCGGTCGAAGATTATGAACCGATGAAGTTTGAATTCCCCGATGAGGATGTGTTGTACATCAGAGATTGTAACATTCCCGGACCGGAGGAAGGACCCGAACCAGGATCGCGATGGACGCTCGTGTTCGATGGTGCCTCTAATGCACTCGGGAATGGTGTTGGAGCTGTAATTACTTCTCCATCAGGTTTTCATATTCCGTTTACAGCCAGAATCTGTTTTGATTGCACTAATAACATGGCTGAGTATGAAGCCTGCATTTATGGTATCGAAGCTGCGATCGATTTGCGAATCAAATACTTGAAAGTTTATGGGGATTCCAATCTTGTCATTAGCCAGATCAATGGAGATTGGGAAACCCGCCATCAGAATCTGATTCCATACAGGGAGCATGTGATGAGACTCATTCCGTACTTTGATGAGATCACATTCGAGCATATTTCTAGAGAAGAGAACAATCTTGCTGATGCTCTCGCTACTTTGGCTTCCATGTTCAAAGTGAAATGGGCCAATGAAGCGCCTAACATCACCATCAACAGATTGGACGAACCAGCATTTTGCTTTGAGGCTGATGTTGAGTTGGATGGTAATCCCTGGTATCATGATATCAAAAGGTTCCTCGAAACTCAAGAGTATCCTCCCGAAGCGTCGATGACTGATAAGAAGTTTCTGAGAAGGTTTGCAGCTAAGTTTTACCTCAACGGTGGTGTATTGTACAAGAGGCATCATGACGGTGTGTTGCTCCGATGTGTTGTGAAGGAAGAAGCTTCAAAAATCATAGAGGAAATGCACGAAGGCGAGTTTGGTACCCATTCTAGTGGGCATACAATGGCTAAGAAGATCTTGAGGGCTGGTTACTATTGGTCCACTATGGAAACTGATTGTCATAACCATGTCAGAATTTGTCACAAGTGCCAGATCTATGCTGATAAAGTGCACGTGCCGCCTGTGCCGTTGAATGTCTTGACTTCTCCGTGGCCTTTTGCAATGTGGGGCATTGACATGATTGGAGAGATTAAGCCTACTGCCTCTAATGGACATCGATTCATTTTGGTTGCCATCGATTACTTCACCAAGTGGGTTGAAGCCGCATCTTATGCGAATGTTACCAAACAAGTGATTACTCGCTTTATCAAACACAACATAATCTGTCGTTATGGGATTCCTGAGAAGATCATTACTGATAATGGATCGAATCTCAATAACAAGATGATGAAGGAGCTTTGTGAGTCCTTCAAGATTAAGCATCACAATTCTTCTCCGTATCGTCCAAAGATGAATGGCGCTGTTGAAGCGGCCAACAAAAACATTAAGAAGATTGTGCAGAAGATGGTAGTGACGTACCGAGATTGGCACGAGATGTTACCTTTCGCTTTGCATGGTTATCGTACCTCTGTGCGTACATCGACTGGGGCAACTCTTTTCTCACTGGTTTATGGTATGGAAGCAGTATTGCCAGTTGAAGTTGAGATCCCTTCCTTGAGGATTATGAAAGACGTCGAGCTTGACGAGTCAGAATGGGTACAAAATCGTTTGGATCAGTTAAACCTCATTGATGAGAAGCGCTTAGCGGCTATTGGTCATGGTCAGGTATACCAAAAGAAGATGAGAAAAGCTTTTGACAAGCGGGTGCGACCCCAAAGCTACAAACCAGGTGACCTGGTACTCAAAAGAATCATTCTCCCTCAAGGCGATCCTCGAGGCAAGTGGACTCCGACGTATGAAGGCCCCTTTGTTGTGCAGAAAGTATTCTCTGGCGGCGCCATGATGCTTGCAACGATGGATGGCGAGAACTTTCCGCACCCTGTGAACGCAGATGTAGTCAAAAAATACTTCGCATAGACCTGATAAAAAAAAAGAAGAGAAAAAAAAAAGAAAAAAAAAGAAGAAAAAAAAAGAGAAAAGAAAATGAATCAGGCAAAAGAATGAAAAAGAAACAAATATACCCGCTAAGTTGAAAACCCGAAAGGGCGGCTTAGGCAAAAAAGGGACAAAAGCGAACGACTACATCTCGCATGCCACCATGGCAATCACTCTTCATACATGCTTAGGGCTCCCGACCGAGGGATAAGCAAGACTCCGTGTTCTTGAGTTTGCACCGGGCAGCTCAAATCCCTAAAGCATGCACAACATCCACTCACTTTGTTTAGGGCTCCCGACCGAGGGATAAGCAAGACTCCGTGTTCTTGAGTTTGCATCGCTGGCAACTCAAATCCCTAAAGGCGCTCACAAACCCCGTCGGGTCCACAAGTTTGGTGATGTCATATCAATCAGTTGTTAAATCGGGCAGTGATCAATCCTAATGAGTACGGTCTTCCAAAGCAAGGAGATGAGAGCGTCGGAGTTATAAAAGTGATAGCGGGATCGAAACCAATGGATATCCATTTCACATTGCCATTTCTCTCGTACTCAATAAATGTGTGGTTACCTCTTACTAGGAACTACTTCTGAAAAGTGTTCGCTCTTTTATGAGCATTCCTTTTGCAATTAATAAAGATCCTTTTTATCTTAAACAACTGTTTTCTTTTACCGTTTTGTTTGCATAAAACGTCCTAAGTTTGTGTTAAACTTTGCATATGAAAACTGCATTGCTTTTACAATACATGATTAGAAATGAAACCTTTGAATCTACTTCGGAGTTTTGTGTAACTGGGATGGCAGGCTAAGATACCATGCTATATCCTGGGGCATTTGCATTTGTTTGTCTCGCAGGTACATGTTTGCAAGCGCTTCGTATCAGCACATCGGCGGACTTAATCATGAGAGATTCTCACTCCCCAGCCGAGTGTTTCTTAAGGAAAGATTCTCATTCCTCAGCTGAGTACTTTCAGATGGGACTTTCTTTGCTCCAGGATTCTCATATCCTCAGTAAAGCACATCTTAATGCATTCTCTATGCTCCAGAAGCCTTATTCCCGACGGAATGCTTTCTCCCCAGTTGAATCATGATGGAATGGTGTCTGATTCCCCAGCTAGCTCTTAATGAGGTTCCTTGCCCGAGTTCCTCGTTTTCCCCAGTAGAGGGCTTTCTCTCCCCAACAGATTGACCTGTTCTCCCCAGGAGAGTCATATTATTCCCCAGTGGAGTTGTCTTAACAAAGGTTCTTATGTCAAGTTCCTTATCCCCAGCGGATTTCTCATATCCTCAGCAGCTTGCTTTGCAGAAGTGTTCATCTCCCCTCACTGAGTTTCTTTCCTCAGCAGAGATTCATATGCATCCTCAGCAGGATCTGTTCTCATCTAGGATTTCCCCAGCGGAATGCGTCCTACACCAGCAAGTTGGTTACTCTTCACCAGAGTTATCTCCATAACTTGTCTTTACCTTCACATCCCCAGAGTGTTGAGAATTTGCTTCTCCAATGAAGTTGCATGGGTCTTCCCCAAGCAATTAAGTGGGATGTTCATATCTTCAAGCAAGATTTATTCCCCAACCAGAGCTCGCATCTAGATTTGATCGTCTCCAGCAGATTTCTGATTCAACTTGGCCAGCTCGCAGTTTGTGACCCTTGGTCACCCATCTTGTCCTCCCCGCAGAGTTCCATACTCTCTCCAGGACTTCTTCAGCAATTCAGTGCTCCTCCGTTGTCTCCCTAAGCAACGTTCGAATCATGCATCATTTGCATTGCATTCTCAAAAGCGTATAGCGTCTTCCTTCTCGAAAACGTTATTCCATACACATTCATACATACATCATGCATAAACCATATCATATATGTTGTCTCTTTCTACAAGAAAGTCATCCAGATTCAAATGCTCCATAGAGAGCAATATTCGCCAAGTCATTACAGGCGCTTATCCTGATATTTCGAATCAGAAGAGGATTGTTCTACTTATTTTTTGGCACAGCTCAGATCAGTTCAAAGACATTCCTATTCCCGATGCCCCCAGATCGGTGGAAGATATTTGTTCCTATTCCTGATAAATCAGACTTTCAGTTGAAGGAACCGCCTCCGGATCTCCCAAGATCTTCCGAAGGAGCAAGCCCTCTGATACATCAGATCAGTTGGAAATATCTACTCCCTGACGATTTAGTTCGTTCAGAAGAAGAAACTCGTTTGCCCAGTCCTGATACCTTACTATCAGTTGAGGACGTTTTCTTTACCCGGCGTACACAGTTCGGAAGAAACATCCGTTCCTATCCTAATATCCAGTTTCAGATTAGTTGAAGGAACCGCCTCCGGATCTCCCGTGATCTTACTAAGGAGCAAGCCACTGATATCATCAGATCAGATGGAGATGTTTGCCTGATCGACTTTGTCTTTCAGATGAAGATTGTCCTACTTATTTTCTGGCATCATGTCCAGATCAGTTTAAAGGCATTCTTTCCCCGGCGTACACAGTTCGGAAGAGATATTGTTCCTATCCTGATATCCAGCTCAGTTGAAGGAACTGCCTCCGGATCCCCGTGGTCTTACGAAGGAGCTAGCCGCTAATTCCCAGATTAGTAGGAATATCTACCTGATGATTTAATTGCATCAGAAGAGATGTCTGCCCAGATTCCCAGATCAGAGATACTTTTACCCGTTGATGTCCAGATCAACCGGCGTATCTCCTTCGATTCCCAGATCGACTTAAGACATCTATCCCGATGCAAGTTCGGAGACATTTGCTACGTCTGATACCCAGATCAGTCGAGATGTTCCTTCTCTTGATGCCCAGATCATTTGAAGTGTTTTCCCCTGCCTGTGGGTGCCCGTTCCTCCTTTTTCACAAGTAGGAGCATATTTATTATCCAGATCAATTGAAGTTTTTTCCCCTGCTCGCGGGGTGGTACATTCCTTCTTGTTACAAGATGGAATCTTCTATTGATCAAGAGCGCAAATTTTCGAGTTCATTCTGGTATTCAATCTCCTTCCACCTCGACGGTTCGAAACTTTCGTTTCTCACTCGCCAGGTTCAAGAAGTTTGAATAGGGGCAGCTGTTGCACCCCAAAATTTACCCTCTTTATTGGAGCTATAAGTTAATGATGACGTTTATTTCGTCATCCAAAAATGGAAGAAAAATAATAAAGAGTTTTCATGGGTTTAGGAGGGTAAAGTGTGAAAGAGCGGTTTAAACGGTGAAAGTACGAGAAAATTCATAAATACTATTTGGAAGGTGATACGAGCTAAGTTCCCGCGTTGTCTCCGCTGTTTCGACGATATCTACAACTTTCGTGGTCGGCTCAGGAGCCAATTCTTTGAGGAAGGTTGTCAAATGTGCAAATTACTTGAGAATTCGCGGTGAAAAAACAGTGCTGAATGTAGGGTTTCGGACCTCGGAAAATTCATATCTCCTAATCCGCTCGCCGGATTCGCTTGAAACTTTAACTGGAGCTCCGTGGCATCATTACCAAGATTTCATATGTTCTGACCGAAGGCTAAATATGCATAGAAAATTCCCAGAATTTTAAGGATCGTCGCGTTGTTTCAGTAAAAAGTGTGTTTTCGGGTATGTCGCGCCGAGTTCAAAAATTCATAACTTTTTCGATTTTTATCGTATGAAGTCCATTCCGGCGGCATTTTCTCAGAAATTTTGGTAGCTTCGATTCTTCGTCACACATGCTTGTTCAGATTTCGAGCCGAAGATGGGGTTTTATCGAGTTCTTTGAGCGGTACTCACAAAATTTCGCACAGTCGCGTCAGATGGATCGACGTTTCTCGTCATTCAAACGGGCGTATTTTCTTCATCGCTTATCGGATTGAGGTGCTTCTCGCGGCAATGAGTCACAAATTTGGTCATCTTCATAATGACATTGGTTTCGTTCCTAAATTCAGAGCCGAACCGAGTTTCCTTAAAAATGAGCCAAAATAAGACGCACCGAGGGCAATTTGGACATTTCGCGTTGACAATATATAAACATTTTGCTCTTCACAAATCAAAGGGGACTCTCATAACTTCAATTTCACCCAAAAGATCAAAAACACTTTCTCTCAATTCTCTCTCAATTTGCTTGGATCAAAACCACAAAAACTCACAAAAACTTCATCAATTCAAGATCAAATCTTAAGAACAATTGAAGATCAAAGCACAAATCAAGATCTTCTCCTCCGATTAAAGTGTCGCGCATCTCTCTCCCTATCAAAGGATCTCACGCGCCACTCTCTCCCTCACACCTCTTGAATTTCGTTCGTGTTCGCGTCGTGTTCGCGTTCGTGTTCATTCGATCTCATTCTCTTCGTTCGATCCGGTAAATTCACTACAAACCTTGCTAGATTATTGAATTTGTTGCTTAATTCGACATTGATCATGAAGATTTTTGATTGTGGATGATGGATCTATGATAATTGATGATGATAATTGCTTGTTGACAGCTTCGATTTGTGTTGATCTTGATTATTTGATTGAATTTGAGATTTACCGTTGAGTTGTTGATGATGCTACATGCATGTTGCTTATGATCCAAGAAATTGCATACTAAGTGTTTGATAATTTGAATGTGTGAAGCATTTATGCTTAATTTTGATTTCTAGCATGTGATAATTGATTGTGGAATGATAATTCATGATGCCTACGCTAAATTGATGCCATTTGAGGTTTGATAACAATTGCTCTTGATGATATAATCACAATGCTTACGATTCAATGCTTGCATGCTAATTGTTCGATGGAATGTTTAATTTTGCTCTTAAAGACCGATCAATTTGCTGAATAATGTGCTTTGCTCTTGACTCATAGCATTGCATGTTTGATATTTGCTTGTATGCTGAACATTCATGAAGAATTGCATCATGTTTCCTTGCGAGAAAACTCAATTTTCGGCGTTTGGCACTGCTAGGTCGACCTAGGGTGAGTTTAGGTCGACCTAAAACCTTCATTTTTGATCCTGGCACTGCTAGGTCGACCTAGGGTGAGTTTAGGTCGACCTAAAACCTTCATTTTTGACCATGGCACTGTTAGGTCGACCCAGGGTGAGTTTAGGTCGACCTGGAGCTGTTTATTTCGTTTCTGGACCTGTTAGGTCGACCTAGGTCGAAGGTAGGTCGACCTACTTTTGTTTTCTTTGCTTCCTAACTTCAATCTTTCATATCTTTTTGCTCGTAACTCCGATTTGCGCGTTCTTTATACCGTTGGAAAGCTTGTGAAACGTGCTATCTTGTGAGATGATTGGTATTGATTGATTGTGGTTTATTCATCTTTGTTTTCCCCTTTACATTTTGTTGTTCATTTCATGTTTGCATTAGTTATTCCTTTTCTTTTAGATTAGAAGGTAATAACGCAATTCCGATTGCGATGTTTTGTTATCTCTAACTTGTGTGCTAGTGTGCAAGGCTTTTGGACGGTCACCGATCGATACTCATTGCTTGAGTGTTCCGCTTCACTTGCGGAATACGATTATATCTCGTTTGACTCGTATCGTGTTCTCGACTTGGAGACACGATCTTATTGCTTTATATCTGCTTGTTTGGTTTGCTTGTTACTCTTGCAGGTGTATCGTGATTATGCTCGACGCGCGTGTCGACCTTTGTGTGCTTTATGGCTAATCGGTGTGCTGACCATTTGCTTTTGCTTTGCTAGCTCGCTTGCGGGATTCTAGTTTCTTCGCTTCGCCTCTCTTTAGTTTACGGATCATCATCCGTTTGGTATTGATCCCGTTTCATTTTATTTCTCTCGCACTTTATCGCCTCCCCGCATCATCCTATAACATGAGAAGTAGGACCTAGACATGCATCTGGCCAAGCCCTCGAAAGAGGCTCTGTTTTTGTTGGTGTGTTTATATTTGTGCTTTGCGGCAGGGAGTCACGGTGTAATAAGTCCTATATGGCACTCCGTTAAGTCCTCATGGAAGGCATGCGGTCAAGGGTTCGTAATCAACCCCCGCCTAGTCTCATCGAGTCTGTTTGGTATGCGCACGCCTCGCGTTGCTCGCTTCCGAACATGCAAAAGATCTTGTTATCGAGTATGTCAGGAAAAGGGTTCATGTAGCCGGACCCCCGCCTTTCCTATAGCTCGCGTCGCTCGACGTTGACGCTCGGTGTACGCACGCACCGTTTTCCTTTATGATCCGTGACGGCTTGGTTGCTGAGAGGGGTCCGCCCTCTTGTCTATGGCCCGACCATTTTCACGAGGTCTAATGCTTGGTTGACTTGGGTTGAGCTGCTCCCCTTGGCTATGGCGGGACCGTTTTTCTACCATTCGGTCAGTACCGTTGGTTTTGTTTGCTTTACGAGCGAATGCTCGTTTGTGTGCTATTTGTTTGCTTTTGCCCTTTTCTTGTAGGTTGTTTAGTTTAGTTAGATTTGCACCCTTTGTATGATAACATTAGGTAGCAAGCTTTCCCCCCTTAGCTTAGGTCTTCCTCATGCATTCTTTAAAACACAAACCACACTCTTTGATTTTCTTTTCTTAAGAGCTTGTTATTTCCGCTCCATTCCCAAGCATAAGTCTCCAAAGGTCGAGCAGCGGAGTGTGAATGTAACTCGTTCACCTAAAAAACACAAAACAAACAGAAATTAGTTAGCCGAGCTACGGTAGCTCTGATTCTGCAAAACAGATACGTAGGCAGCGGGGTAGGGCCCGTGCGAGCACAATCCTTTCTTTTCCCTACATTCTGCATTCATTTTAGTCCAGATTAGCGTAGATTTGTTACACACCCATAGTTTTAGACACAAGCGTGGATACCATCGAGTACGATGGGCGCGAGGGGTGCTAATACCTTCCCCTTGCGTAACCAACTCCCTTACCCTTTTCTCTGGTCGTGAGACCGTTGTTTTGTTTTGTGGTTTGCTGGCATTCCCTTCCTTTTCAGGATAAATATGTTAGTGGCGACTCTGTTAAATTTCGCGGTAGCGACAAGGTGTTTGAAGTTGTTTTGTGCTTTGAAAGGCATTTTGAGTTGCCTGGTTGAAAAGGATGAAAATCCGTAGTTTGGTACTAGTAGTTTGAAAAGGTTTGGGAAGTGTTTTAGGATTTGGGCGTACAACCCTGATTTTAATTTGTTACCATTAGTTGCGATAATCAATAGGTTTGATTACCATGGCTAACGGATTGAAGGGAGGATTGCTAACCACTATAATCGATAGATTCGATTATCCCGAATAGCAAATGTGTGTATTTTAAATAATTTAATTTTATTGTTATCCCTCATAATCAATAGCTTTGATTACGAATAATAACGAATTCGATAAAGAGGAAGTGCTAATCATCGTAACCAATAGATTTGGTTGCAACCATTTAGCAAAATAAATGTTATTTTAATTTACAGGATTTGATTAATTAAATAAATCGATTATTAATCATTGCGACTCAATAGGTTTAGTCGGAACAAATAATAAATAAAAATGCTGAAACTTTGGCCAAATGGCCAATGGGATTGGGCAAACCCTAATGGACGAATAAACCTTTCTAGGGTTTTTTATGGGTTTATAACAATTAAAATTAATTAAATTAATTAAGTCGAGTAATCGAATAATCGGGAATATCATCGGGAACATAGTCCTAATCCTATTTATATTATTAATCCTAATTTGTATTCTAATTAAATAAATTAAGCAAGTTAAACATGATTAATGAATATTAATTTAAATACTCTGAATAATTAAATAATAGAATAAACAAAATATAGGAGAACCTGGCTCCGATCTGGTGGTGTGCGCCTGAGAAGGTCTATAGTGTGCCCTCAGTTTCTTATGCGTGGGATTTGTTGTCTGCTGGATCCAAGGGTTGTTAGCTGATGACGCGTCGTATGCTGGCGTGAGGGAAAGGCAGCAGATCTATGACTTGTGTCTTATTAAAAAAATAATGTTGGGAGTGGGGATCGAACCGGAACCCCCTTACTCACGCTATAACCCTGTCAAACCAACCACACTCATCAACTATTAGTATTATACCTCAAAATAAGAAATAAAAAAATAAAGTGAACAAAGGCATGAGCAGAATACAAACGCGCGCGTAAGCCAAATATTTGAAATCGGCCAATTACACGATGCCACGTTATCTTCTTCTTCGTGGGGAACCTGCAGGGTTCCTTTTACACCGCTTTTGTAGGTTAGGTATAAAAACGTAAACTTTCCACACCTGTCCCTTCCCAAATCCCTCATACACGCATGAAAATTAGAACTAAGACCATGGTTGGTTTCGTCTCAACCAATCGGATTCAATAGTACCTGTTGCAAGCTCTAATTTTGGCTAAATCGACCAACCCCCAAAAGGTGAGTTATGAACCCTAATATGGTAAATCACCGTATACGCACCAAACGAACAAATTGATAGCCCAGGAATGATCATTGCATCATACCAAAGCAAGATACGTGTTCAAAACATGATTATGATTCGTAAATTGCGTGAATCGATTCAAAAAAACAAAACGACCAACCGTGTGTTCCTGAGTGTGATTTTGGAACGCTCTGATCATGGATGATGATTGGAACTGCTTTAGAACATCTCCAGGAACGTTTTAGAATCCCTCAAACTCCCTGAATCGCCCTTAATTCTGAATTCAATTTTTAATTTTTCTTTCAAGTTTGAAGCTCGGCCATGGCTCTTGGAGGTCCGAAAAACCACCCCTTTTGCATCTGCAATTGCTTAGTATATATATGAGACTAAATTAGGGTAACCAACTTGTAAGGAATCCAATCCAATCTTCTTCTTTGATGGTGAAGATTTTGATTGGAAATTAGTTATCAAAGCTTTCTAAATTGATTCAAATTCCATCCAATATTTCCACTTATGGTGTGCACGAATTTGGACTGACTATATGACCTTTTGATGATTGGAATTGATTGGAAACAAAATAGAATCAAATCTCTTATATTTTCTATCAATTATTTGATTTAAACTAAGTTTTAAATGAATAAAAATTCACCAAAATTATAATAAAATCAATATGGTCGTGGCCTTGGATTTGTAGGTTCCTAATAACCTTAATGTCAAGTTTGGGTCATAATAAGATAGGCCCATTTGCAAAAATAATCATTTTGAACCACTTTTGTTTCACATATTTCCTTCAAAATCGCCCAACTTTGACGAGGCGTATCTCCCTCAATTTTTAAGGTATGGGAGAGTTCTAGGACTTTTTGGAAACCTCAAGATGTCCTCTATAAGCCACTTTGGAACATATTTTTCATTTGGGGATTTTATCTTGATGATATGCCCTTTGACAAAAAACTGCTTTTGGTTGACCTTTGAAAAGGACCTATAATCTTTTGTACTGTATCTTCCAAATAAAGCATTTATGGTCTTGGCTTGTGAGAGACAAAGTTGTAGAGAATCCAGTTTCCTTCCAAATAGGCTTTGAGTGAGGAATTTCTGATGTTCCATGTGAGAGTTATGGTCGGTCAAAGTTGAGTTGACTTTCTCCTAGAGAAACCCTAATTTGAACCTTTTTGTATTTGTTCATCTCTGAGTTTCTAATGATAAATCATGATCAAATTTTGATCAAATGACGGATATATACCTCTATACTTGATGTTTGATCAATGATCAGAGGTTTGGACCATGCTTGGATTATGGTTGACTTTTAGGTTTAATCAGTTGACTGTGAATCTTGGAGTTGTTTGAGCAGGTAACTTTTGGAGTTGGGTCTTGATCTTTGCCATAGAATTATCTTAGATCATCATGGACCATGGAGACTTGATTGAGAACCTTGTTTTGCTAATTCCCTCAGGAGAGTACCAAACCCTAGCTTTTAGGAGACTCTTGCTCAGGAGAATGACTGGATGAATCTCTTGAACTTTGAATCGTTGTGAATGGAATATGGGAGGCAAATTTTGGGGTATGAGACCAACAATATCCCATTATAACTAGAGTCAATATGATATTAAGAACGTGTCTTGGTAATTATGGCTTACTCCAACAATCTCCCATTATAACTAAAGTCAATCTGATATTAAGATGGTGGCTTGGTTGTGGTTGGTGATAGGTTCTAGTAATATAATTCTTTGTACATTTTATGGCTCTTGTTTGGCATGTCATATTTTGAGCTTATAGTTTATAAGCTCATGTAATAATAAAAGACCTGTTTGGTAATGGTCTTTTCATCACGAATTTATAATTTGTTTTACTAGCTTATAGCTTTTTCTCAGACGCTATTTCAAATACTATTTTAGCTTATAACTTATCACTTTTTCTTTCATTTTATCCTTATTATTTTAACTAAAATCCACTTTTATCCTCTATAATTTATTTTAATTTAAAATAAAATAATTATGTATTAAATGTCTTTTATGTCATTTTAATTAATCAGTTAGTTGAACGACTATTTTTACCAAACATTTCAATTAGCTTAAGTTATAAGTCACCAGTCATCAACTATAAGCTATAAGCTATTAGTGATCAGCCATCAGTCATAAGCTATAAGTTATCAGCTAAGTTATCGGTCAACTGCTATTTTTTACCAAAGAGAGTCTATGAGTGGTATAAGTGTCTCATTCGTTGTCTTAAAATAGTTTGATTGTGATGTGATTCAACTGTTTGTGTATATGACCATTGAGTACCACTCTCTCTCTCTCTCTAAAAAAAACACCATCCATTTAATTACTTTCAAACTAAATAATAGGACAAGTCTCTAATAAATAATGACACTTATTTAATTAAAATAATTAAATACAAATTAAAAAATGAAAATATCACCTTCGGTAAACTAAAAATAGAATAAATAAATATAATTAATTTAAACAAAAATTAGGATCCTATTAATATTTGATTACTTATATATTGGATGGGCATGATTTTGGTTGTCGCTTTGCTAACATGGTATACGTTTGTGTTTTGTATTTGTTAAGGGCGTCATCTTTCCTGATAAGGCAATTGATTTAGTCGACGAGACATGTGCAAATGTGAGTGTTCAACTTGATAGTCAGCCAGAAGAAATTTACAATCTTGAAAGGAAGAGAATGCAACTAGAAGTAGAGCTTCATGCTCTAGAGAAAGAGAAGGACAAAGCTAGCAAAGCCCGACTTGTAGATGTAAGTATAGATGCTGAGTTTTTATCTTAAGTAGGAATTCAAATTCAAATTTGCCATGTAGCATCAAATGATATATTAGGAAATGAACATATATTTATTCAATGACTGATAAATAACTTAGTTAATCAAACTTTATTCATTTAACCTCAGTGTTGGACAATGGTGCAAAGTATGTGTTTTATATAGTACAGGACAATTTTTATTCTGTTTTGTGTATTTATTGTATCTAAACGGTTCTAACTGTTGAAGTTACTTGCAGGTGCGGGAGAACTTGACGACTTATGAGACAAGCTTCAACCTCTAAAGATGAAGTATATCAAAGAAAAAGAGAGAATTGATGAGATTTGAAGGTTGAAGCAGAAACATTTTTAAAAGATGATGGGAAGAGCATTGCGATTTTCGTCGTTTTCAACACTCTTGATGTTGTGTATGGGAGCACCTTTTGGGTAGAATAACTCTAAACCATCACACCTGGACCTAGTTTCCCTCAGGAGAACAGTGTTCACATCTGGTTATATCATGGCTAATGAATTTCATACAGAGCACCATGATGAAAGGAATGATAGAGAATGGAGCTCGGCAAGGTATGAAGGGGAGTTTTGAACAGTATGCCAGTTTATTATCCTAGGATGTCAAACCTGTTGATCTAACAGAACTTAGTTCAAGTAAGGAGCAAGCATTGGCATCTTTACAAGCAGAGCCACAGTCAGATTGGAAGCTGGCAGTGCAGTATTTTGCTAACTTCACAGTAGTCTCAATAGTTTTCATAGGGTTGTATGTGCTTGTCCACATATGGCTTGCTGCTCCGAGTATAATTCTAGGGCTCGAGTTTGCTGGACTTGATTTACCTGATTCAATAGGCGAACTTGTTGTTTGTGCTGTCCTGGTTCTTCAAGGTGAACGCATGCTGGGTTTAAAATATCACGTTTCATAAAAGCCAGATCACAAAAGGGTAATTACACTAAGCTGATCTAATTAAATACTTATCTGTTTTCGTAATATCTTGGAGAGCTTATTAAAATAAGTTGTGGACAACTTATGGGCATGTCACTTTATCTGTTTCAATAAGTTCTTCCAAACAGTCTCATAAGTACCATGTCAGTAGATAAGCTCGAATAAGCTTAACCAAACAGTCTCTTGTGTGTTTACTTAATTTGATTCCTGTGTCTTTGTTTATGCTAACTTCTTTTTGGGGTGATCTAATATTAGGCAGTGGTCATGGAATTAAAGCTCAAGGAGATGGGTGGTTATTAATTGTCGCCTTGCTTGAAGGTTAAGCAATTTAGCTTCTGCGGAGTCTGGTGGATTCTCTGACCCATATGTAGTGTTTACTTGCAATGGGAAAGTAATAACCAGTTCAATCAAGTTCCAGAAATGTAATCCTTTATGGAACGGTGAATATCATGACTTCATTTTGTACTTTCTGCCTTATAACTTGATACATGAATACATGTAATGTAATCTGTATTATTATATGATCAATTATTTATGTTAAGAGCATTCTCTATCTTTACAGAAGTATTTGAGTTTGATGCAATGGATGATCCTCCTTCTGTGATGGATGTGGAAGTTTATGATTTCGATGGGCCTTTTGATTCCGCTACATGTCTAGGGCATGCTGAAATTAACTTTCTAAAAGTAAACATCTCAAATCTTGTTGATACATGGGTTCCTCTTGAAGGCAAGTTAGCTTTTGCATGCCAGTCTAAGTTGCACTTAAGAATTTTCTTGGACAACACTAGAATTTTCTCGGCACATTTACAGGGGTATGTCGCTTTTAGTACTTCACATTATAGTACACTTCCAGCTGACTGCACATTTACAGGGCCAGTTCTTCAGATTTCGTCTGTTAATTATTTCTTATATTATATTCAACAAATGGACCAGATGGAGTGCTACTTTGAAGATCTTAATCAGGAACTTGAGCATAGTCAAAGTTGGGGATTTCTTCTCAGAATCCAACTATTTCGGGAGAGAACGAAGCTAGTAATCGACTAATGAAAGTGATCAAACAAATGAAGATGGCGTCGATGAATTAGATGAAGAAGACCTTAGTAATAAATTCTTATTTTTACTGTTTTTCTTGTTGACTTGGATGGACAAATGATCATTAGTAGCTTGGTTGTTTGAGTCATTTTTAGAAATGTGACTATGTAAGTACTTGTTACTAACTTTGTAGCATTTTTTTATAGTAACAAGTTGTTCTATGAATTTGAATTTGTCTTATTTAAATTCAAAGTATTTTAAATTAAAATTTTATTTTTATATTATTGTTAATATTTCAAAAATATATATTTTTAGGTTTAAAGTTTCCTGCTGATTTACCTGCGGATATTTCATGCGGATTTAGCTGCGGTATGTTTCCTGCGGATTTAGCTGCGGAATTTCCTGCCGAAAATATTACCCACGAAGGTTTTAGCTGGGAACGAAAATCCACAGGTAACATGTTTCCTACGAAAATTTAGCTAAAATCTGGAGGTAAATCCGCAAGAAATTCCAGTATTTTTAGTAGTGGGACAAATAAAAAAACTAACCTCTACGTTCCATTTAATTAATTTCAAACTAAATAATAGGACAAATGGTTAACAAATAATGACACTTAATTAATTAATTAATTAAATTTACAAATTAAAAAACAAAAACCCTACGTTTGGCAGACTAAAAAGAGGATAATTAAATTTAATAATTTTCAAACTAAAAAAAATAGGATACATAAAAAACCAGCACCATGTTCCATTTAATTATTTTCAAATTAAATAATAGGAAAAATAATTAATAAATAATTCACTTATTATCCCACCAAAATTATCACCTAAAAATAGGACAACTAAATTTAATTAAAAAAAAAATCTACCATCATGTTCCATTTAAATAAATTGAAGAAAGTAACCGTTTTATATCTTTAGTAAAATTAGGGTTGTAGTGAAAAATATCATAATTCAAATTCAAATGTAGCCCGAGCTCTATGGTAGTGAGTACCCAACAACTTCCTCCAAAAATCAAGGCCAATATATCATATACATAATAACCCTTTAACTTAAAATAAAACTCATAGAAATTTGAGTGAAGCAAAATGGCGAAAGTTTTGATGATTATAGCTTTTCTTCTTACATTAATGTTCAATACTAATAATGCTGGTATTCTAACACATCGATGTAGATTGGCTATAACATATATGTTGGTGGAGTGTCAACCATATTTTAGGGATCAAAATCTAAACACAGGTGACTGTTGTTATGCGTTTGAATCTATTGTTGCAGATTTCTCCGACGTCGGTTGCTTCTGTGATACTATGGAACAAGGTAATTCATCAATGGACGGTGCAATGACGATCAAGCTACCTACTCTTTGTAACATGACAGACCCTTGTCACCACTGTAAGTAAATTTATAGAGTATCTAAATTCTTTGAGCTTCAACATTCAAATAGTTATTATTATTATTATTAACTTACGTTTGTTATGTGACATTGCAGCAAATGCTCCTGGGCTATATCATTTCGGAGCTGTGTTTTCGATGTTGGCTGTATGTTTTGTGTTGTTGTCCGGCGTCCTTATTTGAATGATCCACCATATTTTGAGCAGTTCATATTGTGGTTAAATGTTACTTTGTTGAATTTGTGGTTACATTTTAATGAAGTGTGCCCCTGAATCCTAAAGGTTGATTTCGAGCCGTTTAGGGTTTTTCATTGTTTTTTTTTTTGTATTGGTTGCGTTGTTTATTTATTGCTGGATTTTTATATGTATCTTTAATATTCCAATAGTCACTTTATGAACTACTAGACTGTGACCCGCGCGATGCGTGGTTGTTTGCATAATTAAGAATTTATGTATTAATTATTTTTATGCTTATAATTTTAGAAATGATGTATCAGTTAAATTTTAATAAATAAAAGTAATAATATACATTATCTTTCATTTTTATAGTTATAACAAAAAACACTTTCATATATCACTTTTTAATATGAATTTAATATAGTAAATAAAATTAAAAAATTATTAACAATATTAGTGGGCCGTTATTAAAATTATCAATAATATTAGTTGAAAATAATAAAAATTAATAAAGCATTTGAAATGCGAGATTGAGAAATATGAGAAGTTCAACAAAAAAAAAAGTGAAAAATATATTTTAGTAATTCGTTTATTCAATTTTTTTATTTTAAATATTCAAATTTTAAGATGAATTAATAAAATTGTGACCAAACAATTGTTCTATATAATAATTTATTAGGAATGTAAAAAATTAGATTAAAATTTTATTTTGTGAAGAAACAATTCAATACAATAATATATTTTCTTTGAATCAATTAAATAATTAATTATAGTTGTTGAATAAATTAACTACTATTTATTTTATTTTATTTATATTATTAATATTTATTAACATATATTAAAGAAAACGTTTTCATGTATCAACTAAATTAAAAAAAATTATTTTCTGAGTTTTAATTTAGATATCAAATTGAGTTTATAATTCTTGATAGATTGTAATAAAAAAATAATTATTTAAAAGATATACATACGTGGTTTTCTTCTATAAATTATAAATTTGAAAATATTTTAATAAATACATGTGTACCACAAATTGATTTTTTTAATAAAATTAATAATTATAATATATAGGTTTATAACTCATTCATTATGTAACATGAATGTAGTTAATAGTATTATAATTCTTTTATTATGCAAATTTGTATAAAGTAAAGATAATGAAAAGTTTTTAAAACCGAAGTAAAATAAAAAATAATGAGATATAATAAAGAATGACTACTAAATAATTACAAAAAAAAAATTTGCTAAAAAAATAATATATATTTTTGAGTTGTCTCTAAAGTTTGGTTGTCTCTTGAAAGTCGTCATATCATAATATATGTAAATTCTTTTGCCTGTATTTGTAAATATAAATTTCTATTTTTATTTGATTATATTATTAAATCCAGAAAGTACACTTCAAGATATTTGATATGGATATAACACCATATGTAAATTCTAACTTTGATTTTATTATTTAATCCACAAAATACACTTCAAAATTCCACTTTGTAATATATTTTAATAAGAAAGGAATACTTTGATAATCGTAAGTAAAATAATTAAAAATTCAATCTACTTTTATGTAATAGAGTCAAATATTGAATGCAATGCATATCAAAATGAAATAATAATTATACATGTAATAAAAATTATATTGATATTCAAGCAAATTATTATAAAAGAGTTTTCTAAAATATTCATTAATTAATACTAAAATGTTTTTAATATGTTAGTATTTTAACTGATGTCTGAAAAATAAATGATTTTAATATAAAATTGTAATATATTATACAATAATTAATTACATAGTTAAATAAATTATAATATAATATATTCATTAATTAAAAAGAAATTAAATTCATATGTAATCATATATGTTTTTTTGAATCAACTACCTAACTAAGAATATAACATACCTATTAACACCCTTAATTACCCTTTTTTGATTTTAACTTTGCACTAAGAAATGCCCATAATAGTAATTTGCTAATTCAAATTTGAATTACACCAATCAAAGTTCACCATTCTTCCAAGTGACACCCTTTTTTTATTTTTCCTATTGATTCTTTCCTAACACCAAATTAACCATTGTGTTTTTCTATTGTATGAAGTAATCTATTATCCGGTAGATAACTTGATACTCTTTTTCAATACTCTTTTTCATCCTATTTCCCTCTCATTCTCTATTCTTCATTCATTCAGTTTATTACCTTCTCTCTCCACACACTTTCTACAACTTTCTCTCTTCTTCATTCATTCAGTTTGCTCTCTTCTCTCTTGACACATTCCCAATAATAAAAAGTTGAGGTTTCATTTTCTTCCATTCGAAACCCCTCCACCGGAAATAAACTATTGTTTCTCCCTTCTTCATTATTCTTTCTTGTGATTTTGATTTTTATTATATTTCATGTTTCCCCCTTCTATCTTCTTCATATTTTCTTGTAACCTTTAGAAGTTGATTTTATAAAGTTTTGATTTTTATAAAGTCTAGAGATTTTAAAGTTTATATTTTTAAAAATAGTGAGATTTCTGCAGTTTGTGTTTTTTCTAAAGTTGGGAGATCAACAGCAGAGTAGAAGTTCATTTGTGGTTTATATTGACAAGAGACATGCGGTAGAAAACCTGCTAAAAGAGGTCTTAAAAATGGTGATGTTGTTGATGTCAAAAAGCTTCTTAAAGAGGTTTGTTTTTTCTCAAAATGATGCACCTTTATAGTTTTTTTGGGAAGCAGTATTCACATGTTTCTATACATGTACGGCGTAAATGAAAATAAAAAAAACAAGCAAGGATTATTTTATCGCATTTTATTTCTCTATCACTCTGATGTATGTTTGTGGTCATTCATATGTGTCTGAAAGAATCTACTCACTTATCTTTCAATGAATCCTCCTTCTCTTCATTTAAATTTTGTTATTTTATCAATTAATTAATTTTATTAATTCATATATATATATATATATATATATATATATATATATATATATAATTGAATGTGATATGATTATATGTTTATCTAAATTATATTCTAAAATGCAACTTCTAAAATGCAACGCTCAACATATAATATATAAATCATAAAATAACATAGAAACTTGTATAATATATAAGGCATAAAATAACATAGACACTTGATCTTTTCATCTTACAAGCATGTTTGTTTGTCAATAGACGGTTAAAGAAAGATTCCCCAAATAGACAATTATATCACTCACTTTTTAAAGGTGAACAAAATTGTAGTTATTTTGAAATAAGAGATACATTTCTTCTAAAGATTTATAATATGACCCAATATATTTGAGTAAATGCCAGATTATTTAATTACCCACTTATAATATCACCCACTTATTATTATTATTATTATTATTATTATTATTATTATTATTATTATTATTGAATAAATGCCAAATTATTTAATTACTTTCAGATCAATCACTATGCTTTTTCACTGCTTTTCTTTTAATGACGGTGTGGCAGTGACCATTCCCATCAACTAATATATTTATATTTTAATAAAAAGTAACTCAGTGGTATAGGATATAATATGAGATACAAGAGTTTTAGCTATTACTTTATCTTAGTAGTAACATTAATAATAATAAAAACTATTAAATTAAAATAAATAATAGAATTTTTTTTATAGAAAAACTCTACCAAAACTTCACTACTGTATCCTCTTCCTCTCTACATTTATCTCTATGCATTTCCTCTCACTTTTGCTCACTTTTTCTATTCTTTAGCATTTTAATTTCTCACCTTCTTATTATTTTCTCATTATCATGCAAAACAAATAACATACAACAACCACCCTTCTTCTTGGTCTTATCTCTCTCTATTTTATTATTTTTTTTCCATTTTGAATAATGCTTAATTGATACTTAGATCTAATATAGTTTATTCTGATTTTTATTTTTATTTTTAACAAGACTCTTATCCTGTGTTGTTCATAAGCATTGGCAAATACGTCACATCATTACATATACATTGGTAAGTTGTAAAAGCACCTTTCATTTCGCGTGCAGACTTGCAATTCATAAAATTACTGTTGTACTTTTGATTTATGTTTAACTAAATTTTCATATCTATAAAGTAGTGAAAGTACATTTGTTCCATAATTATTAATTATTTCTTTTGTATTTAACTAATTAGAAAATTAAAAATTGCAGGTACACAATCACTATTATCATTATTTTATGGTTCATGTAATGTGACTGCTGCTACACAGCCATCCGTAGCAAGGCTACTACTATGACTGCTGGTTGCATTTTCACAGTATCTTTTGAATTTTTTTTTTGTAAGCCGTGTACAGGTCACTTTCCTGCTGTAACTATTATTTTTTATAATGCCCATTTAATACTTTTTAAATTGACATTCATAAGCTTTTGTAATGAACAATAGATTGATCACCTCGACAAATAATGATTCTGAATGTAAGTGATATATATGTTGCTATATTTTCAATTTCCTATCTTGTCACTGAACAATAATTTTATGTCAATTTTGTTGTTCCATCTCAACTTATTTTATATTTGTTTAGTTCAATTATAATTGGAATCTCAACTGTCTACGACATTATATATATGATATGATTTCAATATATTATTGTTATGAAATTATATTTTTGGACCTCATATTTAAAGTAATTTCTCTGATTTATATTTGTATTGATGCATGTAAGCAATTTTAATTCTTAGGACATAATACTTTGAATTAATTAAAAGATAAAATTTTGGTATTAAATATAGGGGGTGGTATTTGCCACATGTACCACTTGTGTCATAATAGTATGGATAATTGAATGCAAATGGTGTAGTATTACATAACCACCATATCCAAATAATGCTACGGTGCTTTTCAATTTTTTAGTGTATATTGTGTGATTAGTGGGACCCATTTTAAATTTTTAGATGGGTAGTATGGATATTTACAAATTTTAATTAGGTGATTTAAATAATTGAGAAATATGAAATAATATATTATATTAAGTGGGTCCATTTATACCACCAAATTGGGTGGTATGGATGTGGATGCTCTAATATGAAGTTCTTAGAATTCCTTTAGAAATTATTATTCATGAGGTCTGTATCTTGAATTTTAAACATGAGGTCCTTTAGAAAGCTATCATATTATTTATATACTCTCATGACGGTGTATCAAATAATGAATTTTAAATATTTATAATTATTAGACATATTGGATTATCATGTTGGTGATTTGTTACACATTTATTTTTAAATATTTGTAGTTATTAGTGATTTTATAATAACAATTATATATCACTAACAATCAAGCCGATCTAAGATACTGAATATTTATACGGGTTACTATATTACTTTTCTTACGTGAATTTTATAACTGAAACTCACTAATTATATGGGTCACTATTACCGTAATACCCTTCTTATGTGAATTTTATCATTGAAACTCACTACTTTCACGGGTCGCTATCACCATAATACATTTTTGCCTATTGCATTTCCAACTTTTTTTAAAATAGCTACTATATATAGCTTCATTACATCTATATTATGTTTTATGAATCTTAATTTAACATTTCTCATTTGAGTTTTTAAACTTCTTTTTATGCGTTTATAATACATTATTCATCTTAAGATTTGAATTACCCGTGCGGACGCACGGGTCCTCTACTAGTTCTATATATACTTGATCAAATTTATTGTGATAGGAATTTTTTAAAGGAATCTTAAATTATACTTAATAATAATAATAACTAGTCGTTTATCCGTGTAATGCACGAAATTGTGATATTGAATTATTAATAACGATAAAATTTTTGTAAGTTTATTTAATTTGTAAGTTTAATAAATAAATTACTTATAATATTTATCATCATTTCGATTGTAAAGTAACTTATTTAAAATTTAGATAAATAAATATAGCATAAAAAATAAAAAATAATATGTCACACACTTGTGATATCTGTTACATGTAAATAATAATAATAGACCCCTAACACTGAGTAGGCTTGATAGGTTCTTACTATCTAACAAGCTTATCGAGGCGTGGGAAGTTACTAATCAAGTGGTGGGCAATCAGGATATTTTGGACCACACTGCGATTTGGCTTAATACGGGTAAGTTAGATTGGGGCCCGAAGCCTTTTCGGTTCAATAATGCATGGTCCCTCATGAGAAATTCAAATCTTTTGTGAAAAACGAATGGTTGAAAATTTCGGTTAAGGGAAGAGGTGATTTTATCTTGTATGAAAAAATGAAATTGTTAAAGCATAAGATAAATGAGTGAAATCGTGAAGTTTTTGGGTGGATCGACTTGAAGGTGAGTAAAGAGGTGGAGAATCTTTGTAGTTTGGATAATAAGTTGATCGACAACTTTGGAGAAAATACCGATGTCGTTGTAAAAGATAGAAACAATGTAACGGGAGAGTTATGGAACTTGTTGAGCTTAAAGGAAAGCATGCTTAGATTGAAGTCTAGGCAACTTTGGTTGAAGGATGGCGATAAGAATACTCGGTTCTTCCATAATTCTCTTAAAGAAAGATATAGAAGAAACACAATCTCATCTTTGGAAGGGGTAAATGGTAGAATGGAGTGAGTAGGCGAAATCAAGGAAGCGATAAAGGAACATTTCAAATCGTTCTTTTCAGAGAATAATTTTAGTAGACCTTTGCCGGAAGGCCTCAACCTTAATTCTCTAAACGATGATTATTGCAATTGGTTGGAGAGACCTTTTTCGGAGGAGGAAATTAAGGAGGCGGTGTGGTCTTGTAACGAAAACAAAAGTGCGGGTCCGGATGGCTACTCCATTGAGTTCTTTAAACAAAATTGGGAGCTCCTAAAAGGTGATGTCTTCAAGTTGGTGGAAGACTTTCATAATAAAGCTAGATTGACTAAGGCTTGTACTTCCTCTTTCCGCACTTTAGTTCCAAAGAATAAGTATCCTCAATCCTTGTCCGAATATCGACATATTTGCCTTGTGAGGAGTTTGTACAAAGTGCCCTCTAAAATCTTGGCCTCAAGATTAAGAAGCATTTTGGGGAAGTTGGTGTCGGGTAACCAATCCGCTTTTATCCCGAATAGAAATATTCTCGATGGTGTTCTTATGGCTAATGAGGTGTTGGATATGGCTAAACGGGAGAAAAGGAATTGTTTGGTGTTAAAAGTTGGTTTCAAAAAGGCTTTTGATTGCGTCAATTTGAACTTCTTGAGGTTCATTCTTAAGAAAATGGGCTTTGGCGCTAGGTGGTTAAAATGGATGGAAGGATGGGTTTTCTCTAGTAATATGTCCGTCATTGTTAACGGTAGCACCACAGAGGATTTCAAGGTGGAGAGGGGGCTTCGTTAAAGAGATCCTCTATCTCCTTTTTTTTGTTTTGGTCATGGAAATTTTATCGGCTCTTATGAGGAAGGCTAAGGAAATGGGAGATTTTCAAGGCTTCAAGATAAATGATATGGAGGACGTAAGCTTACTTCAATTCGCGGATGATACGTTAGTTGTGTCGGATGGAAGTAATGGTAATCTTTGGTGTATAAAAGAAATTTTAAGAGGTTTTGAAATAATGTCGAGGTTGAAGATAAATTTTCATAAAAGTAAGCTTTACGGTGTCAACATGGGTGATTGACTTCTAAATGCGGCCTCAGATTTTCTCTCTTGTAATCTAGACTCATTACCCTTCAAGTTCCTTGGTGTCAAAATTGGAGATAATCCTAGAAAGTTATCGATGTGGAGAGATTCAGTTGACTCCTTGAGGAAAATACTTGCTACTTGGAAAGGTAGACACCTCTCTCTAGTGGGAAGAGTAACTTTGATAAATTTGGTCTTAAATGCTACTTCGGTTTACACTCTCTCTTTCTACAAAGCTCATTATAAAGTCATTAGAGAAATATGTTATATCCAAAGCAACTTCTTGTGGGGCGGTGGAGGGGATAAGAAACAATTTTATTGGGTAAGTTGGGAATTAATTTGTTCCTCTCGTAAAATCGGTGGCCTCGGTGTTAAAAATGTGGAGGTAATGAACTTGGCTCTGTTGAATAAATGGAAATGAAGGATTCTAAAAGAGCAAATTTTGGCTTGGAGTAGATTGTTAAAAGGTTGGTACGCGAATACGGTTATCAAGGTTCTCATCGGCAATGAGAGTGCTTTGACAACAAGGAATTCAATATGGTGGAAGGATCTTATCCTTTCCGATAACAATATTATTCCTTCTTCTAACAGTTTTGCAGGGGCTGTTTCGTGTCATATCGGTAATGGCAAAGGTACCTCCTTTTGGTACTCTAGGTCGAACGGGCAGCAGCCGCTTAAAGAAGCTTTTTCGAAGCTGCTCACCTTGGCCGCGAACCCGAGCTTATCCGTAGCTGATGCAGGGGCGTGGACGGACAGGGGATGGTGCTGGAACTTTCCGGTTCTTTTTGAGACTGGGGCTGTACAAGATCATGATTTGCAGCAGTATTTTGAGGAAGTTGTGCAGGACTTTATGCCGGCGGAAGACTTGGAGGATAGTTATGAATGGCTGAAGGAGCCCTCAGCGGTTTTTACGATAAAGTCATGTTTTCATCACTTTAATAAACCGCTTTCCTTCCCCTCTATAAATTCGTCTGTGTTGATGGCGATTGATTATCTTTGGAAGATTAAAGTCCCTCTAAAGATTCAATTATTTGGTTGGAGATTCTTGATTAATAGGTTTTCCACCAAGAATCAATTATTTAAGAGGGGTATTTTTCCAGATGTGAATGACCTCCGTTGTGTTTTTTGCTCGACAGACGAGGAGACCTTATCTCACTTTTGTAGCTCTTTCTCTATAACAAGAGAAGTTTAGAGGAAGGTGTATATTTGGATTGTAATTTTGAGGAGTTAAATCTTGGGGAGTTCCAAAGGTTTTTCTTTTCTTTTGATAAAGTGAAGTGTTTAGATAGAAGACTAATTATAGTGGTAATTTGGTTGTCAACGGTTTGGGCTCTTTGGTTAAGCTGCAACTCCGCCATTTTCAAGAACACTCCCTTCATCTTTCAAGATTGTTTGTCGGCGATTATCCTTAACGCGTGGAATTGGTTGAGATCTTTTTGTAATCTTATTGGCAATATCAACTTTTATGCGTGGCACACTTTCCCTCTCTTATGTTTTAGGAGGTAGAGGGTTTCTGTTCTATCCTTGTAATCGGGCGAGTATCTGTTATACTCCTTATTTGAATCTCATTGCCTATTAAAAAAAACTATTATTAATTTTAAATTTTTCATTAATTGTAATTTTTAAAATAACAAAATATAATAGTCCATGTAAATATAAAATAAATACCAACACATCTAACAATTTAGTACGAATATAAATAAAATTAGGAATAGAAGAAAAAAATTAAATATAAGACACATTCAATCTAAATGAACAAAGCCAATCCATTTTTTTTATATAGGAAGGTTTTGTTAGTGCATCAGTAAAATAAACATGGGTAGTTTGTTAAGAAATGAGTAGTTAATTTTAAAAAAAACATGGGTTATGCTTATCGTGAAATATTGGATCGAACTCTAGTATGGTCGAAGGGTAGCTTCTTGGTTTGACAGGATTAAGCATGAAGTCGAAGGTTGTCCACATGCTTGTGTCGAAGATGTTAGGGTTGTTAGCATGTTAAATTAGGTTTTAGTGTTTAAACCCTAATTTGTTAAGTTAGCTTGTTTATTAAGTTGGATTGTGTAATGGGCCTTGTGGAAAAAGCCCATTAGTTAGTATGTTAGGTTTTATTATAAATAGCATACTAGTCTCTCATCATTGTATACTGCAAATCCTAATTTAGGGTGAGAGAGGTTATTTGTTATTCTTGTAAACTTGTAATCTTGTTCTCGAAGAGAAAGTAAAAGAATAGCAGTTATAACAAATTCTTGTGTTCTTCTTTTTCCTTGTTCTTTATTCATCCCTTGTTTTATACTTTGTTCTTGGCATTGAATTCACAACAAATTGGTGCGGTAAGCGTGGAGAAGATGCCTTCAACAAAGTATGAGATTTAAAATTTCACCGAAGTGAATGATTTCGGTCTATGGTGCTTGAAGATGAAAGCCCTACTAGTTCAGTAAGGTTGCTTGGAAGCGTTGAAGGGAGAGGCAGCCATGAATGCTGAATTAACGGCAGTGGAGAAGACGTTTATGATCAAGAAAGCACACATCGCAAATTTGTTTAGCCTTGGTGATAAGGTTCTCCGACAGGTATCTGTTTGTCCTCAAACAAGGCCAAACACTCAAATCGCAAAAGTAAAAATCCAAAGAATCAAGAATCAACAAGATTTAGAAAAATGAAACAATTGTACGGTTCAAACAAAAACGTACGAACAACGTAAATACTTACCACAATCCTACAACGACAACATGAAAACGAAACGAATCCTAAGTACAAAAATCATACAAAACATTCTAAAACAAAACAAGCTCAATCACGAATCACACCTAGCAAAAACTCATCGGTAGATGAAAAACACCGAAAGGTGAGGACTTTGAACACTCATCCAACAATCTTGCAAACAAAAGACAAAATTATGCGTTCATCTAAAAATAGTATTGAAAATGCAACGGCACGAATCACAGGGGCTTTCAAGGTTGTAATGTGGCTCGGTTAACAAACAAGGGATAAGTCCTAAAGCTAATCGAAACAAAAACTTGCCTAAACCTAAGGGAGTAATCACTTCCACAAAGTTTCACGCACCAAAATCTCGATCAAACTTCTTCTTTATCACAAATTTTTAAACCAAAACACAATACTTATTAGCACACTCTTATTCATACTCTTTTTTGTTATTTTCTTTTTCAAACATTTTCTCTTTTTTCTTTCTTTCTATTTTCTTTCTTTTTCACATTTTTTTTCTTTTTCTTTTTCTTTTCTTTCCTCAACCTCGCATCAACCACAACATAAGCAAGCAAACATCCTCTCCCCAACTTGAATTCAACCATAACATAAAGTGAATACTCCCTACTTTCTAAGGCAAGGTAAAAATACAACTAAACATCATAGTTAAGGGTCAAGAAAAACGATAATCAAAATCCATCAAAAATGTGAACTATGTCTCAAGTTCAAAAACAAAATGGACAATGACAAAAAGGCTCAAAGGAGTTACGAGTGGTCACACACTCACAAGGTAAATTGACATTTGGCTATGGTAGTTGTGCTCAAAATCAAACAAGTGCCTTGATCACTTTCGTGCATTCACAAAATCAATACAAACGAAAGATTAAACATAATAATATCCAGTTACAACAAGAATTATCGGTCACTCGCATATGTATACAATGGAAAGCCACCTCACGTTTATGGTAAAAAGGGAAAACTAATTGTGATTCAAGTCATGAGCAAGTTATGCAAAAAGAATGAGTAATATGAAATGTGTACTAATGAAAAGTCTCATAAACATGCTATGCTATAGAAAGCGATAAACGAGTACCTTGCTATATACAAATTTGAACAATCATTACCGCACAACCGACATGTTGAATCTATCACAATCGGAGAATTACCAAATGTGACTCCAAGTAATCGGGCCAAAATTTGAGTCTAAACAACAACAAAAGAATTAAAAAAACTATAAAATACTATACTATAAAGCCTTGGTGTAAGTGGGAAAAAGGCTAGCCAAGTGAACCATTAAAAAGAATTCACAAGCCAAAAGTTACAGGGTGCGCGACGCGCCCTCAAGACCGCGCAACGCACCCTCAAGACCGCGCGACGCGCCATATGTTCTGCCAAACCAAGCTTTTCAGCTCCCAGGCCGCGCGACGTGCCCTTATTGCCCGCGATGCGCGCTACACCAGAAAAGCAAAAACTAATCCAGAAGATTGCACAACTGGTGTAGCCTCCACTTAACACATACACATCTCATTTTACACAACTAATAGAATTTACAAAAGTCAAAACCGTTGGGGTGCCTCCCAACAAGCGCTTGTTTTACGTCGTAAGCTCGACGCCTTTATTATACTCGGGTAGTAACTTTCTCCACGACACGCCAACGCTTTCACCCAACGCGAACCTAAAGAAAGTATCCTAACCACACACAAACAAACATTACGAAACAACAGAATATACAACAATACGTAAACAGCACGTATTAACAAACACGTAACGATAAGTAAAAAGCACAATTTTTACAAAAGTTTGGTGAAATTAACTAAACAAGTTAAAAAGTGAAGATTTGAAATTTTAGAACTATCCGAGTTCAACTTGTTCAATAAGTCCACCAAACAAAATTAGAACATGTATCTATACAATCCACTATACAAAAGTATACAAGTATAAGGAAAATCAAAAATATACGATATTCACAAAACTCAAAACCAAAGAAACAATCGCAATGCGAATTCAATAAAAACACCAATCCCCGGCAACGGCGCCATTTTGTTGGAGCGGTAAAGCGGCAAGCAACAAAAGTTTTGGAAGTATTTATCCGGGAATTTATCGTGTCCACAGAGATTAGTGCTATTGAACTGCCGTTCGACGGATTCTTAGTTCTTGAGTTTGGGTTCAATGGGTTTAGACAGTAAAAACTGAAAAGTAACTATGAACATAAAAAGAATTCATTCTTCAAATAGAAGAAACTATCAAGTATTGCATATAATCTACTCTTCACAAACTTAAACTTATTGACCGAATATACTCAACTTGTAACCTATCAATATTACCACATGTCAACAACACAACCCACAATATTATGTAAGTGACGATCTCTCAGACACCTAAACAACACATGAGAAATCCGAGCTTCCCGTAAATGTCGATCTCTCAGACAAACACGACCACTCAGACGCATTAAGCACTGACACTAAGTGATTATCAACCTAATCCATCTCTGCAATTAAGTTAATAGAAAATCATCCTAGATAAGCATTAGAGCCCTACATCTCTATAGTAACTCAAACACATAGCCACAAAGCAACAATCTAAGACAATAATCCATAAAAATATGAAAGCAAGCTTTATATAACATAATAGTCAACAAATATACATGATATCAAAGTATATATATACAAAACCCACAAATGAAACAACAAAGAGAAGAAAAGAAGAAAACCCCAAAAATCTCACGGTTTGTCGGCTCCGATTGATAAAGGATTCAACCCCGGATCATCCATTTGACAGCTCCAATGTGTTTTATAGCATCTTTCCACTCAAAAAATGCTATTGGATGGATTGGAGCTCTAAAATATCCAACCATCTCTCAAAAATGTGATTTTTCCTCTTTTATGACTTTCTAAACCGCCCTACAGCGCGCGTCGCGCTCAGGAGCGCGCGTCGCGCCCAATCTACTGTATTGAAAAAATAGCTTTTAGTAAAAATGGCGTAACTCGAGAACCGTAACTCCGATTTGCGCCCGATTCAAAGCGTTGGAAAGCTTATTCAATTTCCTATCTAACAATGAATAAATGGAAGTCAAATTGATGATTTTTATCATCCTCATTTTGAGCCTTAACCACCGAATGAATTGATTCAGTCGCTCGAAATCGCGCGTTTGAAGCCGTGTCTTCGACACTTTATTGCTCATACTCCAAATATGCAAGAATACCTACAAAAAGAGTAGAAAACTATCAAAAAGTATAAAAGTGTATACAAATATATCTATTCACAAAGTATACGTATTTATGCACAAAACGGGGAATTATTCAACGGTATTAACAAAAAGTATCGATAAGTGCAACAAAACATATATACAAAATAACTACTTTTTTGCACTTATCAGTATCAAAGGAGACGACGGCATCAAATTTATGGGCGAAACTTGAAAGTTTGTACATGACCAAATCACTGGTAAATCGACTCTACCTGAAGCAAGCTTTGTATTCATTCAAGATGATTAAAGACAAAATGTTGGCTGAGCAGTTGGATATGTTCAACAAGCTGATTCTTGATCTTGAAAATATTGATGTGAAGATCGATGATGAATATCAAGCGTTGTTACTATTGTGCGCTTTGCCTCGATCACATGCTCACTTCAAAGAAACTCTCTTGTATGGAAGGGAGTCCCTGACCTTTGAAGAAGTTCAATTAGCCCTGTATTCTAAGGACTTGAACAAACGAAAAGAGCATAAACCTTCGACTGTTGGTGAAGTTTTGGCCGTTAAGGGCAAATTCTTATGAAAGGATGACAAGTTCGACAAGAAGAAGGGCAAAAGCTAATCGAAGTCTTACAATGACGAAGCATCTGGCATTCGATGCTATCATTGCAAGAAGGAGGGTCACACAAGAAAGGTGTGCCCTGAACGCCTGAAAGATCATGGAAGTAAGGATAATGGCAATGCAGCCATTGTTCAAGATGATTTCGAATCATCTGATGTCCTTGTGGTTTTGAGCAGTGACTCTAGGAAGAAGTGGATTATGGATTCAGGTTGCACTTGGCACATGACTCCAAACAAAGACTTGTTCGAGGAATTATGTGATCAAGATGGTGGATCAGTACTGTTGGGAAACAACAAAGCTTGCAAGATTACAAGTGTTGGATCTGTGAGATTCAAGCTCCATGATGAGTCAATAAGGTTGTTGACAGAAGTCATGTATGTTCCAGATTTGAAGAGAAATTTGTTTTCTCTTGGTGAATTTGACAAGAAAGAATATGTTTTCCAATGAGAGAAAAGTATCCTAAGATTTATGAAGGCGTCGAAGGAAGTCTTGAGAGGCGTGAAGAAACAATGCTTGTATACCCTTGAGGCTGAAGTTGTAAGTGGTTCGACAAATGTTGCATCCATAAAACCTTTGTCGAATACAGAAATCTGGCACATGAGATTGGGCCATGTCAGTGTAAGGGGTCTGGTCAAATTAGGGAAACATAATCTGTTTGGTGGAGACAAAGTCGAAAAGCTAAAGTTTTGTGAACCATGTGTACTTGGAAAATCTTGTAGAGTGAAGTTCAACAAAGGCAAACAAAGAACACATGGATCCCTTGATTAAATTCATGCTGATCTTTAGGGGCCTGCAAGGTGTCCATCATATTCAGGATCAAGATATTTATTATCCATAGTTGATGATTATTCCAGGAAGTTATGGGTATTCATCCAAAAGACTAAGGATGAAACTTTTGAGAATTTCAAAAGATGGAAGACTCTGGTCGAAAATCAGACTGGCAGGAAGGTCAAGAGGTTAAGAACCGATAATGGCCTTGAATTTTGCAATGAGGCGTTCGACAATTTTTATACTCCCTCTGGTATTGCAAGGCATAAAACTACTGCAGGTACTCCACAGTAAAATGGTTTGGCTGAAAGGTTTAATCAAACTATTTTGGAGAGAGTCAGATGCATGTTGGCTAGTGCTGGATTAAAGAAGGTGTTTTGGGCTGAGGTTGTTTCGACAGCAACATATCTAATAAACAAATGTCCTTCGACAGCATTAGATATGAAGACACCTAAAGAAGTTTGGTCGGGACATCTATCAGATCTCGACAAACTGAGAGTATTTGGCTACGTAGCCTATGCTCATATTAGGAAAGACAAGGTTGAACCTAGAGCTCTTAAATGCATGTTCATGGGATACCCTGAAGGAGTCAAAGCTTATAGGTTATGATGCCTAGAGCCAGGTCACAGGAGGTGTATCACCAGTCGAGATGTAGTTTTCAATGAAGCTGAGATGGCTTTCAAGAAAACTGGTGATGATGATGGTCAAAGTGCAGAAGAGCTGGAACAGGTAGAGATTCCTGTTGAGGTGGAGCAAGTTGATGATGAATTGCATATTCTAGATGAAGCCGAAGAAGAAACAGAAGATGCTGAGGTAGTTGAGGAAACTGTCGATGACTACCTATTGTCGAGAGATAGGTCGAGAAGAGTCATCAAGCCACCTCAGAGACTTGGGTATGCAGATCTTATAGCTTATGCCTTAATCTCTTCAAGTGAGGTTCTAGACGAAGAACCTAGAGACCATAAGTTAGTTATGAGGAGTCGAAATAAGATTGAATGGCTGAAGGCCATGAATGATAAGATGAAATCACTTCATGATAATCACACTTGGGAACTGATCAAGAAACCTGTTGGGGCAAGGTTAGTCAAATGTAAATGGATTTTCAAAGTTAAGGAAGGAATTGAAGGAGTGACGTCAAAAAGATACAAGGCAAGGTTAGTTGCAAGGGGTTTCATTCAGAAAAAAGGTGTCGACTTCAATGTTATATTTTCTCCTGTTGTGAAGCATAGGTCCATTTGAATGTTGCTTGCCATGGTGGCACAGTTCGAACTAGAACTAGAACAGATGGATATGAATACTGTGTAAAATCAAATCGATTCAATACATATATAATATAAGTATGTTTAATGTTGTCATTGCCTATGTTGTGCCTATTTTGTATGTAATTCTTATTGTTATCTCAAAACAGAATGCAATGCACAAAATGTGATTTTTCACCTCTGTTTCTGCATAATTCGGAAGTTCATTTCCGAAATTTACATGTTTTTGGACTAGTTTCGGAAGTTCATTTCCGAAACATCCACTGAATGTAAGATAAGGTTTGTTGGGCCATTATTACTCCAATAAGTCTATAAATACAACACAACCTTTTTCATCATCATCACACCACAAAACACCAATGACACAAACCTACCCCCACCTAGCATTTGTCTACTTCACCAGTGGCTACCCGATGCCGTTCCAATTCCGCTTCTCGCGCGACGCGCCGTTCGCGGAATTGATAACGTCGCTCAACACGCTATTGCAATATTCAGAAAATCGGGAGGTTGTCAAGCTTGAGTACCGCTCGCCATCGCTTAACGACGAGGGAGACGTTGAGTTCACCCCATTCGAGGTCAAGAACGACAGAGATTTAGCGGTTTTGTGGACAACTTTCGACCGATTTTCTTCGAAGGGTCCGATCGAGTTGGATGCGAAACTTCAAAGATCGGGGACCGACGTTATCAAAATGTTGACTCATCCTCACCTACACGTGTTTAACAATATGTAACTTTAATTTTGTGTAATGTAATCGATGTAATCTTCATCCTTTACATAAATCGAATCATTGTTGTTTGTTATTTTTCTTCTGTATCAGACCTTATTTCGGAAGTACATTTCCGAATTCTTCCAAGGGGGTGAATTCGAAGATGCACTTCCAAATTCACCTATTTTCTAGAAAAAAACATTATTTCGGATGTACATTTCCGAAATCAATTTTTTTCATTAAAAAAAAAATGTTTTCGGAAGTGCATTTTCGAAACCATTTTTTCTTTATAAAAAAGTGACTTCAAAAATGCATTTCCGAAGTTTAGGAGCATTTTGGGATTTTCGGCAGAAGTGACCAAGAAGACAGGGAGATGGATAAAGAAATTCTCAAATGTTATGATCTATTTAAAATAAATTGTCGGTTGGTTTGATGTATTTTCGATTGCCGCCTAAAAATCAAAGGGCAGAATATGTAATTTAACATGAAATGCAAGGGTAGAAGAGTAAAGAAAATGTATTTCGACCTTTTTATTTTCCCAATAAGGTTAAGGAGTGTGAGGAGTATGATCTGATAAGATCCTGCCCTGAGTTTGTTCGGTAGGAGACCGCAGCGGTTCACTTTGGTTCTTTCTCTCCTCGACGACGTCGTTACTCTTCGCCGGAAAAAATGTCAGGGAAAGGAGCAAAAGGTTTGATAACAGCAAACAGAGACAAGGACAAAGATAAAGATAAGAAGAAATCAATTTCTCGTTCTTCTCGCGCTGGTTTGCAGGTAACATCATTCCTTAAATCTTTCTCTTCCGGATCCGTCAATTTAAACCCTAATTTTTCTTTTTTACTTTCACCTATGTCTGTTTTACGACGCCGTTTTTGTATGAATTATTAGGTTTTATTTCGAATTCTGTAATTTCTTGCTTTTATGTATATACGACTGAAATTAATTATGACTATGACTTATGGAAATCTAACAAAACAAATTAGGATAGGTTCTGAGAATTTGTCGGAATTTTAATCTAACAAATTATGCTTACTTCCTCGATGTGTTTTGTTGGTGGTGTTACTGTTAAGTACTCTGCATTGTCAACTGAATTGAACTGATATAAATGATATGTCTTTCCATGTATTGTCAACTGAATTGAACTGATATAAATGATATGTCTTTCCATGTATCATAACACTTTACTACATTGAAAGCGTGTATGGTGTATAGCGTGTATGGTGTATGATATATGTCAATGTTCGACACTGACAAATGGAACACTTTAAATTGAAAGTGTGTTTTATGTCTAAGACATGTCAATATCCTACACCGGTCCATGGAGTTCATTCAATCACTGTCATTTTCATGAGTTATCGTTGGTGCCTGTGTCCACAGCCTTTTTCTAATGATCATTGAACAGATCATGATTATGGTAATGACTATGGTAATGATTATAAACTGTATGATTTAGATTCTATTTAGATTTAATCTCATTATTTTGAATTATACCGTGAATATTAATCATTAGATCGAGATCGGACAGTCATAAATGCTCTGACTGCGTGATTGCTAGAAAAATTTGTCTGCTGAGTTTTCTATTGATATCTTTTTTATAACAGTGGCTTAACTATTGAGATCTCAGGCAACTGACTTGGAATTTGTGTTATATATGTTATCTGCAGTTTCCAGTTGGGCGAATCCACCGTCTTTTGAAGACGAGAACCACTGCTCATGGAAGAGTTGGGGCAACGGCTGCTGTCTACTCTGCTGCAATCTTGGAGTATCTCACTGCTGAAGTATTGGAGTTGGCTGGGAATGCTAGCAAGGATCTCAAGGTTAAACGTATTACTCCCCGACATTTACAGCTTGCAATCCGAGGGGATGAAGAATTGGATACTCTGATTAAGGGAACTATTGCTGGAGGAGGAGTAATTCCTCACATTCATAAATCTCTTATCAACAAATCTTCCAAGGAGTAGATTGTTATAACTAATGGATTTTACTATTATGGTTGCAGAATAGAAAATTTATGTCACTACTGATTATGGATTTGTTGTTGGGTACAATTTGGTTTAATCTGTAGAACCTCGTAATAAAGGTTTAGAATGTCGTTGGTTGTGTATAAACCTGATATTTTGTTTCTCAACTTGATTAATATGATAGTACTAATTTTAATTATGATATGTTTGGATTGATTGAATCTGACGGAATGGAATGGAGCAAGTTCCATTATTTGGCTTGATTAAAATCAGATGGTGCGAAGCGAAATTAAGTGGTATGGATTCCATTCTATTATATCACTTATCATTATATTTCTTCCCCTTTGATTTATGCAATAGAGAATTTGTCTTGCTCCATCCTTAAATACCTAAACAATAGAATAGAATCTTCATTCTAAAATAGAATCTTCATTTCAACATGTTTCATTCAATTATGTTTTCTTCCATTTTATTTTGTTTAATTTAGCTTCTTTTCATAGAGAAATGTGATGGAATGGAATAGAATTCATTATGGTACAATTGGTTACAGGCTCCATTTGATTGTCTTATTGTGTGTAATGGATTGAGTACCCCTGTCCTCATTATTAATTCATTTTGCTTATAAAAAGAAGAAGAATGTAGTGATACATATTTATATTTCATAGTTATAATGGAAGGAGGACGAAACATGATGGAATCTTTTAACATTTTATTCCATTCAATTCTTTAATTTTTCATTCTACCCAATTTGGAGTCTATGCAATCAAATGAACTAATTTGTTGTGTTTCATTTTGTCAAATTATAAAAATATATATACACAAATGGAATGAAATATTTGGTTCATTCCGCTCCGATTCATAGTATTCTATTTTGTTCCGCTTCATCGTATTCTATTCAGTTCTACTATGTTCTAGTCTATCAATCCAAAGATATTATATTTTGTTCCCCTTCATTGTATTCAATTCGGTTATTCTATTCAGTTTCGCTCCGTTCTAGTCTATTAACCCAAAGATATTTTATTCTGTTCCGCTTCATTGTATTTCATTCCGTTTAGCAAAGCTCCATTCTAGTCTATCAATCCAAAGATAATGAATAATGTCACTTTCTTTCATTATTAGGATTACTAGATCGTGGTTTCATGTGCTGGAAAGTTACCAGTTAAGACTTGAATCATGGTACATCTTGTCCACCTTTAGTTCTGGTTTGGGGTCCACTTGGTCTGTCATTATCAGAACAGATGTGTGATTGTTGCATCCTCTGCACATGTAAAATAGAAAACACTTCATCCTAGAGGAAGCAAGAATTTTTCTTTATTTTCAGTTTTATGAACTGTCTTTATTACACTTTAAGGCTTAAGCCGTCCGTGAGGTGGTCCTATACTTTTACAACATCGCGATAAAAAGACATGTCTGTGGGGTCTAATGCAAATGTTGTAATTTAGCAAACAAAAGATTGTTCCTGATTTGATGTTCTCAAACATTTAGAAGGTGAAATGTTTGATTTTCATCTGATATTAGTAGTTTTCTCACTGCAGTAAATTTGGATTTGGTTCTTTCGTTTGTTATGTGGTTAACACCCAAATGTAATAGCAAACAACAATGCAATATATCTCAGTGTAAGAACTGTGTATTTCAAATGACTGGTATGAGACTGTTATGCAGCATAAAATTGTGCAGAGATGCTTATACAAATTACTAAGAAATGCACGCATCGATAAGCCAAAGGTATGGAATGAAAATTTTATTGGAGAACGAAATGGAATGGAAATGTCAATTCCGATTTTGTTAGAGAATGATATCACAGTTTATGATAATTTTGACAACAAAAACAGTTAGGATCTGGAATTGCATTTCAGATTTTATACGTTTCATCAACACAATCCACAAACCAGTCAAATAAATACATTCCCAAGAAAATACACTTCACAGCAAAACAATAACTAGTTCAAGCACCAATCCATGATATAAAGTTGGACCCAACTAAAACTGCCCCTAAACTAGACCTACCACTTGTACACCAGAAAGCAGAATAAGTTTCCTAAATTCTGAACTCTGAAAACAGTAACAAATTACAAAAGCTCGGTAAGAGAATTTCATCAATCCAATAGCTACTTACAATCCCCATCGTTTAGATGGTAGATACCTTAGGTACATCGACAGGAAACTGGTCAATTTCATCTATCCAAGGGCTTTTCTCCTTAGCAGGGTTGATTGTCCTGAGAGCCTTCCACACTGCACTGTTACACTTGAATCCAGAACCAAATGCTATTTGCCATGTTCTATCTCCTTTCTTGATCCTCCCTTTGGCTTCTGAGTAAGCAAGTTCATACCAAAGTGAACTGCTAGACGTGTTTCCGAAACGATAAAGTGTCATCCTCGATGGCTCCATATGCCAAGCAGGTAGCTGCAAGTTTTTCTCCACTTCATCCAAAACAGCTCTGCCTCCGGCATGGATGCAAAAATGTTCAAAAGCTAGTTTGAAATCTGGAATATAAGGCTTAATCTTCATCTTGAAAAGTTTCTTCGCAACCAACGTGGCAAAGAATAGAAGCTGCTCGGATGTTGGAAGTACAAGAGGCCCTAGTGTAGTGATATTGGTTTTCAAAGCATCACCTGCAACCGCCATAAGATCTTTAGACAAATTAACACCGATCTTTCCATTGGTATCTTCTTCTTGAGTTACACAGCTAAAGCACTTGTCATCAGAAGCCTTGTTAGTGCGGACAGTAGTAACCAATCGGTATTTCGATCTTCTTTTGTCCGAGCTTTTGTTGGAAAGCAGAACCGCAGCTCCTCCCATACGAAACAAACAATTAGAAACAAGCTTCGACCGATCGTTTCCAAAATACCAGTTCAACGTGATATTCTCCATGCTAATAACCAATGCATACGAGTTAGGATTGACCTGTAGAAGATCATTAGCAAGATCGATTGAGATCAGCCCCGCACTGCATCCCATCCCACCTAGGTTATAGCTCTTCACATTTCCTCGAAGCTTGTAATGATTGACAACCATTGCAGATAGCGACGGAGTTGGGTTAAACAGACTACAATTCACAATCACAATTCCTATATCTTTAGGCTTCACCGAGGTCTTGCTAAATAGCTCATCAATGGCACCAAACATCACAGTCTCAGCTTCTTTCCTAGCTTCCTTCATTGAAGGGTTAGGAGGAAAGTTGAGCACAGCCTCAGGAAGGTAAGTGGACTCCCCGAGTCCCGACCTCTCAAGAATCTTTCTCTGAAATTCAAGATTCTCCTCCGTAAAAGTACTTATCAACCGAGACTGATCCATAAACTTCCTTTTAGTACACTTCCGCAGTCCCTCCGGCTTATAACACGAGAAATCGACAAGGTACACCGGTTTCGGACGAGTCAAAAAGTAAAGTGTGGATAGAAAAACAAGTAACGTTGAGCAAAATATGACAGATATCAAATTGTATTGTAGATGCTCCCAAATATCATAAAGATCTTGGATTGAAAAAGTAGATAACTCAGCAGCAATCAACATCACAAGAGGGGAAAGAAAAAGGTACATTCCATGAGTGATTAGATAATGATAACCAAGTTTAACATACTTCAATTTAACAGATTTCTTGAAATCAGGTAAGTTCCTAGATGAATGTGGCATCAAGGGTCTTGAATCTGCCATTGTTACCCTGCTCAAAAGTGGAATCAATCTACTTTGGTTAGAATTCTATCAAATTCCCTCCAAAAGACCCTTTTCAGTAAGAACTTCTACTAAAGTGCTTTCAAAATAATAATCAATAAAAATCCTTGCTTTTTCTAATTTACATGCTCTAACATAAAAAATCAGGTGAAAGTGAAAATAGACTGAACTGAAACTAAAGAAAAAGCTCTTTTTTTTTTTGTTATTTAACACATCCTTGTATCTACAATGCTTATTGTTTCTATAAGTGAAACAAAGAAGAAAACAGTAGAAAGTAGAAGCATGAAGTGAGTAAAGAAAAGTTGGAAAGATGGGAAAATATTAATCTGCAAATGGAACAAAACCCAGTTCTCAAAATTGTACCTTGGAGACCAAACCCACCCGAGATCCCAGTAGTAGCGTCTTCCAGAGAGAGAGAGAGAGAGAGAGAGAGAGAGAGAGAAGGAGAGAGGAGGAATAAATGTTTGTAATTGTACTTATTAGAAAGTACAAGTTATTTTAAGAATTTGTTTGTCTATTTTATTATATATTTTGAAAAAAAATTATTATATAATTTTTTTTTAAAAAAAGTCATTTATTTTATATTTTAAGATAATAAAAAAAAAGTTTAAGATTGATAGAAATAGTGAAATAAATCTCAATGCATCCTTGAAACTCTTAGATTTTTGGCAAAATTCTATTTATGTCCTATATTTTTGTAGATGTACATCAGGAAATATTATTTTGACAAAATTTAGTTTTTTCTAGAGGTTCATCTACAAATGCATTTTAAATTAGTGAATGTTGGAAAAACTTTAAATTAATTCAGTTCAGGGATTTTTTCGTAAGTATATATACGAAATGACTTAGCGCTACAATTTTCCGTATATGTACTTACAGAACTATCTGATATAGTTTGAACCAGCATGATCACTCCCTCATTGTTAGTTTTCTTCTTCAACACTCACCTCCACAACCTAAAAACCTTACTTCATCAATATCATTTTTCACTCTAAAACTCCAACTTTTTGGTGCAAGTTTCGTGTTGTTTTCTCATCGATCCAACTCATATGTTAAACCCACTGGAGACACGTGTTATCATTTAATGGAAGATGCCACAAATTAAATTTTTGTCAAATAAGGAGAGTCGTTGTTGTTGTTGAAGAAGAAAGGGAAGAGAAAGAGGAAAAAAGAGAACATGCAGTTGAGAACGATAAATATACAAGGGTTGAGTTTCTAGGGGAAGAATCTGATGAATGGACAAATTTTGTGTTGCATAAAATTATACTAGCACCCAAAGATGAAGGACAGCTTAAGAATTTGTTAAAAAACATTATTCTATTAAGAACAAGGTGTGTAATTGGATTGTGGATACTGACATCATAGAGAATAATTTGTCATAGAAATTGGTAGATTATTTGAAGTTGTCTATAAAATCCCATGAGAAGCCATACACTTTTGGTTGGGTAAACAAGAGCTCTCAAGTTTGAGTAACACTAGCATTTAGAGTTCCTATCTCCATTAGAAAATCTAACAGAGAAGAGGTACTTTTGATGTTCTTGATATGGATGTTTGTCAAATTTTACTTGGTAGGCCTTGATAGTTTGATAATGATATCACTTATCGAGGACGAGATATCGTGATGATGTTTACATGGGACACACATAAAATTGTTATGGTTTCTGTTTTGCACTTTGATAAGAATCCAGGAAGAAAGAAGTCTAGTTTCTTGGTGATGACATACACTACTAGAATATTCATTTTTAGTGACTGAATTAGAGACCGGAAAAACTTAAAAATTGGTCACTAAAACATTTTGTGACCGATTTAGCGGCCCTAACTGTTTGGTAAAAAAGTACCAGTCGCTAAGCTTTTGTGACGAATTTAGTGACCTAATTCAGTGACCAAAATTAGTGTTCTTTTTTTGTAAAATAAAATTAAAAATTATGATGCCTAAGAATCAAACTCATGACCTCCGCGTGTTTTAATAAGGCCTTACCACTACAAAATCAATACATAAATTTGATTTTATTATAAAATTCCATTGCACATATAAAAATTGTATATATAAATAAAATTCCCGTTTATGCAACTATAAATATAAAATAAAATTATTTTTTTATAAATATACGTTTTATTCGTTAAAACAATAAAAAGGTGAAAATTTTACAAAAATTAAAAATTAAAAGAGAATTAAAATCTTAAAAAAATTGGAAGAGAAATAGTAACATAATAAAAAGGATTAAAAATAAATAAAAAATATTAGAGATCGAAATTTCGGTCTCTGATTGTTTATATAAATTAAATTGTATATAAAAAAAATTTCGTGACCGAATAGGCGGTCATGACATTTTAGTCGCTAAATCGGTGGCTGATTTATTTTAGTGACCCCTTAAAGTTGACTATTGAATATACAGTTTTGGTGACTAATTCGGTCACTAAAAACGAATTTTCTATTCATGACAGAGTGAAAAGGAATTTGATGAGGATGTTAAAGAAACTGAATTTTTTTTCAAGTGGTGAGTAAAGGGCTTATGAGTGTTGTAAAGGATGAAACAACAATTCTAAAAGAAGTGTTAGGAATCTTAGAGGATTTCAAGGAATTGTCGTGGGTGAGCTAGCAAATGATTTGCCTCTTATGCGAGATAAACGTCAGAAAGTTAAAGCTTTCAATATGGAAAATGATGTGATCATGTTTTTGCGTAAAGAGAAGTTTCCAATTAGTACTTACAGCAAGCTGTAGCCACGCAAGTATGACTCGTTCAAAGTGACCCGGTGTCGCTACCGCGAAAATTAACAGAGTCGCCACTAACATATTTATCCTGAAAAGGAAGGGAATGCCAGCAAACCACAAAATAAAACAACGGTCTCACGACCAGAGAAAAAGGGTAAGGGAGTCGGTTACGCGAGGGGAAGGTGCTAGCACCCCTCGCGCCCATCGTACTCGATGGTATCCACGCTAGTGTCTAAAGCTATGGGTGTGTAAGCAAACTATGCTAATCTGGACTAAAATGAATGCAGAATGTAGGGAAAAGAAAGAGTTATACTCGCACGGGCCCTACCCCGCTGCCTACGTATCCGTTTTGCGGAATCAGAGGTACCGTAGCTCGGCTAACTAATTTTTGTTTGTTTTGTGTTTTTTAGGTGAACGAGTTACATTCACACTCCGCTGCTCGACCTCTGGAGACTTATGCTTGGGAATGGAGCGGAAATAACAAGCTCTTAAGAAAAGAAAATCAAAGAGTGTGGTTTGTGTTTTAAAGAATGCATGAAGAAGACCTAAGCTAAGGGGGAAAGCTTGCTACCTAATGTTATCATACAAAGGGTACAAGTCTAAACTAAACTAGCAACCTACGAGGGATAAGGGAACCAAACAATGATATTGAAGGATAGAAAAACACTTAGAAAGGGGGGGTTTGAATAAGTGTAGCTTTAAAAACTTGACAGATAAAAATAAATTGCACAGTTATTTTTATCCTGGTTCGTTGTTAACTAAACTACTCCAGTCCACCCCCGCAGAGATGATTTACCTCAACTGAGGATTTAATCCACTAATCGCACGGATTACAATGGTTTTCCACTTAGTCCGCAACTAAGTCTTCCAGAGTCTTCTGATCACACACTGATCACTCCAGGAACAACTGCTTAGATACCCTCTAAGACTTTTCTAGAGTCTACTGATCAACACGATCACTCTAGTTACAATCTGCTTAGTTCACTCCTAAGACTTCCTAGAGTATTCTGATCAACACGATCACTCTAGTTCCTTACAACTTAATGTAATCAATTCTAAGAGTTTACAAATGCTTCTTAAAAGCGATAATCACAACTGTGATATTTCTCTTAACGTTTAAGCTTAATCTCACTAAAATATTACAAAAGCAATGTAGTGAGCTTTGATGAAGATGAAGATTCTGAGCTTTGGATTTGAACAGAGTTTCAGCAAGTTAATTTGAATTATATTGTTCAGGATCGTTAACCTTGCTTCTCATCAGAACTTCATATTTATAGGCGTTGAGAAGATGACCGTTGAGTGCATTTAATGCTTTGCGTGTTCCGTACAGCATCGCATTTAATGTTATACGCTTTTGTCAACTACCTCGAGCCTTGTTCACGCTGTGTCTACTGACGTAGCCTTTAATAGCTTTTAACGTTCCTTTTGTCAGTCAGCGTAGCTTGCCACTTGTACTTTCTTCTGATCTGATGTTTGTGAATACAATGTTTGAATATCATCAGAGTCAAACAGCTTGGTGCATAGCATCTTCTGATCTTCTGACCTTGAAGTGCTTCTGAGCGTGATACCATCTTCTGAGCTTCAGTGCTTCTGATCTCATGTTCTTCTGATGCTTCCATAGACCCATGTTCTGATTCTGCTTCGACCATCTTCTGATGTCTTGCCAGACCATGTTCTGATGTTGCATGCTGAACCCTTGAGACAAAGCTTCTGAGCGCTGAATTATGCGTACTCTTTATATATTTCCTGAAAGGGAAATTGCATTGGATTAGAGTACCATATTATCTTAAGCAAAATTCATATTATTGTTATCATCAAAACTAAGATAATTGATCAGAACAAATCTTGTTCTAACAGATATCACACAAACGAGCGTCCGCTCGTAAAGCAAACAAACCAACGGTACTGACCGAATGGTAGAAAAACGGTCCCGCCATAGCCAAGGGGAGCAGCTCAACCCAAGTCAACCAAGCATTAGACCTCGTGAAAATGATCGGGCCATAGACAAGAGGGCGGACCCCTCTCAGCAACCAAGCCGTCACGGATCGTAAAGGAAAACGGTGCGTGCGTACACCGAGCATCAACATCGAGCTACGAGAGCTATAAGAAAGGCGGGGGCCCGGCTACATGAACCCTTTTCCTGACATACTCGATAACAAGATCTTGTGCAGGTTCGGAAGCGAGCAACGCGTAGCGTGCGCATACCAAACAGACTCGATGAGACTAGGCGGGGGTTGATTGCTAACCCTTTCCGCGTGCCTTCCATGAGGACTTAACGGAGTGCTATATAGGACTTATTACACCGTGACTCCCTGCCGCAAAGCACAAATATAAACACATCAACAAAAACAGAGCCTCTTTCAAGGGCTTGGCCAGATGAATGTCTAGGTCCTACTTATCATGTTATTGGATGATGCGAGAAAGCGATAAAGTGCAATAGAAATAAAATGAAACGGGATCAATACCAAACGGATGATGATCCGTAAACTAAAGCGAAGCAAAGCGAAGAAACTAAGAATCCCGCGAGCGAGCTAGCAAAGCAAAAGCAACTGGTCAGCACACTGATTAGCCATGAAAGCACATAAAGGTCGACATGCGCGTCGAGCACAATCACAATACACCTGCAAGAGGAACAAGCAAACCAAACAAGCAGATATAAAGTAATAGGAACGTGTCTCCCGGATGAGAACACGATACAAATGAATAGGGATCGTGTTCCGCGAGTAAAGCGGAACACTCAAGCAATAAGCGCCGGTCGGTGACTATCCAAAAAACCTTGCACACTAGCACACAAGTTAGAGATAACAAACATCGCAATCGGAATTGCGTTATTACTATAAAGCGAAAGCAAACGGACAAGTAATGTAAACATGAAATGGATAATGAAACATCAAAGAGAAATCAAACATGGATGATTTACAAATTAATGAAAACAAAGCATCTAGTAAGATAGTACGTCTCATAAGCTTTCCGACGATATAAAGAACGTGCAAATTGGAGTTACGAGCAAAAAGTTATGCAAGATTGAAGTTAGAAAAGAAAAAAACACAAAAATTACACACAGGAACCGGTTCCTGCATAGGACAACCCGGTTCCTAGTACTAAAAACCAGAGGCAGAAAACTGGGAACCGGTTCCCACCTAGGGACAACCCGGTTCCTGGTACTAAATCAGAGAAGCAAGCACATTTCAGATTACTGGGAACCGGTTCCCACCTAGGGACAACCCGGTTCCTGGCACACAAATCAAAGGGCAAAAACAACGCAGGAACCGGTTCCCACCTAGGGACAACCCGGTTCCTGGTACTAAAATGCAGAGAATCAACAATTTTGGATTGAGTGGGAACCGGTTCCCGCCTGGGACAACCCGGTTCCTGGCGTAGCAAAACCAATTTTTAAGCATTTTTAGGACCTCAGAGCCGTTCGCACTCAATCCAAAAACCATTCCATTGGCAATCATCACAAGCAAACATCAAATCATGAATTAAGCACGAGTCTACAAGTCAAATGATCCTAATTATGGAAAGTGCGACGCGTCGAGCCAAGCAAATATCAAGCAAAAGTGCACCACGTGCATTTATACAAACACTTTGAGTGCGTCACAAGCCACATACATGCACATCAACAATTATGCAAACGAAATCATCATCGAATCATAGATCCGAACACGAATATCACAATTTATCATCAATACACATCAATTATATGCAATAAACATCAAATCTAACCACAATTCACATGAACATTATCGATTCGAGCAAAAACAAAGCAAATTCACCGATCAATCATCATCAACCATCCATAAATCAAGAACAAGATATAGATCTAGATCCTAATTCATATAATGATCAACAATTAAGCACTTAATTCAAGATCCGAAGGCTTACCGGATGAAGATCTCAACCGAAGCGCGAACACGAACACGATACGAACGCGAACACGACACGAACGCGACACGAACGCGAAAGCGAAATTCGAGGTGAGAGAGAGGTAGAGGCGCGCGAGATTTGAGGAGAGAGAGAAGAAAATCGAACTTCGAATCTTAATTCTTCAATCCATGTTCTTGATCTTGATGAAGATTGATGAGTTTTTGATGAAAGTTTTATGTAATTTGTGGTTTTGATTCAAGAGAATTGAGAGAGAATTGAGAGAAAGTGTTTTTGATCTTTTTTGGTGAATTGAAATTATGAGAGTCCTCCTTTGATTCGTGAAGAGCAAAATGTTTATATATTGTCAACGCGAAATGTCCAAATTGCCCTCGGTGCGTCTTATTTTGGCTCGTTTTTAAGGAAACTCGGTTCGGCTCTGAATTCCGGAACGAAACCAATACCATTGTGAAGATGACCAAATTCTTGACTTGTCGCCGCGAGAATCGTATCAATCCGATATGCGATGAAGAAATTACGCGCGTTTGAATGACGAGAAACGTCGATTCATCTGGTGCGACTGTGCAGAATTTTGTGAGTACCGCTCAAAGAACTCGATAAAACTCCATCTTCGGCTCAAAATCTGAACAAGCATATGTGACAAAGAATCGAAGCTAAGAAAATTTCCGAGAAAATGCCGCCGGAATGGACTTCATACGATAAAAATCGAAGAAGTTATGAATTTTCGAACTCGGCGCGACATACTCGAAAACACACTTTTTACCGAAACAACGCGACGATCCTTAAAATTCTGGGAATTTCCCGTGCATAATTGGCCTTCGGTCCGAACATATGAAATCTTGGTAATGATGGTACGGAGCTCCAGTTAAATTTTCAAGTGAATCCGACGAGCGGATTAGGAGATATGAATTTTCCGAGGTCCGGAACCCTACATTCAGCACTGTTTTTCACTGTGAAATCTCAAATAAATTGCAAATCTGGCGACCTTCCTCAAAGAATTGGCTTCCGAGCCGAACACGAAAGTTGTAGATATCGTCGAAACAGTCAAGACAACACGGGAACTTAGCTCATATCACCTTCCAAATATGACTTGCGAATTTTCTCGTATTTCCACTGTTTAAACCATTTTTCACGCCTTTCTTCTTAAACCCATGAAAACTCTTTATTATTTTTCTTCAATTTTTGAATGACGAAATAAACGTCATTAAGAACTTATAGCTCAAATAAAGAGGGAAAATTTTGGGGTGCAACAGCTGCCCCTATTCAAACTTCTTGAACCTGACGAGTGAGAAACGAAAGTTTCGAACCGTTGAGGTGGAAGGAGATTGAATACCAGAATGAACTCGAAAATTTGCGCTTTTGATCAATGGAAGATTCCGTCTTGCAATGAAGAAAGAATGTACCACCCCGCAAGCGAGGAGAAAAAACTTCAATTGATCTGGATAATAAATATGCTCCAACTTGTGATAAGAAGGAACGGGCACCCACAGGCAGGGGAAACACTTCAATTGATCTGGGCATCAAGAGAAGGAACATTTCGACTGATCTGAGTATCAGACGTAGCAAATGTCTCTGAACTTGCATCGGGATAGATGTCTTAAGTCGATCTGGGAATCGAGGGAGATACATCGGCTGATTTGGACATCAACGAGTAATAGGTATCTGTTCTGGGAATCTGGGTAGAGATCTCTTCTGATGCAATTAAATCATCAGGTAGATATTCCTACTAATCTGGGAATTAGCGGCTAGCTCCTTCGTAAGACCACGGGGATCCGGAGGCGGCTCCTTCAACTGAACTGGACATCAGGATAGGAACAATATCTCTTCCGAACTGTGTACGCCGGGGAAAGAATGCCTTTAAACTGATCTGGACATGATGCCAGAAAATAAGTAGGACAATCTTCATCTGAAAGACAAAGTCGATCAGGCAGACATCTCCAGCTGATCTGATGATATCAGTGGCTTGCTCCTTCGTAAGATCTTGGGAGATCCGGAGGCGGTTCCTTCAACTAATCTGAATCTGGATATTAGGATAGGAACAAATATCTCTTCCGAACTGTGTACGCCGGGTAAAGAAAGCGTCTTCAACTGATGGTTAGGCATCAGGACTGGGCAAACGAATTTCTTCTTCTAAACGAACTAAATCGTCAGGGAGTAGATATTTCCAACTGATCTGGTGTATCAGAGGGCTTGCTCCTTCGGAAGATCTATAGAGATCCGGAGGCGGTTCCTTCAACTGAGCTGGATATCAGGATAGGAACAAATATTTTCCACAGATCTGGGGGCATCGGAAATAGGAATGTCTTTGAACTGATCTGAGCATGATGCCATAAAATAAGTAGAACAATCCTCTTCTAATTCAAAACATCAGGATAAGCGCCTGTAATGACTAGGCGAATATTGCTCTCTAGGGAGCATTTGAATCTGGATAACTTTCCTGCAGAAAGAGACAGATATGATATGATTTATGCATGATGCATGTATGAATGTGTATGGAATAACGTTTCCGAGGAGTAATACGCTACACGCTTAGAGAATGCAATGCGAATGATGCATGATTCGAACGTTGCTTAGGGAACAACGGATGAGCACTGAATTGCTGAAGAAGTCCTGGAGAGAGAGTACGGAACTCCGCGGGGAGGACAAGATGAGTGACCACAAGTCACAACTACGAGCTGGCAAAGATGGATCAGAAATCTGCTGGAGACGATCAAATCTGGACGCGAGCTCTGTTTGGGGAATAAATCCTGCTTGGGGATACCCGGGCAACTTCATTGGAGAAGCAAATCCTCGACACATTGGGGATGAGGAAATAAGAGCAAGTCGTGAAGACAACTTTGATGAGGAGTGACCAACTTGCTTGTATAGGACGCATTCCGCTGGGGAAATCCTAGATGAGAAACAGATCCTGCTGAGGATGCAAATGAAACTTTGCTGAGGGAAGAAGCTCAGTGGGGAAGATGAATACTTCTGCACAGCGATCTGTTAGGGATATGAGAAATCCGCTGGGGATAAGGACCTTAGCATAAGAACCTCTTGTTGAGACCACTCCACTGGGGAATAAGATGACTCTCTCGGGGAAACAGGTCAATCTGTTGGAGAGAGAAACACTCTACTGGGGAAAGAGAGGCATTCGGGCCAAGAATCTCATTAAGAGCTTGCTGGGGAATCAGATATCATCCAATCATGACTCAACCGGGGAGAAGGCATTCTGTCGGGGGATAAGGCTTCTGGAGCACGGAGAATGCATTGAGATGTGCCTTGCTGAGGATATGAGAATCTTGGAACAAAGAAAGTCTCATCTGAATACACTCACTTGGGGAATGAGAATCTCTCATCAGGATGCACTCGGCTGGGAAGTGAGAATCTCTCATGGCTAAGTCCGCCACCGTGCTGATGTGATGCGCTCAAAATGATGTACCCACAACGGGAAAATGCAAGAGCAAACAGATTGTCAGGAAACTGAGCTTTGAAACTTTCCAAACAAGCAATGGATACAATGAGCTGATAGGCAAGCAATGATTAAAACACCAAACAAATATCGGCCGGAGCATCAAACAGGCATTAGTTCTTCAAGGGAACGCCACCAAGAAGTGGGATTAATGGGTCAAGCAAGTGTTGACTTCAAAGGGACCAAACAGGCATTGGCTTTCATAGTGTTCTGCGTATTCGTATTGATTGTAAAGATGTCAACAAGTAATGGGCTTACAAACACATTAGGGTGTATATGACAACTATCTGCAACTGTTGGAAATCCATGACACGAAGGTCGGAAAGACAATGAATGGTTGTAAACTCACGACTCGAGGGTCGGAGAGCAAATGAAAGATTGGAAACTCGCGACTCGAGGGTCGAATAGGAGATAAACTCACGACACGAGGGTCGGAAAGGAGATAAACTCACGACACGAGGGTCGGAAAGGAGATAAACTCACGACACGAGGGTCGGAAAGGAGGTAAACTCACGACTCGAGGGTCGGAAAGGAGATAAACTCACGACACGAGGGTCGGAAAGGAGATGAACTCACGACACGAGGGTCGGAAAGGAGATAAACTCACAACGCGAGGGTCAGAAAGGAGATGAACTCACGACTCGAGGGTCGGAAAGGAGGTAAACTCACGACACGAGGGTCGGAAAGGAGATAAACTCACGACACGAGGGTCGGAAGGAGATAAACTCACGACACGAGGGTCGGAAAGGAGATGAACTCACGACACGAGGGTCGGAAAGGAGATGAACTCACGACTCGAGGGTCGGAAAAGAGATGAACTCACGACACGAGGGTCAGAAAGGAGATAAACTCACGACACGAGGGTCGGAAAGGAGATAAACTCACGACACGAGGGTCGGAAAGGAAATAAACTCACGACTCGAGGGTCGGAAAGGAATCAAACTCACGACACAAGGGTCAGAAAGGAATCAAACTCACGACTCGAGGGTCGGAAAGGAAATAAACTCACGACACGAGGGTCGGAAAGGAGATAAACTCACGACTCGAGGGTCGGAAAGGGATCAAACTCACGACTCGAGGGTCGGAAAGGAGATAAACTCACGACTCGAGGGTCGGAAAGGGATCAAACTCACGACTCGAGTGTCGGAAAGGAGATAGACTCACGACACGAGGGTCGGAAACTCACGACTCGAGGGTCGGAAAGGGATCAAACTCACGACTCGAGGGTCGGAAAGGGATCAAACTCACGACGCGAGGGTCGGAAATGAGATAAACTCACGACTCGAGGGTCGGAAAGGGATCAAACTCACGACTCGAGGGTCGGAAAGGAAATAAACTCACGACACGAGGGTCGAAAACTCACGACTCGAGGGTCGGAAAGGGATCAAACTCACGACTTGAGGGTCAGAAAGGAATCAAACTCACGACGCGAGGGTCGGAAATGAGATGAACTCACGACTCGAGGGTCGAAAAGCAAAGGATTCACAACACGAGGGTTAGAAACTCACGACTCGAGGGTCGGAAAGCAAAGGATTCACAACACGAGGGTTGGAAACTCACGACTCGAGGGTCGGAAAGCAAAGGATTCACAACACGAGGGTTGGAAACTCACGACTCGAGGGTCGGAAAGCAAAGGACTCGATGTCCACATAACAGGACTCTAGTTGAGGGATACCGATAAACAACGGTTGCAACCTCTGGAAGATCATGGACAATTCATCTTCTTCTTCAGATTCTGATTCTTCAGGATCTTCTTCTCTAGCCTGAAAAGCGTTAGTGCATTTTTTAACATTAGATTTTAATGCAATAGACTTACCTTTCTTCTGAGGCTCGTTTGCGTCCAGCTCTATTTCATGGCTTCTCAAGGCACTGATAAGCTCTTCCAAAGAAACTTCATTCAGATTCTTGGCAATCTTGAATGCAGTCACCATTGGACCCCATCTTCTGGGTAAGCTTCTGATAATCTTCTTTACATGATCAGCCTTGGTGTAGCCTTTATCCAGAACTCTCAATCCAGCAGTTAGAGTTTGAAATCTTGAGAACATCTTCTCAATATCTTCATCATCCTCCATCTTGAAGGCTTCATATTTCTGGATTAGAGCAAGAGCTTTAGTCTCCTTGACTTGAGCATTTCCCTCATGGGTCATTTTCAATGACTCATATATATCATGGGCAGTTTCCCTGTTAGATATCTTCTCATACTTAGCATGAGAGATAGCATTCAGCAAAACAGTCCTGCATTTGTGATGATTTTTGAAATCTTTCTTTTGATCATCAGTCATTTCGCTTCTCGTGAGCCTTACACCAGTAGCTTTAACAGGATGTTTGTAACCATCCAACAGAAGATCCCATAGATCAGCATCCAGACCAAGAAAGTAACTTTCCAGTTTATCTTTCCAATATTCAAAGTTTTCACCATCGAATACTGGTGGTCTAGTATAACCATTGTTACCATTGTATTGATCAGCAGAGCCAGATGTAGATGCAGTTGGATTTGTTTGAACTTCACCAGCCATCTTTTACTGAAGCGTTTTTCTCTTCCTGAATCTTTTCTAAACACGGTTAAGTGCTTGCACCTTAGAACCGGCGCTCTAATGCCAATTGAAGGATAGAAAAACACTTAGAAAGGGGGGGGGGGGGGGTTTGAATAAGTGTAGTCTTAAAAAACTTGAACGATAAAAACAAATTGCACAGTTATTTTTATCCTGGTTCGTTGTTAACTAAACTACTCCAGTCCACCCCCACGGAGTGATTTACCTCACCTGAGGATTTAATCCACTAATCGCAACAGATTACAATGGTTTTCCACTTAGCCCACGACTAAGTCTTCTAGAGTATCCTGATCACAACCTGATCACTCTAGGAACAAATGCTTAGACACAAGCTAAGACTTTCTTAGAGTATCCTGACCACCACGTGATCACTCTAATTACAACTGCTTAGACACAAGCTAAGACTTCCTAGAGTATCCTGATCAACACTTGATCACTCTAGTTACTTACAAATTAATGTAATCAAATAAGAGTTTTACAATGCTTCTGAAAAGCTATAATCACAACAGTGATATTTCTCTTAACGTTTAAGCTTAATCTCACTAATATATTACAACAGCAATGTAGTGAGCTTTGATGAAGATGAAGTTTCTGAGCTTTGATTTGAACAGCGTTTCAGCAAGTTCATTATCAGCAGATTCGGTCAGGATTCGTTAACCTTGCTTCTCATCAGGACTTCATATTTATAGGCACTTGAGAAGATGACCGTTGGGAGCATTTAATGCTTTGCGTGTTCCGTACAGCATTGCATTTAATGTTTCACGCTTTTGTCAACTACCTCGAGCCTTGTTCACGCTGTGTCTATTGACGTTGCCTTTAATAGCTTCCAACGTTCCTTTTGTCAGTCAGCGTAGCCTGCCACCTGTACTTTCTTCTGATCTGACGTTTGTGTATACAACGTTTGAATATCATCAGAGTCAAACAGTTTGGTGCATAGCATCTTCTTGTCTTCTGACCTTGAAGTGCTTCTGAGCGTGATACCATGAGAACTTCAGTGCTTCTGCTTCTGATCTCAAGTTCTTCTGATGCTTCCATAGACCCATGTTCTGATTCTGCCTTGACCATCTTCTGATGTCTTGCCAGACCATGTTCTGATGTTGCATGCTGAACCTTCTGAGACAAAGCTTCTGAGCGTTGATTTGTGCATACTCTTTATATATTTCCTGAAAGGGAAATTGCAATGTATTAGAGTACCACATTATCTCACACAAAATTCATATCCTTGTTATCATCAAAACTAAGAATATTGATCAGAACAAATCTTGTTCTAACAGATGGTGTGATACAACTCAAGCATTTAGCGGATCTCCTAGGAGTCAGCTTACCGTATTCTCGTTTACAGTCTGCTTTCGAATTAACCGCTGCTTCAGTTAGGACTTTCAAGGGTTGTAACGTGGCCGGGTTCACGGTTTGAGAAAAAAGGATTTTAGGCTCAAATTATTTGGTGCCCACCCCCTTCATGATGTTCTCCAGTCCTAAGTTCAGTTAACTTGACATGAGCATTCATCTTTCAAAAGGAACTTGAGATGGTTGAGGAATTGATGAGGCGTTCGGACACGACAGTCACTTTACCTTTCATTTCTTGGTGACTGATCACACTACTTTGTTCTTTTGATGAGGATTCTTATTTTGTAATCCTTGTTTTTCGCTTTTGCTTTGCTTTTCTTTTTTTCCTTTCCCTAACTTTTGCCTGGACAAATTCTTTTGAATTTCGAGTTGGATGTCCAGCGGGATGCCCTAACTTTTGCCTAAGTCTCATGCTTTCAACTGGTTGACTTAGCGGGCTTTTTTTTGATTCTTTTTTCCTTTCTTTTTGAACAAGTCGTGTGATCCTGAATCTCAGATTTGTGTGAAGTGATTGTGACTGCCTGAGTCCTTGATCGACGAAGAATTACCATTGCGGTATCGTCATATTTTGACCTCATGATATGAGGGATAACCACCGCGACTTTGATGTTGGTCTCGACCTCCTGATGTGAGGGATAAATTTGATGTCTCGACCTCCTGAGGTGAGGGATAATCATTGTGGATTTGACTTTCCTCAATCTTTTGAAAGATAGCCATTATTGTATCCTCAGATGTGTACTCCTGATGAATTCCGAACGCTTGATCAGGTTAACTGAACACTACCCGCCCCTGGGTTAAAAATAAGGTTTTTTTTTATAGAGAAAAGAAACTCCTACTTCGAAGGCTCAGAAGGGTTAACGAAGGTCTATCTCCCTTATATCTCCAGTGTTTGGGAATTTGAAACAATGCCTGTACATCATCAACAAGGTTCTACTCAAAAGCATACCATTTGAGGTTCTTGGTATTATGTTCATCATCCTCCCTTCGGAGTTATCATGCTTTATTAACAAGAGCTAGTATCACAAAAAGCATAGAAAACATATAAGAGCAAAAACGAATGGATTTTTTCAAGACAAACATATCCAATGCATTATGATTATAGTTAAAAAATAAACAAGTTTTGCATGCAACAGTATTGAACAAAGCAAGAAAGCTTAAACATGAACATGCATGACGAATTAGGAATTGCCAATGTTGAGGAGATCCTCTCCGTATGGACTTATTGCTTCAGAAGATCCGCTGAGTCGGAGGAGAACTTGAATTCTGGCCCTCAGGTGCGAATGTGATAGCCTTGGTGTCAATCAGGTCTTGAACCTTGTCTTAAATGACTGACAGTCTTCAATCAGATAACCAAATGCCCCAGCATGGAAAACACACCAAGCATCAGTATTTGTTCCTGCAGAACCCTTCAGATTACTTCTTGGAAGAAGATTTGGGTGAGGTCATATAGAAGTTGCAAGTGTCCAGCTTTTAGGGATTTGAACCATGCAAGTGGTGCACAAACTCAAGATACAAGGCGTCTTGCTTATCCCTCGGTCGGGAGCCCTAAATATAGCGACTGGAGTTTGTGAATGCTTTAGGGATTTGAGCTGCCGATGATGCGAACTCAAGAACACAGAGTCTTGCTTATCCCTCAGTCGGGAGCCCTAAATATAGCTGCTGAAACAGATAACACCATCATGAATGGCGAAAACTTGTATTGCTATCGGCGAACAAGAATAGCCTCTGACGCTTGGCTTTCAAAGTCATTACTTGGAACACACAACAGTTGTTGGGAAGGAAGCCTCTGGCAGTACCAATTGCAAATGATTCTCATGAGTTACTTCCTCGAGGAAGAACAAACAATCTACTTGTGGTGGATGAAATAGAATTGAGCAGTAGGAACCATTGTGAATAAACTCAACCATCTTTGTATCGAGCAAGTCCTGGAATTTTTGTACCTCAACACCTTGTAAGGCTTGACATTAGGATCAGGTGCTCCCGAGAATGGAGAACACCGAGTGTTGTCATCGAAATCAGGAGAGCAGTCTGTGGTGAGGAAGAACCAAAACATGAATCTTAAATTCCAACAAGCAAGGAAGCAACTTAACACCAGGCATTAGGATTACATTAGCTTGCTTCTTATACTCTTTCCGTCTCTGTTGACAAGCAAAGGTTGCTGAAAAGGAAACTCCAGGAGGAGGAGGTGACTCTACATATGAAGCAGAACCTTGAGAATGCGAGGTGCCTCTGTAGAACACTCTTGATTACTGTCTGGCAGTAGATTCTGACAAAGTCACACGGAATTTGTAATGCTTTAGGGATTCGAGCAATGCAAATGGTGCAATGCTCAAGATAGACAATGTCTTGCTTATCCCTCGTGCGGGAGCCCCAAGCAATTTCAAAGACTTGTAGATCTTAACATCACGACCCAGGTGCCCCAGAGTATAACTCACACCTAGTGTCATCGTCATCAAGCAAAGAACGTGTAGACATCCATACAATACGGAGCTTAACCAGTTGCAAATAAAGCAAGCTTGGAAGCAAATGAGAATAAGACCTGTCTTCGAAAAGAAACCCCAACTGAGCTTTCCTCTCGGTAAAATCCCCACAAAGTTGTTCCATGACTAATCTCTGAACAAACAACAAGAACAAGTCGAGTCTGTGAGTCTGGAGAGAATACCAAGCCTGAATAAGAATTCCTCAACCTTGAACACCTGTTATGCATGAAATGTATGAGTTGCATGATATGCGTGCAATGCCATGTTCATTCAATTCCAAGGAATTCTCGTGTTTTGATTTTTTTTAGCGAGTAAGAGATGAAAGAGCTCGGCGCGAGGCTTAAAGATGTGATTCCTTAGAAATGAAAGGAACATGTATGCTAGTTATTTTTTGTACATCATTTTTTTGGAAAGTAAATATGCAATGATGCAAAGTGGTGGGGCTTGTTGCCGCCCACCAAGCATTCTGGACTGTCGGTAACACACATAGTACAAAGTCAAAGGTACCGTAGCTCGGCTAACTAATTTTTGTTTGTTTTGTGTTTTTTAGGTGAACGAGTTACATTCACACTCCGCTGCTCGACCTCTGGAGACTTATGCTTGGGAATGGAGCGGAAATAACAAGCTCTTAAGAAAAGAAAATCAAAGAGTGTGGTTTGTGTTTTAAAGAATGCACGAAGAAGACCTAAGCTAACGGGGAAAGCTTGCTACCTAATGTTATCATACAAAGGGTACAAGTCTAAACTAAACTAGCAACCTACGAGGGATAAGGGAACCAAACAATGATATCACACAAACGAGCGTCCGCTCGTAAAGCAAACAAACCAACGGTACTGACCGAATGGTAGAAAAGCGGTCCCGCCATAGCCAAGGGGAGCAGCTCAACCCAAGTCAACCAAGCATTAGACCTCGTGAAAATGATCGGGCCATAGACAAGAGGGCGGACCCCTCTCAGCAACCAAGCCGTCACGGATCGTAAAGGAAAACGGTGCGTGCATACACCGAGCATCAATGTCGAGCGACGCGAGCTATAAGAAAGGCGGGGGTCCGGCTACATGAACCCTTTTCCTGACATACTCGATAACAAGATCTTGTGCAGGTTCGGAAGCGAGCAACGCGTAGCGTGCGCATACCAAACAGACTCGATGAGACTAGGCGGGGGTTGATTGCTAACCCTTTCCGCGTGCCTTCCATGAGGACTTAACGGAGTGCCATATAGGACTTATTACACCGTGACTCCCTGCCGCAAAGCACAAATATAAACACACCAACAAAAACAGAGCCTCTTTCAAGGGCTTGGCCAAATGAATGTCTAGGTCCTATGTAACACCCTGGATTTCCGCTTACCCCGCAGGGCTTCCGGCCTACCAAGCATGTCACCGGCTTAATCAATAATCCCCCCTAGGTCCGCTTATCGGCTGCCCAGGAAATATTGTTTTTGCCTCCCGCAGGAATCGAACCATGTACCTAGGGGTTAAGTACATATTCATAGAAATTCCTGCTACCACTTGAGCTACTAGCTCAATTGGTAGCAGGAATTGCTATGAATATGTACTTAACCCCTAGGTACATGGTTCGATTCCTGCGGGAGGCAAAAACAATATTTCCTGGGCAGCCGATAAGCGGACCTAGGGGGGATTATTGATTAAGCCGGTGACATGCTTGGTAGGCCGGAAGCCCTGCGGGGTAAGCGGAAATCCAGGGTGTTACATTAAAAAGGCGCCTTTTTATGTAACAGCCCGAGCCTTCGGCGTTCCCGGCACTGTCACCTCATGATCTTCTCTACCCCCCTCACTAGTAGAGTTTTTGCCTTTCGTGGGAATCGAACCCTGTACCCTGGGGTTCAAGTACATGTTCATTCCATTCCCACTACCAATTGAGCTACTAGCTCAATTGGTAGCAGGAATTGCTATGAATATGTACTTAACCCCTAGGTACATGGTTCGATTCCTGCGGGAGGCAAAAACAATATTTCCTGGGCAGCCGATAAGCGGACCTAGGGGGGATTATTGATTAAGCCGGTGACATGCTTGGTAGGCCGGAAGCCCTGCGGGGTAAGCGGAAATCCAGGGTGTTACATTAAAAAGGCGCCTTTTTAATGTAACACCCTGGATTTCCGCTTACCCCGCAGGGCTTCCGGCCTACCAAGCATGTCACCGGCTTAATCAATAATCCCCCCTAGGTCCGCTTATCGGCTGCCCAAGAAATATTGTTTTTGCCTCCCGCAGGAATCGAACCATGTACCTAGGGGTTAAGTACATATTCATAGCAATTCCTGCTACCAATTGAGCTACTAGCTCAAGTGGTAGCAGGAATTGCTATGAATATGTACTTAACCCCTAGGTACATGGTTCGATTCCTGCGGGAGGCAAAAACAATATTTCCTGGGCAGCCGATAAGCGGACCTAAGGGGGGAGTATTGATTAAGCCGGTGACATGCTTGGTAGGCCGGAAGCCCTGCGGGGTAAGCGGAAATCCAGGGTGTTACATTAAATCCAGGGTGTTACATCCTAATTATCATGTTATTGGATGATGCGAGAAAGCGATAAAGTGCATTAGAAATAAAATGAAACGGGATCAATACCAAACGGATGATGATCCGTAAACTAAAGCGAAGCAAAGCGAAGAAACTAAGAATCCTGCGAGCGAGCTAGCAAAGCAAAAGCAACTGGTCAGCACACCGATTAGCCATGAAAGCACACAAAGGTCGACATGCGCGCCGAGCACAATCACAATACACCTGCAAGAGGAACAAGCAAACCAAACAAGCAGATATAAAGTAATAGGAACGTGTCTCCCGGATGAGAACACAATACAAGTGAATAGGGATCGTGTTCCGCGAGTAAAGCGGAACACTCAAGCAATAAGCGCCGGTCGGTGACTATCCAAAAAACCTTGCACACTAGCACACAAGTTAGAGATAACAAACATCGCAATCGGAATTACGTTATTACTATAAAGCGAAAGGAAACGGACAAGTAATGTAAACATGAAATGGATAATGAAACATCAAAGAGAAATCAAACATGGATGATTTACAAATTAATGAAAACAAAGCATCTAGTAAGATAGTACGTCTCATAAGCTTTCCGACGATATAAAGAACGTACAAATCGGAGTTACGAGCAAAAAGTTATGCAAGATTGAAGTTAGAAAAGAAAAAAACACAAAAATTACACACAGGAACCGGTTCCTGCATAGGACAACCCGGTTCCTAGTACTAAAAACCAGAGGCAGAAAACTGGGAACCGGTTCCCACCTAGGGACAACCCGGTTCCTGGTACTAAATCAGAGAAGCAAGCACATTTCAGATTACTGGGAACCGGTTCCCACCTAGGGACAACCCGGTTCCTGGCACACAAATCAAAGGGCAAAAACAACGCAGGAACCGGTTCCCACCTAGGGACAACCCGGTTCCTGGTACTAAAATGCAGAGAATCAACAATTTTGGATTGAGTGGGAACCGGTTCCCGCCTGGGACAACCCGGTTCCTGGCGTAGCAAAACCAATTTTTAAGCATTTTTAGGACCTCGGAGCCGTTCGCACTCAATCCAAAAACCATTCCATTGACAATCATCACAAGCAAACATCAAATCATGAATTAAGCACGAGTCTACAAGTCAAATGATCCTAATTATGGAAAGTGCGACGCGTCGAGCCAAGCAAATATCAAGCAAAAGTGCACCACGTGCATTTATACAAACACTTTGAGTGCGTCACAAGCAACATACATGCACATCAACAATTATGCAAACGAAATCATCATCGAATCATAGATCCGAACACGAATATCACAATTTATCATCAATGCACATCAATTATATGCAATAAACATCAAATCTAACCACAATTCACATGAACATTATCGATTCGAGCAAAAACAAAGCAAATTCACCGATCAATCATCATCAACCATCCATAAATCAAGAACAAGATATAGATCTAGATCCTAATTCACATAATGATCAACAATTAAGCACTTAATTCAAGATCCGAAGGCTTACCGGATGAAGATCTCAACCGAAGCGCGAACACGAACACGATACGAACGCGAACACGACACGAACGCGACACGAACGCGAAAGCGAAATCCGAGGTGAGAGAGAGGTAGAGGCGCGCGAGATTTGAGGAGAGAGAGAGAGAGAGAAGAAAATCGAACTTCGAATCTTAATTCTTCAATCCATGTTCTTGATCTTGATGAAGATTGATGAGTTTTTGATGAAAGTTTTATGTAATTTGTGGTTTTGATTCAAGAGAATTGAGAGAGAATTGAGAGAAAGTGTTTTTGATCTTTTTTGGTGAATTGAAATTATGAGAGTCCTCCTTTGATTCGTGAAGAGCAAAATGTTTATATATTGTCAACGCGAAATGTCCAAATTGCCCTCGGTGCATCTTATTTTGGCTCGTTTTTAAGGAAACTCAGTTCGGCTCTGAATTCCGGAACGAAACCAATACCATTGTGAAGATGACCAAATTCTTGACTTGTCGCCGCGAGAATCGTCTCAATCCGATATGCGATGAAGAAATTACGCGCGTTTGAATGACGAGAAACGTCGATTCATCTGGTGCGACTGTGCAGAATTTTGTGAGTACCGCTCAAAGAACTCGATAAAACTCCATCTTTGGCTCAAAATCTGAACAAGCATGTGTGACGAATAATTGAAGCTAACGAAATTTCCGAGAAAATGCCGCCGGAATGGACTTCATACGATAAAAATCGAAGAAGTTATGAATTTTCGAACTCGGCGCGACATACTCGAAAACACACTTTTTACCAAAACAACGCGACGATCCTTAAAATTCTGGGAATTTCCCGTGCATAATTGGACTTCGGTCCGAACATATGAAATCTTGGTAATGATGTTACGGAGCTCCAGTTAAATTTTCAAGTGAATCCGTCGAGCGGATTAGGAGATATGAATTTTCCGAGGTCCGGAACCCTACATTCAGCACTGTTTTTCACTGTGAAATCTCAAATAACTTGCAAATCTGACGACCTTCCTCAAAGAATTGGCTTCCGAGCCGAACACGAAAGTTGTAGATATCGTCGAAACAGTCAAGACAACGCGGGAACTTAGCTCATATCACCTTCCAAATATGACTTGCGAATTTGCTCGTATTTCCACTGTTTAAACCATTTTTCACGCCTTTCTTCTTAAACCCATGAAAACTCTTTATTATTTTTCTTCAATTTTTGAATGACGAAATAAACGTCATTAATAACTTATAGCTCAAATAAAGAGGGCAAATTTTGGGGTGCAACACCCGGAAGATCAATGAAAATACTTATGTGGTAGCTCCTAGATTTCATGAATATATCGAATACTTTCAATGTTGGTGACATTTATGAATATCAAGCAGATGAGACTCTTTATCAATAAGAGAACTCGAGGTCAAGTTCTTTAGAGGTGGAGGAGCCTGATGTTGGAAGGCTTTTTAAGCCATCCAAGTTTGTTCTAGACTCAAAAATCGTAAATTAATATTTTTAACAATTTTTTTGAATTAAAACTTCATTAGAGTTTCGTTTTTGTATTTTATTTCTATTTTGGATTAAAAGCATATTAAATTTTTTTTTATGTATTTAAACATTTTTTGGGTGTGCTCGTTAAAGTTATCTCCGATTTTAATAAAATTCATTTTTTTCTGGTGAATTCCATAGCTTATCTGATAGATTTTGTGCTTATGAATTTGTATTTTTATTTTAGATTTAGCGTTTGTTAATATATAAGATTTCCAAAGGCGTCAACTTTAACGGCGTTAAAAAAAAAATTCTTCATATATTAAAAAGATTGTCTAATCTTCTTTAAAAAAAGTAACTCATTAATAAAATACATATTTTCTAGACTACTAAGCCTTATATATATATATATATATATATATATATATATATATATATATATATATATATATATATATATATATATATATATATATATATTTATAAACAATTCAAAAATTTAATTTTTTTCACTATTTTATTATTCATTTCTCTTTTTTTAATCATCCAAATAAACACAGATATAAATTCTTGAAAGACACTGCTAAATGAAAATGAATGAAGACATTGACATGACAAGTTAATAAAATTAATTGAGATTTAAGAAAGTGAGGTAGAAAATTGTTGGAGTACGCTTTAAAACTTTTTGATAAAGAGTGAGAAAATATCTTTTAAGACTGTCAAAGATTAGAAAGCTGAAAAACAACAAAAATATTCAATTTAGACGTTCGTAGATTTCGAATTTGACCGGTTCAGTTTACAGATCCGTTATTAAATGTTAGAATATTATATTTATATATATATATATATATATATATATATATATATATATATATATATATATATATATATATACAAATTTAGAAATAGTATAAATTAATATAAAATATAATATAAGTTATTTATAATATTTTATTCTAATAATTAATGGGTTGTGTTTTTGGGCTTGGATTTTAGCTATTATATGTATATATCTCTTTGTTGTTTGAAAGTGTGACAAATTTAGGACTTTAGAGCAAAAAGGAGAAAAGAAGGTTTAGGGTCAAATGGTTAGACAATATTTCTTGATACCTTGAATTTGAGTAATTCATGTATTGAGAGTTGGAGAGGTTGAGAAACACTTGGGTTGAAAATAGGGGTTTGTTCATGGCAACCTTCAGGATTGTTCTTGAGAACTCTGAAGGCGAAGGCTGTTTTTTTTTTTTTTTTGTAACTCATTTGTAATCTCTTGTAACAACTTTTTGAGTATAGTGAATTGGAGAGTTGCTCTCTCTCCCAGAGTAGATCTTTTGATCGAATTGAGTAAACAAACATTTCGTCTCTTCTCGTCTTATTCTATTATAATTCTTGCTTATTGGTTATTATTGTTGAAGACCATTTATTTTGATTGTTACTGTTTTTTGCCTCACATAATAAATTATTGATTGAATTGAACCTTGTCGTAATTCACAACAACAACAATAAAATCTTATATAAGCTTCATTTTTTGATATTTTTGACCTCAGTTATAAAGCATATATATTAGTTTTTGTGAGACAATAATAGTAGTCTCAGTATTGGGTCAGGTCTAGCTGAAACTGTCGAAAAGAAGTTGACAATATTTTTGTCACCTTTATGGTGGGGTTCACACCTCTAAAAATCTTAAACTGCACTCAAATTTTTCAAACACACCTTATATCACCTCATCCTTCGTAAATCAAACAGTTATCACATTTTTTTTAAAAGATTAATTCAGAGGCGCATCTCCAAATTAATTTTTAATGCAATTTTAACTATTACATTGCAGTCACTCCTTTTTTTTTCTAAAAATTAATTCGGAGATGTATCTTTTGGGAAGACTCAACTAACACCTTTCACCTTAATTATGGAATGATGATTCCCACCCTCTTCGATGTGGCTGTTATCATTGGCCTTCGACCAATTAGGGACACCTTCGACTCTTCTCTGAAAAACAAAAGTAAACTAAATTTTTCTTTTGTTCGTTTAAATTTAATCTTTCTATGAAGATTTGGTTAAGATTTTAGAGGTTCGCAAGGTGTGTGGTGTTGCGGGTGGTTTTGACAATTCTAGTGGAAAAGAAGGAGGTTCTTTTCTCTAGCTTCATCTTGGTAGTGATGTGTGGAAGCCTATATAAAAGATGGTAGTTCTTCTCAATCTTCTGACAAACTAACTCTCAAGTTACCATTCGGATCAAGTAAAGATTGTCGTAGAATGGAGACTTAGGAGCATGTTGTTTGGGTTGGAAGATTAAAGGCGACTTCACATGTAGATTTCACAAAGAGTTCAGTACTGTGTATAAGTCAAAGATCCAGCCATAATATTTTTATATTTTCATCGTTAATGTTCGATATTTGATCGTACTAAACTGATGTAATCTTGCCACAAATATTATTGGAAGATCAACAAATTTTCACTGTGAAAACATTGGAGACTAGAGTATGTGCAAAGCTAGGCAAAACATGTCAAACTAGTATAAATCACGGTGTACACCTCTCTCTCTATCTATCTATCGATCTATCTCTCCCCTCTCTCCTTTTAATTTCATAGCCATTGCATGATTAGGTTGTTTTTTATTGCTGTCTAGAATTGCATTCCATTAGGATTTCTTCTTGTAGAAACTTAATTGTAATATCGTAGATTTTGTTATAATTGGAACTTTAATTTTGTCTTGTTGTAGATTAAATTGAAAATAATGGTTGTAGAATTCAAATACTGTTGGTGTTATAAAATCTCACATCTCGTGTAATTTGGTAATTATACAATACCATCATTAGTTTTATATTTGGTTAAATTTATGTGTCAATATTGCTTTCGCCGTGAACTACATAAGTCGTTATGCACTAATTCCAATCTATAAGCATAATCGCTCTTTTTTGCTAAAAAAATCCATTACACAAAATTAACTTTGTTTTAAACTTTGATAAAAGTTTTTCCAAATATTTTCAACGAGAGTCTTAATTTGGAGGTATATTCACCCCTCTAGACCTTTGAATACTCCATATTCTCTCACAACAAGCTTTTCTCCTTTTGGGGTGGCGCCAAAGAAACAAAAGAAATGATTCATAAAAATACGTTTGTTAATGGAAGCATCTACAAAAGAGGAGATGTAAGTCATCTTCGATGAGTAACACAAGAGCTTTATTCTTTTCTTTAATGCTTTCATGATGATTACCTCTTCAACTTGCTTATTTTCTAGTTTTCAGATAATATGAAATTCCACCAAATGATGTTACAAATGCATATGACTCCTAGGGTAGTCCCTTCACTCGCACTGGTCATCAACTGACTATTGGAGGGTTCCAATTATGGGGCCTTCTGCTAGTTTGTTCATTTTCAACCTTTCTATCATAATTCGAACAAAAGTTTTGGGTTTTATTGATCAACTTGTGGTGTAGGGTACTTTATGCTCGTCGTCGTGCGCGGTTGGAAGGATTCCTTCCATGGGTCATGCTGTTGAAATGTCTCTCGGGTGTGGACTCTAGAGAAAAATGCCTCAGATAGTTTAGGAATGATAGAGCCGACCTTGTCTCGAGGAAGGTTCAACATTCACTCTGTTGACCTTGCCTCCTACAATTCTGCCTCATCCTGGTCCTTGAACGGATTGAGAGTTTTCTCTTTTATTTATGAAGAAGAGTATGCATACTTCTCGAGCAAGCTAAGGTTGTCTGTTATGAGGAGCTGGAAAAAATGGAATACCAAATGCATAGAGCATCAATTATTTTTGCATTGGTGTTATTGGAAGATGAGATATTTTTTTCCTTACCGTCTCAGACAAGAGAAAGAAGTGTTCCTTGAACGTGTTAATGCTCTTACTATTGAACAGGATTAGTATATGGAGGAACTCACAAGGACAAGTGATCCGTTGAGAGAGATATGAACTGGTGTGTAAACTTTTGGTTACCTTCACTTATTGGCTGAGAGTTATAGTCACTTGTGCAAGAGATGAAGAAGAAGGATGATACCTTAACATCTGCTCATACGACACTCTCCAAAATCGAGGTCACTTTTGCTTAAGCGACTCATACATTGGACTTCTCTCGCAAGATGTTAAAGGAGTTTGAGATGTCTTTGAGTTAGGATCGTGAAGGTTGGAAGAAGACCGATGACCATCTTTCGGAGATGCATATTAAAAACCTTGAGTTATCCAAAGAGAATGTGAAGCTGGTGGAAGACAATTTTTCCATTCTTTAGGTTTCTTTTGAAAATGCCTTGCAGGAGGTGGAATTTTTCAACTATAATACACATTTCGATCAAGATGTGTTGGATGGAAGGTCGATCAAGAAGTTGATTTATAAATATTAAAAAAAATGCTTCATATAAACGAAGGTAAACATTACTACCTACAGGAGGCATTCTGCATAAGCATTACTCCATTGATGGTTAAATTTATTAATATCTACACTTTAGATTCTAAATTTATTGTTACTCTCATAACTAAAAATATAGCTTTTGTACTAAATATTAATAGTCTAAGACTTTGTTTTAGAGTTTTGGAGGAGAGGGGAATGAAGAACTTCAAAAAACGATTTTTAAAAAAAGATATAGAATGTTAAAAAAAAGTGTTTATCATTAATATATTTTTAATTTTTTTAATACTATAACAACATGTATTATGTTTAAATAATTTATCAAAGCCCTCCAAAATTAAGAGAATTTTGGTTTGTAAATAAAAATAAAACTCTCAAAAATCCTCCCCACCTAAATCTTTATGTTTTTTTTATCCAATTCTTTCCATTTTTTAAACTCTCCTCTTCTTTCTCCTGCAAACTTCCAAACAAAGTTTAAGCTTTTTTTTTTCATCAAAGAACATATAATTTTGAGAAGATTTTTTTTTTTAATAAAAATGTCAAGTTTACCGTGCATTAAAGATTTGCCCATTTGCAAAGGTTTGAATTTTAAAAGTGAGCTTCTCTTAAAATCTTGAATTCAAATTTTATAGACATTAAATAGATCCCTCATAATGCACAAAGAGATTAGTCTTCTTAAATTAATTGGTCGATACCCCATTAAAAAACACTGGTGTAAATGTATATAATTACATAAAACATTGCTGTAAAGCATACACAACTACATAACTTATCATGCATCCCGATAAATCTCCTGGTCCCGACGGTTTCAATCCGGCTTTCTATCAGAAGTTTTGGCATATTTGTGGCGACGATATTTTCACAGCAGCTGCTAGTTGGCTTGATCGTGGCTTTTTTCCTTCGTCCCTCACTGAAACTAACATTTGCTTAATTCCAAAGTGTGCTAATCCTCATAATATGAAAGATCTTCGGCCTATTTCTTTATGTAATGTCGCCTATAAATTGGTGGCTAAGCTGCTAGCAAACAGGCTAAAAAAGTGTTTGGCAAAGTGTGTTTCGGAGGAGCAGTCTGCGTTTGTAGAAAATTGTTCCATTTTGGATAATGCAATGATGGCGATTGAGATTATCCATACTCTTAAGCGGAGAACAGGTGGTACTAAGGCTCATATGGCTTTGAAGATTGATATTAGCAAGGAGTATGATAGGGTGGACTGGGGCTTCCTAAGAGAAATGTTAAGGAGGTTGGGCTTTGCGGATAGGTGGATTCATTGGGTGATGATGTGTGTGACAACTGTGAGTAATTCGGTTCTAGTTAATCCGGATAAAGTTGGACCAATTAAACCAGGAAGAGGATTGAGACAAGGCGACCCACTGTCACCTTATCTCTTTATTCTCATTGATGAAGGCCTCTCAGCACTTATCAGAAATGTTGTTGCTCGAGGAGACATTCACGGTGTTCAGATATGCAGAGGGGCACCTAGTGTGTCCCATCTGCTTTTTGCTGACGATTGTTTTTTGTTTTGCAGGGCTAATATTGCAGAGGTGTCTCACCTTATGGAGTTACTTAAAATCTATGCTACTGCTTCTGGACACGAAATTAATATGATGAAATCAGAGGTCTTCTTCAGTCGTAATCTTAGTTTTCCAGCGCAAGAGGATATTGCGAATATGATGGGTGTCCGACATGTGCTTGGTACTGGTTCTTATTTGGGTCTTCCCTCGATGATAGGCCGAAGCAAGAAGGAGACTTTTTCTTTTATTAAGGATCGCATTTGGAAGAGAATTAATTCTTGGAGGGGTCGATCGCTGTCAAAGGCGGATAAGGAGGTGATGATAAAATCTGTCTTGCAATCTATTCCTTCCTATATCATGAGTGTGTATGTTATTCTTGATGGGGTGGTGAAAGATATTGAGAAGATGTTGAATTCATTTTGGTGGGGAGGTGGTGGTGGTAACAAAGGTATTCATTGGCTGGCGTGGGATAAGTTGGTTTGTCCGAAGAGAGATGGAGGTTTAGGATTTAGAGATTTTCGGGCTTTTAATTTGGCTATGGTAGCTAAACAAGGATGGAAATTGTTGTCTGAACCGGCCTCTTTAGTTTCCAGATTCTTCAAAGCAAGGTATTTTCTTAATTCCTCGTTTTTGGATGCCAATTTGGGTTCTAATCCAAGTTTTTTGTGGAGAAGTCTCTGGAAAGCTAAGGATGTTTTGTGTTTGGGCTGTAGGTGGAGTATTGGTACCGAAAGTAATATCAAAGTCTTACATAATCCGTGGCTCCGGGGTAGTACCGATTTTCGTATCAGTGGCCCGTTCCCTGAAGGTGTGTACAATCTTACGGTTCAAGATCTCCTCTTACCCAATAGTAAGCAATGGAACGTTGGTGTTGTTAATTCTTTATTTTAGCAAGTGGTTGCTGACCAGATTTTGAATATTCCTTTGATTGAGGAGGTAGTTGATGATGTTCTTATTTGGAATGAGGAGAGAAGTGGGGCCTATAGTGTTCGTACGGGGTATAATTTGTGGAGAGATTCCTGTTTGTATCAGTCTAATTGGAGGATTGATGGAAATTGGGATAGTTTATGGAATATCTTGGCGCCGCCTAGAGTTAAGCACCTTCTTTGGAGAATTTGTCGAGGTTGCCTACCGTCTCGTAGAAGACTTAGAAATCATTTTGTTCAGTGCCCTTTGGTGTGCCCGGTGTGTGACTTGGAAGTGGAGGATGATTGGCATGTGTTCTTTGGATGCCAATCTTCTAGCTTTTGTTGGCGGGCAGCAGGTTTGTCTACTATTGTTAATCATCGGTTACAAATTTTTAGTGATGCTAAGTCTCTTATCTTTGATATTTGTAGTAGGGAGGATAAGAAAGATGTTGGGCGTTTTGCTATGGTTGTAGAGAGTCTGTGGAAGAACCAGGATAATATTGTTTGGAATAATAATAGGGAAGATCTTGCGAGAATTGGTATCCAAGCTTATTATAATTGGTTTGATTGGTTTAATGCACGGGATGATCCTGTCTTGAATATTGGTCCTCAGCTCCCTATGGTTTGGAACCTCCCTGTTGTAGGGTGGTTGAAGTGTAATGTTGATGCAAGTTTTAATAATCACCATCAAACTACGAATAGGGCGTGGTGTCTTCGTGATAATTTGGGGAGATTTCTTGTTGCAGGTGTAGCTTGGGATAAAGGTATCACTTCACCTATAGAAGCTGAAGCTTTGGCTCTGAAGGAGGCCATTCAGATTGCTATTACCATGAACTTAAATAATGTGATTTTCGAAAGTGATTTCCAAGTGGTAATTCATGCTATTAATTCTACGGTTACAGGGAAGTCGGAGTTTAATATTATTATTACTGCTATCCGCAGATTGTTGAGTCTTGTTACAAACTTTGAGGTAAAATTTATTAAGCGCCAACCGAATATGATTGTCGACTCTTTAGTTAAGGCGACCAATTCTTAGTCTAGGTGTAGTTTCGTTAATGTTGCACCTCCTTGTATTGACATTTATTTGATTAATGATATGAGTTAAATTTGTTCCGGTAAAAAAAAACTACATAACTTATCAATCTAGTTTCTTTTTAATTTAGAAATCATTAAAATAATGGTGATATAATTAAAAATGAAAAAGAAAAGAATTGAAGAGAGAGAGAGAGATATAGAAAAAATATAGATATGGACACGACTCTAAACCATGGTGGCAGAGTTAATGTTTGGAACAACAATTACCATGGTGGGAGAGGTAATGTTTGAAATATAGATAAGGTTAGAAATAAAGAAGTTGACAAGGAGAAAAGGAGAGAGGACACGACTCTAAACCATGGTGGCTGGCAAAGGTAATGTTTGAATATAACCATTACATTAATTATTTTTTTTCCATTTTCATATACTCTTTGCTTTTAATTTCTTTTAATGATTTTTTTTGGTAATATAATTGTTTTTAAGTAATCTTTAGTAATTTATTTTGTTTTTCAATTTCCACATACTCTTTGCTTTTAATCTACTATCTTACCATTACTAAACAATTGACCAAACTCCCTATTATGCCCTTTGCAACATTTTATTTTACACTGTAAAAAGGGTAAAACCGTAACTTTCTAAATCAAAGCCTAATCCTTTAATTTTGTGCATGACATACCAATAACGCCCTTTACCATTCATGTTCTTTGTTGTACTATATGAATTGCTTTGTCTTACTACAAGGATAATATTGTAACTACCTAAATAGAAAAACTAACTTATCCCAACTACATGCCATCTGCTCGGTTTCTATTGGTCAAAATAGAAAAGCACACTTTTCCCTCCTTCCAATTGGTTCAATTTCAAAATTCAAATTTCATTTTTCATCTTTTCTCATTCTCTTACTGTTTTCTATATCTCTTTCCTCTTTCTCTTTCTCTGTGTCTTCTCTTTCCTCTTTCTCTTTCTCTTTGTCTTCTCTTTCTCACCATAATCCCATTTAGAACATTGAAGCTACAACACTCCACCAGTTTCCTCTGTGAACCTCTCACTCTCCATTGTGAACCTCTCACTCTCTATCTCTTTCTCTACTCTCACTCTCGATCTCTTTCTCTGCTCTCACTCTCACTTTCCCTTTAAACCCTAGCAGTTTCTTCACCATGGTCATCTCTACCGCAAATCCATTATATATATATATATATATATATATATATATATATATATATATATATATATATATATATATATCATCAGAGTTAGCTAAGCAAGCCACAACAACGAAAACCATACTCATCGTAAGTCAATCCACATAAATCGTGTGCATTGATGATTCATATTCGCCATCGTGATCACGGATGTCAATTACTTCGCGAGTTTTAACAACTTCTTTAGTCTCCGGTGACACATGATTAGTCTTCACATTATTTTGATCATTCTCAACTTGTTCTTCTATCTTGTTATTTTCTTTTTCATCTTCCTTTTGCATCTCTCGCGGTTCATCAACCACTTGTGCTTGTGTTGGCGCCTTAGCTTCATCACTATTTTGACGTGCCATTGAAGGTTCTTCTTGTGGTGGATTCGTGATAGTTTCTTGTTCTTGAGGCTTATTATCCGGGGTGATCAATTTTGGAAACTTGATTGACAACACTCCATGTTCAAACTTGGCATCGACATCATTTGTGTCACAATATTGAGGAATTGGAAATACCTTACGAAAACGATGCCATATATTCTCAATCCCTTGCCTTTCACCATTGATCCTTAGGACACCTTTTGAAGTCACTTGCACTCTCAATTGTTCCTTTGTGAATCCTATTATTTTTGTTGAAATTGAAAGTATATAAATAAATACATATAGAAGAAAATGAGAAAGAGCTTAAATCAAACATTAATAACATTTGACCATAAGTTTCTACAACAAATTGAACGTACCTGGCAGCATTAGGATAAGAGTGTAACTTACTTCATCTTTAATCCATTCAAAATAAGGTTCAAAATCTTTGTAAACACGTTCAGGTGCTGATTGTGTCTTTTGAATTTGATCCATTGTTGATAATATTATTGTATTTGAGACTTTTGTATTTATGTTTGTGAATGAAAGCTCTTGCAGTGTTGCTTTTATATGCATCAATTGAAGACTATTATGCATTGTTCATGTGATTTTTTAATTAGATGTATCAGCTGTCAACAATAAATAAAAATGAAAATGCATATTACCAACAAAAAAAAAAAATACATCTAATCTATAGAAATATAATCTATTATAGTCATAAATATATACAATAAATGACAAGAAAAAGGTGACCTATTTTAATATAAGAATTTTGAGTCATTTACCAATATCAAGTAACTAAAACACGTCTCTTTCTTTTATACTTTCCATTTATTTCCCTTCTTTTAATATATATTTCTCCATTTACTTCCGTTCCTCTCCCTCTATTTCTTGTTTTCAAACCAAACCCACCATTAGAATCACATTGATTGATACTCTCTGATTCTGAACAGAGCAGTAACAATAATGAAGTGAGGACAACAAACAAGAAAATAATTGTCCTCTTCCCCTCTCCATTCTGCTCCCAATTCACACCTCACTGACACACACTCCAATTTCCTCCAATCCAATCCAATCCAACAAACCCTAAAACCCCATTTCTCAACTGTCGGTGATCCACTTCACCTCCAACAACCACCACCAAAACCCCTCAACAATGTCATCAACCACAAAGCCACCGCACTACGCCACAAGCGGCTTAGTAATCGGCTACGCTCTCTGCTCAAGCTTGCTAGCCATCATCAACAAATACGCCATCACACAATTCAACTACCCGGGCCTCTTAACCGCTCTACAGTACCTAACTTCCTCCCTCGGCGTTTACCTTCTCGGAAAACTAGGGTTTCTTCATCACGATCCTTTCAATTTTCAGATTGCCAAGAAATTCTTCCCTGCCGCACTCGTTTTCTACCTCGCGATCTTCACCAACACCAATCTCCTACGTCACGCTAACGTTGATACCTTCATTGTTTTCAGATCTCTTACTCCTCTTCTCGTTGCTCTTGCTGATACGGCTTTTCGAGGTCAACCTTCGCCTTCGAATCTCACGTTTTTCTCGCTTGTGGTGATTCTCGCTGGTGCGGTTGGGTATGTTTCCACTGATTCGGGTTTTACTCTGACTGCTTATTCTTGGGCTTTTGCTTATTTGGTTACGATTACTACTGAGATGGTTTATATTAAGCATATGGTTATGAGTCTTGGGTTGAATACTTGGGGTTTTGTTCTTTATAACAATGTGTTATCTCTAATGCTTGCTCCTTTCTTTTGGTTTCTTACTGGAGAGAATTTCGAGGTTGCGAATGCAATTACTGCTAGTACTGGGAGTTTGTTTGAGACGAATGCGGTTCTTGCGGTTTCGTTGTCTTGTGTATTTGGTTTGCTTATTAGTTTCTTTGGATTTGCGGCGAGGAAAGCGGTTTCGGCGACTGCTTTTACTGTTACTGGGGTTGTGAATAAGTTTCTTACTGTGGCCATTAATGTGACGATTTGGGATAAGCATGCTAGTCCGGCGGGTTTGGTTTGTTTGTTTTTTACTATAATTGGGGGAGTTCTTTATCAGCAATCGGTGACTGGGAATGGTTCGCAACAACGGGAGGCTGTGGTGGTGAGTAAGCAGGGTGATGTTGAGAGTAATCTTGTTGGTGATGGTGATTTGGAAGATGAGAGTGACGTAAAGGGTAAACTTGCTTCTTTATGAGTATTTTGTATTGTTATTTGTTTCTAGTTAGTACTTGAATTGGTGTTTAAGGTGTAATGAACTATGAATGTTGTTTTTTTCTTAACAACATTCGGAAAATTTTATATAGCACGAGGTATTATTTTCGTAATGATTTGAAATCTAGTGTCTTGGATCATGAAATGGCAGGTATAAGATAAGAAACTATTGGTGTATGCTGTGTTTTGCATGTGGAACAAACTCTATGCTTGTTTGTAGGCAAGGGTAAGTGTAAAACTTGTTTTGGCTCAAGCAATGCACGAGGGAAGTGTGAGTATGAGTATGAGTATGACCTGTTTCCAATATGCGTGGTGTTATATAATTATTTGTCCTGTCATATTGGAAATCTAATTGACACAACTACATAACAGACAGGTTTGAAATATCATTCAGAAATGTCAATATATCGGTTTTGGATGGTAACAACAACATAACATTTCTGAAAGAAAGAAGAGATAGCACAAATAATTTAGTATTTTGAAATGTTGGAACAATTCATTTCTATGCTATTCGGTCATTATATAGTTAACTTGCTTGCTTGCCACAGAATTTATATATAAAAAACTCGTAGTCACTATTAGCTTGCTTGCTGTTGCTCCCTTTGCTAAAATGTTTTTCCTTATCCTCATTACAGTTTGATGCCCAATGTGCTTTGTGTACAGCAATCGAATGCGACGCTCATTTAATGTGGCTACTTTTAGCAATTTCCTTTCTCTTTAACACGGTATAAGTTTTGGCATTCAATTGAGTACTTTGTTAGAAGAATGACCCTGTCTTCATTTTGTGGTCAGTGTGATTTAGACAAATTAACAAGTTCAATTAGAAGAGTGTTGTTCAAATTGTAGTTGACTTAGCAGAATTAGTTTAATTTCATATTCCACTTGTTTTCATTCCTTTGACAGAAAAGACCTTGCCTAGAGACCTTGCCTGTTTAGTTTCTGTGCTTCTCATCCCATCAGCAGCCTTCTCTTCAATAGCTGATTATGAATTTTGACTGCAAATTTTGTGGTATTACATTGTCCTGATGTAGCACAGATAGCTTTATGTTTTTTTGCTTTTTCAAAAGATGAATATTGGTTAAAGTATTAGATGTATTGGTCGAGTCATCGGCTCCATCACTAAATATATTTATTCAACTATTATGTATTGATCGAATCATCGATTATGCTCTAATAACGCTAAGACTGATTTTGTGATGATTTTTTGTTAGAGTATACACTAGTTTTTATAACACAGGACATGACTCTCTAAAAAGTAAGGCGTATTTGAGAAATCAAAAGCATGTAATGTTTGAGAGGTGAAAAACAATGACCTCTAGCAAGTCCAGCGCCAATCACCACTGGACCAACTAACGATTGGTACAATACAAAAATGCTTTTGAATAAATAAGATAATTTTTTATTTTAATTGAATTAAATGTACCAAAAAGTTATAAATGATATAAAATTTAATATATTTAACTGTTTCCATTTATTATCATTAATTCAACACATTTATAATTCTCTAGTGTCTAAAATTTCAATGTGTGCGCAATAGTCAGACACATTTTATTTAGAGGCGTAAGGTCCTAATAGTGGGCAAAGAACAAAGTGTTGTTTTATTGAGATGGATAAGGTCCTAATAATAACTGATAAAGAACAGAGTTAAGAACAAAGTGTTGTTTTATTGAGATGGATAAGGTCCTAACAATAACTGATAAAGAAAGAACAGAGTTAAGGAATCGTTTGTATGCTTTAAGAGAGAATGACAGATTTTCCAACCAGTTGCGAAATGAAAGTCGTAATCATTTTGATCCCGTCCAGATTTTCCAACCAGTTGCGGAATGAGAGTCGTAATCATTTTGATCCCGTCCAGCACATAGTTGAGATAAATCTAAGATAAATCATCTTTAAGCAGCCAATAATTTCAACTTTACTACCTTCGCGTAATCACTAGAAAGATAAAGAAACCCAAACTAGGCTATGTCGATAATTTCCATGTAGAGTATTTTACAATCCGATCATGTTGGGTTAAACTTGTTCATATTGAACTAAATTTCCCACCTACAATCAGTTTCCTTTTCCTACATATACTGCTGCATCTCTACTTAAAAACCATCATATACCGCACTCCTCATTCAACAGTAAAACATTACATTCTTGACCTTCTCTTTTAGAGCTGGCAGTGGCCGAACCGACTCAACTTTCAATCTTGTAGCGTGTGATTTTGCATTTTCATGGACAGCAGGTTCCATGTAGAATCTAGCTCTATAAGCTGCCAGATGAGCATAATACACCGGAGGCACTGCACGCATACATCAGACAATTAAATATATTGACATTTTCATGTACTTGTCTTTTAACAAGAAACAAAGACTTACCTACAGAAACCGATCGCGTACATCTTGCATAACTGTCATCAAAACATGACGAGTTTATTTCATCTTAAGAGTAGAGAAATATGATTTTCAAATGGTAAGAGTTTATTTACTTACGTGTAGCACAAGTTGTTGGTTAAAGACTGAATCTCATCGGCACTGAAGTTGTTGTCGTCCCATATAACATGATAATGAGCCGCTCTACTAGTACCCTGAAAATTCCATTAATGTTAGTTAATTAATCCAATCCAACACTATCATGTTCTTCCTAACGTAACGACAACAACGTAGATGTCGTTGTCATACCTGAATTCCTGCATGACTGCACAAGTAGAAGTCGAAATCCGTAGGATGACATATCTTTGAATCCACAACGGTACCTACATTAACCAGTTAGAAATGTTTCAACTCCTGCATCAATAATCACAGTTCTGGCAGATATTCTGCGATTATATTTAAAGGCTTTTTACCTGGCATGATATTCCCACTTCTATCGGTGCTGTTTCTGTCGTTGTGATTGTTCGGGAAGAGTCTAGTGTGATGCCGTTTTTGAACCACGACAAATGTTACTGGTGGTTGGTAACCAGGTTCCAAAGACGCACAAGCCTGCACATATTGAAAATTCATAATCAGTAGAAACAAATATTACTGTTTTGACTTTTGAGATATTGTGTCTCACTCTCAGTAGTCAGTACCTTGCGGATTGCGTCGAGCTCGTATAGCAAAACCTGGTAGAACTGTCCATCACCAACCCCATCCCTGTAAAATATTATCCTATGTGGTTTTTTTCCTGTTGCCTTCTGAAATGAGAGCAAGAGCTCTCTGCAGCAGCACAGAACGTCATTATCCAAATAAGCCCGCAAAATTTTGATTTTAGCGAATATGTGACTAAATTACCTGATCATGCCGCCGTAAACGATACCATGCTGTGGATCGTTCCGACATTTGAAAAGATCATGTATAAGTTCCTCGCGAGGTGTCTGAGCAGATACCAATCCTGCATATTTGCTCACTCCTGGCCAATCTTGCGAGGCTACAACCTGAATAACGATAATCACAATAGATCAAACTTAGAACGGGCGCTATCAGTTATAGGAGTTCGGAAATGCTTACTGCCGCAATGGATGGACAAACGTCCTCTCCGGAGTCGGGATGAGCTACATCAGCTCCGAAAATTATCGTTGGAATGTCGCTAACCAATGGAATCTTGGAACTCACAGCATCCATGAGTACTACATTCCTTCCTCCCATCTAAAGTATACACCGCATTTGTTTAAAAAAATGAAGATTAAGTGAAAATTGGAAATATAGAAGTGATTATTCTCAAGGAGAAAGAAACTAAGGTGATAGATCATTTGAATTTTGTAATACAAACCTTAACATTGATCTTCAGGGCTACATTTGACAAATACTGTCTTCCAATCTTGAATACGTATTTTGTAAGACAACATTGGGAAATCAGCCCGAGATCAGTTTCGCAGATTTTCTTAAGATCACCTGAAGCAATAGTTTGTTTCTTCAGGCGCAAGCATAAATGTGAAAAACAGTGATCGCCACATGTTTTTTGTAAACATAAGAAAATAATAACGGCGGTTCTTCTCCTGATGAATCTCTTAGAATCTTTTTAGAGTCGTACCATAGAGAGAGCCGTTTTTATCGGGAAGAATAGCAATGAGCAACTCGAGCTCTTTCCCACCAAGTTTGTTTCGAGAAACAAAATATACATGCTCCAAGGCTTTCCTAACCATATCTGGTCTTGCTGAATATACAGGAATCACAGGTTCAGGACTAAATTCCTGTTAAAGGATAAAAAAAATCATGTATACTACAAGGTGTAATTATAATCGGAAAGTGATAATCGAAAAAGTGATATAAACCAAAATTTAAGACTTTACCATGCCTGAGATTTGGCATGCCTGAACTAAATTTTGGCAAAATGCATTAGCTAGTTTTTCTTGAACATTTCTTGAGAAATTGATGCATGCCCAATTTGTTACTTTGCCTCCATTTATAACTTTCTGCATTGAAATAACAAGAATGAAAATCCACTTTTAAAACAAACTATAAATATGTGTCTGTCTAAAGCTAACCTTGTTATTCATGTTCCACTGACCAATTTGTGGCAGGATTTTGTTCTCTCTTCCAGTGTCATGGTATTTCAGCTATGAAGAAAGAGCCAAAATTTACTATTATCAGTTGAATGCCAAAAGAGAACAAAAAAAAAGTTATGAATTCAACAACAGGAAAAATCACCCAAGGAGCAGGAAGAACCCGAGCCTCAACTGACGCAAGCTTGTTGTCTACGCTGATACCAAACTCCTTTGCATAAGGATTACAATTATAATCATTTTGATGAATTGTCTGTCATTTAAAAACAAGATCAACACCAATACATGAGCTATTCATTTCAATTTGTAGACGTGTCTGGTGTCTAACACGCATCAGTGTACAACACCAGTACATTATAATTGGTTAGTGTTATGTCTAATGTTTGTGCTTCATAGGGTCGAACAAAAACAACGAAAAATAACCTGTAGAATATCATCCTCCCTTCCGGGTGGTCTCTGGCACGAGACCTTTAGCAGAGAAGTTATTTGCTTCTCATTAAGCCCTTTTGAATATCTCTGACCTCCAACTATCTTGCATACCTAGTACAAGTCACATAAGCTTTTAATGAAATCTAAAAACGAAACAAAAAGTTTGAATACAAAAACAAAAGCTTATACCTCCATAGGCAAATAGTTCAACCTCTCTTGGCTTCCTACTTGAAGGCAAGGTAAATGAGGATACATGATTGTATATTCATACTTCTCTTGAAAGTAATCAATTACTGATTGCATGTTCATTTGCTTATCCAAAGGGAAACTATTCGAAGGAAACGATAAAAAAAACATTACCTCAAATGTGAAATACGTTAAATTCGTGACTTTTTGTAATGAAAAAAACTACAAAGCCATACATGAGTTCCCTTGTAGGTTGTGATGTCAATCCTGTTATCTTGTACTTCCTTCTAACGCTTCCTCTATATGTAATTTCGACTTTCACACCTCTTAAGGCTTTTTTAATCTGCTCGAGTCATAACGTAAGTATTTCTTGATCAGAAAATAGTGCTTAAATTTTGAAAATGATGTTATCTAATAACTATAAGCAATGAATTCTAGTTGCCATTGTAAAGTAAATTTCTTACCTTGATGCGATCTGCGTCTGACAATGGCTTAAACTGCACATCTTTTCCTAATACTAGAGCTACAAAGTCAATCACAGGGAGTGGTTCGATAAACGCCGTGGATGACATGTCTGTCAGACAAAATAAATCAGAAGAAAAACACTAATTGAGCTCAAGTCATTAATCAATTTCAGTTAAGGGTAAATTGTTCAGAAGAACCCGAGTTCGAAGATTGACTAGAACTCTCACCAACATTAAGTGATAATCCCATCTGAGTTACTTTAATACTTTGATAGAAACCGCGCCATGATTCCAAACCACCACTCAGCGTATGCGGTTTTCTTAAATTCGGAGAATACGATGACCTCCCAAACGATACATAGCTAAACATGCAAATTAACGTGTAAGAATCAATAATAAAATGATATATGTTAAAACTTGAAAGAACAAATAAAAAATGCACCTATGAGATGCAACCTCCTTCAATACAATGTCAATGACATTAAGAGCTTCATGTGGAGTATCCACTTTTTTCCCACTGAGAAGCTCATGTAACTGATGCATGCTAACATGAGCTGCAAACTTGATTTGAACTTCAAATGTTCTTTCCCTGAACACAAAATTTACAACTCATGTTCGTTTCAAAATCCAAAATTTGAAAAAAAGAAATTTACTTAGTTTTTCTTGAATAATAATCAATCACCTTGTACTACAAGTTCTCTCATCCTCCTCACTCAATAGTATATTGAACTCTTTCTTTGTAAACGGAAGCCGACCGGAAGTGTAAAGAGTCTTCGAGCCATCATAAGCCGGGAGTCTATTTTCCAACTCAGTGTTACGATGAAGCTTCACTAACTCTCCTATGATAGCTTTTCTTGTTTTTCTAGAGTTAACTTCAGGAGTTATAACAACCTTCATAAAACACATGATAACTTAGCAAAATCTATATAAAAGTTCTACTCCGCGACCTCAATTGTGGCTCCATTTTACCGCAATATCAAGGTTTGCGGTGTAACCGCAATTTAAGTTGATTCTAAATGACTTACATCATATTGGCTCAAGTCAGATACTGATATATCTGCAAGGAAGTGATTAGCTTTGACAACACACTTTGTCCCAAGTTTTCCATAGCCAGGCCTAGAAGCAAGAACAAGAGTTTTGCAAGAGGGAGAAAAACATGAAGCTAGTTGAGATTCAAGTCCAGTTTCTTGGACTTTATCTTCTTCCTTCATTTCTAATGGCTAGATATCTATCTCTGTAGAAAATAAACAAGAAACTTTCACTTCTTAGTTTCACGCAGTGGTTGATTCTTGAAGAAAAACAATAGCAAGAAAGTACAGAAGAATGAGAAAAACAATAACTCTTTGTAACGGTTGTTGCATGATAGTATAAAGAAAGAAAATAAAGGTACATGGCATCAAATCTTGACAGCATTTCATTTCATTGCATCTTTCTCCTAGGTGCTGTACATTCTCTGAATCTTCTGAGATTGAAAAGATGGTGAGAAAAATAAAGTGACATGCAAATATAACAAGAAACTAACAATATTCTATAAAAACTCTTATATTAATTAATGAGCATGTATTTATGATATGATATGATGTCTAATTTTGACTTACCACTCTTTCATTTTTATGGCCAAAATTAATATCAACTTTCTCCTCATTAATACCATTTTTCCTTAAAAATGAATAGTCTCGGCGAGACGTTTTGATCAAGATCGGACGGTTTAGATTAGACGGTAACAAAATCAAAAGATTGAGACATTCCAATGACAGAACAGAAGAGGAGAGACAAGAGGCATAAAGAGATAATTTGAAGGTTGTTTGTGTGCTTGGAAATCCGGACATTGTGGTAGAATACAATGCACAAAACAATTGGACAAATGGTAATGTCAGTGGTATTGGATTTTGGATGGGATATTGGGGAACTAGGGATATAAAGATGAAAATGATACTACATGCAATACATATAAGTGAAGGTGAGGTTCATCAATTATATGGGATAGTTACAAAACACAATAAGAACAATCATGTGTTATGTTATGTCACTTTCACTTTCGCTTGCTTCATACAACACCCATGTGATTAATTCAGACTTCAGAGGCTCATTGTATCATGTGTCATACATCGAATTGAGCATGTGTTTGATTCTGCAGCGAAGAAAATTGATTTTGAATGAATTGATTCGTGAAAAATCGAAATGTTGTTAAATGAATTGGTAAAACGAAAAAAATAATAATATTGCTATTTGATTGGATTGGTTAAGAGTCATTAAGTTGTATACTGATGGTGCAGTGCAGCCAAATTTCTCTGTTTCTTGGGTTAGTGTGAAAAATAAATTCACAGTCTAGGGACCCCCTCTCTCCCCACAACAAATTCTATAGCTGTTTGTTGAAAAGTTGCAATTAAGAGCTAAAAAGTTGGAGGCATATCCACTGGATTTTAACCCTTAATGCAAATTTGTTCCAACCCAACCCCACTTTTCCACAACCTCTCTATCATACTACTTCGTCTCATAAAAAATTATCTTATATTTAAACAATATGTGTTTCTTAAAAAATTAATTAGATGTATTGGTTTTAATGATAAAATTGATATTCCATAGATTTCAATATAAATGTCATATTTATAAAAATTATTTGTTCCAAAATAATTGTAGCTTTTAGTTTCCAATGCAATTTTAACTTTTACATTCCAATTATACCCTCTAATTAAGACTCATAATTTACATTACTCTCAGCATTGTATTAATAATAATTAGAATAAACCAATAACACATGAGAATAATTTGATAAAATTGTCATTCTCTCTTTCATATGGACTAACTCAACACAAAAATTGTTAACACCTAATAAGATTCGAACTCAGGATTTTGAGAGGAGCACACTCTCAAGATCCAAACCTAAACCCTATATCCTATACCCTTATTAATTTCAGTTTATAGAGTTGTTAAATAAAGTGAAAATTAATAAGGTGAAATCCATTATTAATTTTTCTTTTTTCATAATAAATTATCATTTTAGTCACTAAACGCACACAGAGAAATATGACACTATTAGTGACATATCCGTACTAGTAATAATTTAAAAATAATTTAAACGTAGTCACTAATTGCCGACATCAACACACATTGACACATACAACTTTTTTCAGGTGCCGGTGTCGATTTCGAATACCGACATTGACACATAGTACACCTTTTTTCAGAGTAGTTAGTGCTACAAAAATTTGTACCGACGTCTCCAATGAACCAAAAGATGTACTAGTAATTAATTTGAGTTAAGGAGAAATAAATATGCATGCAATGGAAGTAAAAGTGTGCTACTAATTAGGGGTTGTGTTAGAGTTTTAGTAGAGCAGAGAATGAAGTAGGTATAGAAAGCGTGTCTATGAGTGAGAGCAGTTAGTAGAAACCAGAAACACATATACCTTGTGCTTTACGCCATTTATATTATAATGTCTGCAACTTCAACTACAACTCAGTTACTCACTCAGACAACTCCAACTATGTGAACTTCAAGTATACTTAACTGAGCCACCTTCTACACTCTGATCCCTGCATGTAAATGTAGAGTACTGTTACAAATTAATAGGCTTCCCATTAAGGGTTCAAATATTCAACAAAACTGCACCTATGTATATCTACATAGCCACCAAAATGTTTTATATACTACTAGTACTACTCCACATGCAAAAGCAATTAATTATCTTTTGCAACAATACAAGAGATTGTAGGTGCTTTGCTTTCTGCGATTTGATAAAACATGTATGAAAGACAAGTGCTTCACTGCCTTTAAGAAAAGGAACTTCAAAAGATGAATGAGTTCTGAGATAAGTGCTTTTTATAGCATCAAAACATGCTACTGATTTATTACATTTTGGTGAGAGATTTTATCTAATGGGAAATATAAAAAGAAACTTGATAAAAATAATAATGACACAGAAAGCCAGATTTTAAAAGTGGTGTTGTCTCTACTTTTGGTACAAAGCTTAATTTCAGTGCATTTCCCCAACAGGTTACTTACTCACTCTCCTTGCTTTTGTTGGGTTAGGAAAGGTGTGTCTTTAGCTTTGTCTTTTGTATTTATAAAGAAGATGGTGATATTTAATTTTAGTTAAACTAAAACAAAGAATTAAGTGTGGCAGACTCATTCATTGAGGGTAATATTACAGGTCAGGCAGTGAGTTTGTGTCAGGAAAAGTGTGAAAATGAGAAGAGTAGAGGATGTGAAATGAAGTGAAACACACATGTGAATGTGAACCTAAGAGCATTTTCAAGGGAGGTTTTGCTTATTATATATTAGGATTCATAAGTTCCAGAACTTAGCATTTTTATCATTGGAGTAGATATACGTGGCTTAAATATTTGTGTAAGTTACATCATGAAGTAATCCAAAAAATAGGTTGCTTAACATTAAATAATATTAATCTTGATAACTGGTGGGATCAAATATAAATTGATTGGATCACATATAGATTGCTTATTCAAATTACCATTAGAGTGAAATTGGTTTAAATTGCTTAGATGTTGCTGGAATATAATGTAGCAATTGATCCCACAAAAAATAGTTCAAGCAACAAAAAATAAGTGTAAAACTTTTGTAAAGATATTAGTCCATTAAGTGTAAAACTTTTCTTGTTGTACCATCTTTTTAAAAATTATTACTCAATATACAATATTTTTCACCAATATTTCCGATATACCATCTTTTCCATACTTTGTCGTTACTGTTATAGAACCTCCGCCAATTGGATTGGCGGAGGTGTGAAAATATTTCTTTATCTGCAAAAGCAATGGACGGACATGTGTATAAATTAGAAGGCTCCGCTCAATGCATTGGCGGAAGCCTGTAAAAATTTTTTTTTTAAAATCAAATTTTAAATTCATATGAACCTTAAAATTAATGCAAGAAATTATATTAAATTTAAAACATTAAAATAAATTATAATAAATAATATTTATATAATTAATATATATTTAATTGATAAATAAAATAAAATAAAGTTACAATACGATTAAAAAAAATATTACAATAAAATAAAATAAACGATTTTTAATTGCCACCTCGACCCGATCGGCGTAACTGCTAGCTAGTTCCACAGTTAGGAGGATGTCCAGTTCTCGTAGTTCTTCTACGAGGCACTTCATCATTTGCAAGCTGAGTACAAGGCCATATCTCATGTCCACGATCATATAATTCTTCGACAATTTCTTCACTGATAAAATTAGTCGTCGTCGCACTGCCATAACTTAATTTGGTTCCCTAGTTATTCTAGTCTTGTTGGGTGATGTTAGGCATTGAGGTTTTCAAGGTGACATAGTTCTTTTGTGATGAACTTGGGGTAAATTGTTGTGATTGGAAAAAAGGCATTTGTTGTTGGGGTGTTTGGCAGTTGTGGTATTGTGGTTGGATGTATGATGTAGATGGGTTATGTTGGGTAGTGGTAGGTTGCGTTTGGGAGTATTAGGGTGTTTGGTAGTTGTGGTATTGTGGTTGGATGTATGATGTAGATGGGTTATGTTGGGTAGTGGTAGGTTGCGTTTGGGTGTATTGGGGGGTTTGATAGTATGGTGTTGGTAGATTGGGATAGTGGTAGGTTGTGAGAATGGTGTGTGTGGTTGGGTGTATGAAGTATATGGGTTTTGGTGATAATAACGTTGGCTTGGGGTATAAGGTGATTGTGTTGGAATGAAAGATTGTTGGGTGTTACGGAAATGTTGTTGAGTGTTAGGGATAGGTGGTCGGGTTTGTTGGAAGTTTGAGGGGGAGGGTTGGTTATGAGGGTCAAATAAGAATATATTCGGTGATAAATACAAATTTGACACATATGCATACCATGTCATGTAATCTCGGCTCGGTTTACATTCTTGAGGCAAGATTTCCCCTTGTAAGGCAGTTCTATGGCGACTATGCCATTGACGACGCTCATTCTTGTAATGGTCTATCCAATCCTTGTATGGCCATTGATCGTTCATTTGACTTTTGTGATACTCTTCCATGCAAGTTGGAGGACACGGTATGTCCTGTTGAATACCAAAATGGAGTTTAACTCTATCTGAATGATGCATTTCAACACAAGGGAAGCTAATTATAAAAGTTTTTGAACTCCACACGTCACTATCAATTGGTTCCAGATCTTCAAGTTCGAGATAGGGCCTCCATGTAAACTGTTACATACATTCAAATGATTAGTTAAAAAATAATTCTATGAGATAGTATTAATTGAATTAAGTGTTAAAGATATATTACATCAATCAGCTTGGAATGATGGATGAACGCTCGATATCCAGGAGCACAATGATGTGGTGTTTTTTTCGTAATTCATCCCATATGCGGACCACCTAAAAAAGAAATAATTATTACCTAAAAAAGAGCATAATAAACATATTTAAAAAAAAAGAGATTAAAACGTACTTGGTTGCATATGGAAATTGGTATGGGTTAGGATTCACTGGTGCCAGTCTCGGCATTCTCGACCACCCCTAAGCCTGAAGTAAGACTCCACAACCAGCAAAATTATGCACTTCTTTGTTGGCGCATCTATACAAGTGTCTGTATAGATGCGCTAAAGTTGCAGATTTGCAGATGTATAGTGTTACCATTAGTATCAGGAAATAATAAACCACCAAAAAGCAACAAAATGTAAACTCTATCTTTTTGAAGAATTTCTTCGACGGTGGAATCTACGGTTAATGTCATATGGTTTTTGTATTTTTCTCGGAGCCAAGTCATTTTAATGAATTGGCCTTTTCTAGTTGTGTCTGTCAATGGTTCACCCAGTAGTTCTTTAACAATAGAATAAGACACAGATGTAGATCCAACAACTGCGACACCATTGATACGTAAGTCCATCAACATACGAACATCCTCAAGTGTGATGGTGCATTCACTAGTTGGAAGATGAAAAGTGTGTGTTTTTGGTCGCCATCTTTTGCATAAGGCGAGGAGAAATTTTCTATATACGCCATATGAGGTAATGTTGATGACATGACTAAATCCCGCTTATTCCAAATACGGGCGGATCATTTCGTCGACTTTGACAAAATATGTGAACGAGGACGAAATTTGTTTATATCTTGAAATAAAATAATAACAAGGAGAGATTCAATCATCTGATGTTGTTGGGATTATTTTTGCAGATACAGAAATTTGTCGTTTGAAGTTAAGCAGAAATGCTATGTTCGATTACTTGAAGAGTAGGTTGGAATCAAAGCTGCAAGCCAATTCGATTTCACAAATTATTTATCTAAATGTAGTTTTTTTCGGAAATAACCATGTGAAATTTGTTCCAATGAAGGTCCGAGACGACGATGATGTCGAAACAATGTTTGGGAATCATGAAATATCGGGTTTTGATTTCATTGATATCTACATAAAATTTCAACAATGTAAACAACCTCAGCCGTCACATCTAATCAACCTACGAGAAGAAGAATCTCCAGCAATAATTCCCAATGAAAATGTTGAAGAAGACGACGATGAAGAAACTGAGGCACAAGCTGATGATTTGTTTACTACTTTATTAGAAATAGGTGTAATCAACGAAGATGAGCAACACATTCCAGTTGAGAATGTGTACTGTCCACCGCCCCACCTTACAACGTTGCAACTAACTGAAAACCAATCTTTGTTTGCATAGCCACACAATCCCCGTCTTCCCATGGAGGATGACATAGTTGTGGGCAACCAGTTTAAAACCATAGCTGATTGTGTTCTTGCCATCTCAAAACATCATATGAAACAATGTATTTATTTCAAGGTGACTATTTATGACAAAAAGAGATATCAAATATGTTGTAGAAACGCTACGTGCAGGTTTCAACTTTTGGCGTCCTTTCGAAAGAGAAGCGACCTATGGGAGATATGCATTATGAACCCCCCACATAGTTGTTCAACAACTATCTTTAATCAAGATCGTCGATAACTTAGCTCTCAGTTGATGTGTCAACATTTAATGCCCCTTGTAGATAAGGACCCGTCAACTAAGGTGAGCGTCTGTATTAGTGAGATTGTGTTCGAATTCAAATTTAATCCGTCGTACAAGAAAACATGGATTGCAAGGAATAAAGCTATTGAACAGGTATATGGTAATTAGTAGAATTCATACAATGGGCTTCCACATTACTTGTTAGATCTTAAGAAATTTGTTCCTGGTACGGTGGTAGAAATGTAAACACTTCACGTATATACAGATGACGACACTGTTGTCAATGGGAAACAAATTTTCCACCGAATTTTCTGGGCATTCCAACCAAGCATAAAAGAGTTTGCATATTGCAAACCTATTCTTCAGATTGATGGTACCTGGTTATAAGGTAAGTATAAAGGTATGCTACTAATGGCGGTAGCTCAAGATGGCAACAGTAATATCTTTCTAGTTGCTTTTGCTCTTGTGGAGGGTGAGACAGCGGATGGTTTGGGTTTCTTTCTAAAGAACTTGAGAATGCATGTAGCCCCTCAGCCTGACATGTGTTTGATTTCAGACAAACATGCATCAATTGAAAGTGCGTACAATAATCCAGACAATGGTTAACATGATCCTCCATCTGTACATGTCTACTGTATCAGACATATCGCACAAAATTTCATGAGGGAAGTCAATGACCGTATCCTCCGAAAAAAGTGATCAACATGGGTAAGTATATATTTCCTAACCTTATGTATTGGTAATTTATATTTATATATTAGTAACCCATTTTTGTAACAATCAGGTTATGCTTTAAACCAACCAACATTTCACTACTACCGAAATAAAATTGATATGGCTAATGGTGATGCTTTAAGGTGGTTAGACAATATTCCAGTGGGAAAATGGACGAGGGAATTTGATGGAGGTCGGCGTTGGGGTCACATGACAATAAACCTAGTTGAATCGATGAACTCAATCTTCAAAGGCACACGTAATCTACCCATTACGGAGTTGGTACGTGCAACATACTATAGGATGGGATCACTATTTGCTGAAAAGGGTGCTAAGTGGGGTGCAGTTTTGAATTCTGGAAAAACATTTACTGAAAGCTGCATAAAGGTGATGAAAGAAGAAACATCAAAATCCAACACACATCAGGTAAGGATATTTGACTACAATCATAACACTTTCAGTGTGAAGGAGACAATGGATCATGGTGAGGGAAAACATATGAGAGATTATAAGGTAAACCTAATAGATCTTTGGTGTGACTACGGAAAGTATCAAGCATATCGTGTTCCTTGTTCACATGTTATTGCTGCATGTTCTGTGGTGCGCCAAGACGCATATGCTCTATTCTCCGACGTTTACAGGGTTGCAAACTTATTCGGTGTTTACATCACAAGCTTTCCATTTATACCATACGATGAGTATTGGCCCTCTTTTGATGGAGATCAAAATTTCCATAATCCAATAATGCATAGGAACAATAAAGGCCGCCCAGTGAGCTCACGTATTAGAACAGAAATGGACAGATATGATAAGTTAGAGAGAAAATGTGTGTTGTGTCGTCTTCCTGGTCACAATCGAACTAATTGTCCAAATGGTGGAACCATTAATAACTAGTATTTTATTTTGGTGTTAAGCTTCTCAATTGTATGCACCATTATTAATTCAGTGTTTTCAATGATTTAATGACGTTTAATGACCACACAGATCTTTCGCGTTTAATATAAATAACATTACAATTAGGACAACACATACAACATATATCAAAACAAATACAAACGCTCAACATCAACATTTAACCTAAACAACATTAGTTGATCCAAACAAATATAATTACCAAACACATTATCGTTTCTAGGAGATTATAGCCGTCAACACAATATCATCTGGTCCTAGCATCATCATGAGGACACAAGCACCATTTGTCACAGGTCTCCAAGAACAAGTTACTCCATTTGAGTCGGACACTGTAACTTGCCTCTCAATTCTCCTCATCTTTTCCCCATCATGGATGTGCTCATCTAACCAGTGGAGCAAATGCCTCTAAAGATGCTCGAAGGTCTGCGTGTTCCAGAGTTTGATCTTCATCGGAGGCTTTACTGGTGAAAATATAACATGCGCATCTGTTTTCATCATTGGAAACGTTGGAAACATTATTGCAGAAAGAATTAAGACTGTATTGAAGAGATGAGTAGTAAGTGTTGTGAGTACCAACTGAGGAAGAGAATGCTATTTATAAAGACAACGTTACAAAATAAAAATAATAAAATAATCAGAAGCTCTGCCCATTGTAGAGGCGGATTTGAAATTAAATAATAAAATAATCGAAAGCTCCGCCAATTGCAGTGGCGGATCTGAAATTATATAATAAAATATTCAAAAGCTCAGCCAATTGCAATGGCAGATCTGAAATTAAATAATAAAATATTCAAAAGCTCCGCCAATTGCAGTGACAGATTTAACCCTAAATAATAAATCAACCAAAATGTCCTGGCAATTGCAGTGATATATCTGTATTTAAATATTGAAAATAATAAAAAATATTAATATATATTAAATAATTGAAATATTTATAAACATATTAAGAAATTTATATTATTTAATATTATAATATTTTTTAATATATATTAATGATTTACTATAGTTTTTAATATTTAATTATAGTATTTAAAGTTAATATTTATTATTGTTAAAAAAAAAGAAAAAAAATACCTTACACGGCTCTGCCCATTCATTGGGCGGATGTTCCATAAAAATCAAACGCTCCGCCCATTCAAAGGACAAATTACTTGTTAAACATGACAAATCATCGTATACAAATATATTATTGAAATTTATAGATAAAAATGTAAGTTAAAAGGTCCTAAGTTTAATGTAACTACAAATCATGAGAATCATCTTTCACTATGTTCATTGGCTTAGTGGTAAAGGCATACGATCTATCTTAAAGGTCTTGGGTTCAACTATTTCTAAAAACCAATTTTGAAATTTTTTAAATTTGAATTGCTTTAAAATAAAAAATAAATCCAAACAGTTGAGTCACAGTTTAAAAGTAGGAATAAAACCGATTTGAAAAAAAATATTAACAGAAAAACTAATATGATCCTGTTAAATTTTCTAAGGGACTAAATCGAATCTTTTTTACGAGGAATTAATTTGAGATTTGTAATTTTTGTGAGGGACCAAAATGGATCTTCACTCAAAATTATATATATATATATATATATATATATATATATATATATATATATATATATATATATATATATATATATATATATATATATATTATTTTTTGGTTATATTTTATGTAATTGTTATAATAGTGTAAAAAATATTTAAGGTCTTAAAAAAGTTGATAACTATAATTTTAAAATAGAAGTTTATTAAAAGAAATAATAACACTTTAATTGAATCTAAATAAATCAACTCATTCTTTATCGATTTGATTTACTTCATAATTTTTTTTTTACAAATATCAATTAAACTTATTGACTTAGATATTTTTTACTATCTACCCAATACTAATAAATTGACCAAACAGACTATTTTACCCTTCTAACCAAAAATTCTTCCCCTTACAAAAGGATGATCTGGTAAATAACAAATTCAAAAATACAATTTGCCAAACGTGCGGTTCTCATTGGCCAGGCTTCCCAAATCTCTGTACTTGCCACCCACTTTTTGTACTTCCCTCAATTCTTGCCACCCACTTTTTGTACTTCCCTCAGCTTTTTTCCATTGGTGGGAGTGGGATTAAAAAAAAAGTTTTTCCTCCACCCAAAACACACTTCTTCACACTCCACTCTTCACTCTCCCATTTTATGTTCTCTCTCTTCCGTTGTTTTCCATCTTCTTTCTCCATTGAAACCCTAGCCGCAACTGCTCCATTTCTCCACTTTATTTACAGCCACCACCATCTGTAATGAAAAAACCAAAGTCATATTCGTACTCTTTATCTCATGGCCTTCCTAATCAACCAATTGGAATTTTGTTTCGAAGGACTTCGCAGCAACCAGCGTTTCTCCATCTCTGACCGATTCGGTAAGAACGATAATCGTTTCTCCTTCTCCGACCAGTTTACATTCCTATTAACATAACAAGGTTGGGTATTTCGTCTTTTCACTAAGTTTTTTTGGTTATTATTTCCTTTTTTTTCATATACACAGAGGAAGTAGGAGATACCAGACCGAGTTCGATGGATAGAGTCACGACATGTGACAGTAGAAGTCGTGTTGTCTTGGAGGGTTTTATGATTTTGCTCTATTTTCAACCGGTTGTTACATAGGTGATTTTGTTACCCATGTTTAATGTTGTTTCTATTTTCTTTAATTTTCCAGGTTTTTATTTCAATATGACTGAAGCTAACTCAACGTATGATTTTCTTTAGTTGGGTTTATTTGCTTTTCATCCTTTTTGTTAATGATAGCGACTTTGATTATACTGTATTTATTATTGGAAATTCAGGAGATTAACGAGGATGACGAGAAACTGATGGATGCATTCTTATCCAAGGACCTAGGTTCCCAGACAACAACACTTGCAGATGTTTTGTGACCGTATATGGATTTGATTCTTTTTACAGGCTGCACGGCTTCAATGTCGAGGACAAAAATTATTGCTAGCCCGAATAGAGGAAGTGCCAGTGTGATCTTATGCTGATATGGTGCGTGTTTCTGTTTCTATGCATTCTACTTTGAAATTGATAATATAATAGTGCTTATGTATTTCTGTGCAACTGCGAATCCCGATGGCCAAAAGCGAGACCTTGTGATCGGAGGAGAAACTGCTAACTTCATTGATATTGATATTGATATTGATATTGATCCAGAAAACAAAAAAGAAGACCGTGTTCATTCACTTGCTTGATTTATGACAACATATATCTTCTGACTTTTGGTTTCTGCTGTAAGTTAAGAACGTATCTGCCACCGTTAATTTGTTCCTACTTATATGTAAATGTTTTGATTCATTACATCATTAAATGGGACTGGAATTCTCAAATGAGATGAGCAAAATTGTTTGATATTCTGAAATTCTGATTCAGTTGCAATAGGGACTGTTTTGCAATGGGAGTGGGAGTGTTTTGACTAAGGGAATGTTCTGAAATTGTATTCTGAAATCTTTAGTAAGTATGGTAATGGGACTGTTTTGACTAAGGGACTGTTTTGTCTTATATTTTCATCCCTATTTGCATTATAAATCAGTGAGAATGCTAACAGTAGGTGTATAATGCTAGAGAAAACTAAAGAACTCCTAAAGCGGTTTCTTGATTCTTGATTCATGACACCGTTAATTTGTTCCTACTTTGATTAATGTTTATTTTTGTTTTAGATTACTTTGGTTCTGATTTTTGTTATGCTTTTATGCTTCAACAGATCCGGTAAGCTGACGATCGTGGTGTCTTGCAATGACGTTTTATGCACAGATCTGGTGACGATATCAAAAAAATACAATTTTAGGGTTGTGTGATGACTAAGTATGCCTTTTTGAATTGATTTTCTTTGCACGTTCAAATCATGGGTTTCTTTGCACAACTTTGTATTGTTACAGCTTATTTTCAAATAGAAAAGCTAGCACATTTTGGTAAGTAACCAATCACAAAGATCACAAAGTAGCAGCCAGTAGCTTGTAGTAACAGACACCACATTCCAATTCTATCAGATTGCGCAGACCGAATGTTGAAAAAAATGCAGTTTGAAATTTGTTTATTGTTTGCAATTTGAATGAGTTTTTGTTTTGTTTGTGGTTGATGTCATTTTCTTATCATGAATCGTGGTTGATTTATCACTGTGTTTGGGTTTGTTCTGTGGGTGTAGAACTGCTTTCAAGGAGAAGAAAATTTCATTTTCATTCTTTCTTACAAAGTCTTCGATGAAATGTCTTTGCCGATTTCTTGATTCTTTCTCTTCTGTTTGGATTTGATTGTGTTTGTATTGTGTTATTTTTTATTGAAGAAAACTGGCGGCGGAGTCTATTTACAAAGAGAGATGTATTCTGGTAAATGATAAATTTTCATGATTCTTGACGCAATTGAGCAAGTGGGTGGGATAAACGTTGTCACTGCTGACCATGGGAATGCAGAAGACCGGTTGTTTATGTTTTGTTAAGGAGCGGAATGGAATTGATAAGCTAATACTCAAAGAATTGAATTGGTACATGTAATTGCCTATTATTAGTGCATATGATATAAAGAACCATTTATATATTAATGAGTCCCATGCTGCTATTTCCCTTACTTTTTGTTTGATTTTTTCCTTAGATTTATGCCTACAAGATAAAGATTGGAGATGAGTACGCGAAATGGTCGTCGACGGCAAGAGACCGAGATCCATCGATACTGAGAGAGCATTATGTCATAATTGCTTACATTGTTGCTGCCACTGGTGGCTCTCTCTTTGGCGATGATGTTGGAATTTCAGGTTTTGAAATATTTCACTCTCTTCCACCTTCACTTTTATGTTCTGCAATAATTTTTTATAGAAAATTGATGCATATGACATGGTTAATAAGATAGTGGTGCTGCAACTTGCAGCCTATTAAAGTTTGAATAAATTGTTTTTTCTGTGATATGCAATAGGCAACACTACACCTGATAAATTTTCTTGATACTGGATGAGACTCTGTATATAAAGCTAAGTTACCAAATTAAAATTTTCTCTGCATTATGCTAATGTTAAATTTTGATCTATTTTGCAAGTTGTATTTACTGTTTTGTTTACAGAATAAATAATAATTCTCAATCCACCACCTCTATATTTTGTACATGGAACTTCTAAAGTGCAAATTTTGCCATTTACCAAAATAACTTTTACGGATTCTATATTATTTTGAAAAGATGCTTTTGAAGCATGAATAAGCACATGAACCATCTTTTTTATTCTATCTGTTTCTAAGTTTTCAAAATTTTAGAAAGTTTTAGATTGGTTTGATTTAAAATATATGTTAAATTTACTAAAATAAAAAAGTTCACTAAATAATTTGGAAACTTAGATGAATTATATTGCATTTTATAGATGAATTATGTACATGAATTTTGTAACATAATTGTGGATGGTCAATGACACTAAATGTTGTTCTGACATTTACTTTCACTTATTTTCTTTTCATAGTAAATTTGAAGCTCTTTTTGTTGATGCTAACACCGAAAATTGATGGTTAATGATACAGGGGCTCTTCAAAAATTGCCAAAGGTAATAGGATATATCTTACTCCATTTTGGTTAAACATAGAGATTTATATTTTCATTTTAATTGTGACTGGATTTGTTAACAACTTGTGTGAAGGTTCTTGGAAGTCACATTGTGTAATATTTCGATTTGAACTAGACGGTTGAATAGAGTACCGACCTATTTGTCGATTTGCTTGATTTTGATTGTATCACAGTTGATGTAACTATTCTGGTTGCTTCATTTTGTGTTATTTGCTTCATTGTACTTTTTATTCTAAACTATCATCATATTCATGCAATGAGAATGCCAATAATTTAGATCCATATCAAAATCATCTTGCACAACTTGATCAATAGGTTATATGTTAATGTTAGTTTCGAATTCCACCTAAATTCAATATTCACCTATGTTATCGCATCGGTTTAGGTTAAGGCCAAACTCATTTAGTTTCAAAGTACATGTCATTTGATATTAATCTATTTTTTTCTCTCATGATAAATAAGAATTGATTAATAATTAATTTTATTAATTTTATTAAATACAAAAAATCCATGATTAAAGAATAAATTAATTAGATGACTTTGTACAAATTTAATGTGTCATAAACCCCCAAAATTAAAACAGATAACTCCTCATTCAATTTCATAATTAAATGTCTTAGTATAAAATAAAAACAAAATATCCTAATAAATTTGAAGATTTATTGTGTTTTTTAGTTAATTGATAATATAATTAATAAAATATATCTTGTCTTTTGTCAAAATTATTTTAAATATTTTAATTTGTTTATACATTTTATCACCTATTATGAACTAACAACCTAACACTAACAACCTAACACTAAATTGAAATAAATGCTTCTGCATTTTAGTGTAATTTAGCATTAATAAAAAATTTATATTTTGTTTTATTTAATTTTTATCAAATCATATCAATTCTATTTGTTTAATATCACTAAAAAATGCTAATTAATATATTTTTTTAATTTTGATAAAATTAAAATTTTATTTTATTAAATTAAATAATACTCAATAGCCACGCAAACATTTAACTTTTTATTTTACGGATCATTATCAACACAATACCTAATTTTCATACTACTTATATCTTATTAGTAAAACATTAAAAATAGTGATTCTATTTAATTTGATATATTTCTCAGTTAATTTGAAATTCAATTTAGCAATGATATTAAATGCTCCAATATATTTGCAGACGATCCTACTAGAATTATGATTTGTTTTAAACACTTGATTAATTGTCATTATTATAAAATAAACTGTAATTTATAATCATTATTATAATTTAATTATACAATTAAAATAAAATTTTAATGGTAGTACACTGTCAGTGTAAAAAAAATTAGACATACATCCAATTAGAATGGTTTAAAGTGCCAAATCATAAAAATATTTTAAAATTTAAAGTGTGACTTGGCGCTTCACATGATCGTCATTGGTTGACAGTGTAAAAATAATTTACACTGTCAGTGCACAATCCCTTTTCTCTTAAAATAATATTTACAATTATTAAGTTTTAAAGAAAATAATATATAAATTAAATATCAGTACTGCCCGTCAATTAAATGAAAATATTTAATGTCATATTATTTTTTTATTATTATTTTTTAAAAAATTGATTTTTTTAATCAATTACAAAGAGTACCTAAAAATTTACCATTTTTTACAAATTAGAGAGAAAAAGTAGTTACTACCAAAATATGTTTAAATTGTGTTTATTTAACTTAATTGTGTTTAATTTTTGCATGTAAACAATTATATTGATATTAATTTATAATTTACTATTTTTATTAAGTATCAAATCTTTCTTATTATTATCAAAAATATCAAACAATTTAATTTTATAATTTTTAAAAAATAAGATTTTTTTATCCAATTTAACAATATGATGGAGTGGCACGGGACACGGCCGATTAAATTTAGACATCAAAATATTTTAAAAGATTGCTTCAAATGTACATTTAAGTACAGATGTGCGGTACAAAGTAGCTTTTATCCATATACACTCTTATATTTTGTTAAATTTTTTTCAAACTCACATGTTCTTTTTTTAAATGGTTATTTAATATAGTTGAATTTTTATGATTATAGTTATTTATAATTAAAGCATTCATTTTAAATTTACATGTTTTTAAATTTACTTTATACAATATTAAATAAATTTACATATTATTAGGCTATATTTTACGGGTCATTATTAATAGAATACATATTTTATTTATTTTTTCAATTGTTAAAATTCTTTTTATTCTCTTTCCGTCTCATGGGTCAATTTTTTTCTTTGTATAATTATTTATTTTTAATTATTTACACAATATCATAATACAATTACCCGTGCGGAGCACGGACCTCTTACTAGTTTCCTTTAAAAAAAACTTAACTAAACCGACCTTATGCATTCCTATTACTTGTAGAATAATGTTGATAAAACAATCAAGGTTGTCATTGGAATGGTTCGCTTTCAATGTCATAAACTTGTCCATAGATAATGAATAAACATGTGGCCTCATCATTCATTTGCTTCCAAATAAAGGCAAGTGCGGTAGAATTGAATATAACAAGGACATTACGAAAACAATTATGCCGGTTTCACCTAGTGAAGGGTTGGTTTGTACCCACGCCCTTCATCCCTCTCGTATTAGGATCGAAACTGGCACAACGTGAGCCAACAGCAAACCAGCAAATGAGGTATTTCAAAATACCTCTCCTCTTTTATTTTGAAAAAAAACATTTATATTCAATTAATTAATACTATAAAATATGATAACATAAAGAGAAAGAGACTAATCGTTGAAAATAAAGAGAGCAGAAAAGATGACTCACGCACAAAAATTTACTTCATTCACTTCATATAATTTGAAATTAATTCAATCTCTTCTCACTTAATGAATTTTTACTATAATTAATGTTGATTAGAACAATAATACTTAAAGAGTTTATCATTTCATATTGGAGAATTTTCTTAAAAATAAGTTGCTCGAGTTGATTTTTATTGGCCATTATATGATCGAGAAAAGTGTGACAAGTATGTGTGATGCACCAACATCCACCATATCCGCCGAGATATTACATTTAGGGTGTGTTTGTTTCAAGGTTAGAAAAAATATTTTCAGGAATATGACTATGGAAATTTAATATTCTTATATTTGATTCAAGTTTAAAAGAATTATTTCAAAAAACTTTTTATTCTAAGTAATCTTATTTACACATGATTCTTTTATTTTTATTCCAAGACTTAAAGGATGAGAATATAACATTCCTATGGGAATAAAACCAATTTTTTTTTCTAATTTTAAATTAAACAAATTTACAATTGTTCTTAGAAACCCTTAATTCGTATAAACACATAAGAAGGAGTAATAATCAAATCCTAAGAATAATAATTCTGAAAATACTATTCCAAAAAAATATAATTTAAAATCTTGAAACAAATACACCCTTAATAAAATTACCAAAATTGAGAGAAATTATTCTGGGACAATTCCCATTAGCTACGGGTGAATTGAGGCGGCATTTAGCCTGAACCACATTAAAATTGGTTCATGATGGTCTTTTTATTTAAAATTGTTAGATCGATCAAGTTCACATATTTTAATTATAGGTCGCATGCATTAATCACACTCTCTCATCTAATTTGTTTCATTCATTTCCATTTCCTCTAATAATAAGTTTTTCTCTCTTATATAATGAATTCATTAGTTATTTTAAAATATCTCAAAAGTTTTCTGCATTTTAGAATTAATTGAATTGACTTGAAAATTTTCTATTTGTGAAATGTGAATGATTTTGTCTTATTGAAACTTATGTTTATTTTTGTAAAAGAAAAATTAAAATACTTTTATTAATTTTGGTATTTCAATTGATATAACTAAATATCGATGTATGATTGGTTCACTACTTTATCTGACGGCAAGCCGTCCTAACATTATGTTTAGTGTTTGTCTTTGTGCGTGCTTTCAAGCAAATCCCAAGGAATTTCATCTCACCGCCGTAAAAAGGATCATTAAGTATCTGAAAGGAACAACAAACGTTGGGCTATGGTATCCAAAAGGTAGTATATGTGATTTAGTTGGTTATTCAGACTCGGATTATGCAGGTTGTAAAACTGATCGCAAAAGCACAAGTGGTACATCTCACATCCTAGGAAATGAATTAGTATCATGTGTCGCGGGCGAAAAATCGTTTTGTTCCTCTTTTTTGTGGGATGAGACACCTGATGCCTTCTTTGGGCTCGAGTGCTCATAAAAAATGATTTTTCTTTGTTTCGACCAAACTTTTTATTATTTCCAAAGGAGGAAAAGGAAAAAAGCTGCAATAACCTAAAAGTGGGGGGAGATCTTGGGTAAGAGGGTTGGTTATACGAAGGGAAGGTATTAGCACCCAACGTATCTGTAGTACTCTACAGGGTTCTTTATTGTTTTTTATTCCATGTTACGGTGGAGGTTCTGTTGTGAAATAGGTGGGACCTAAGGTGTTTGTTTGATTATGCTCGCAAAGATCATCGCGATCCTCTGCATACATATCCCTTAGAGGGAATCAGAGCATCTGTAGCTCGGGGTCTACGGGTGCTAAGGTTTGAATGGTTTTTTTGTTTTGTTTTGCTCGCCAAGGATCGACCTTGTGCCTACGTATTCCCAAAGGGATGTTGAGAAAGTCAGAGCAATCGTAGTTCCCACTTATGCTAGTGGAAGCAAAGGAAAATAGACAAATGTCGTCTAAATGCTAGATGTATCTAATCTATATCATCACATACATCTGTTTGATTTTTGTTTGAAAATCTTTTCATTATAAGCCCGGGGCCATGCCACTTAGGGTGCTTAGAATGATAAAGATGTTTTTGTTTGTTTAACCAGCCTTGTGGCAAAAACTTTCAATGAAGTCAGCCTTGTGACAAAAAGTTTTGATTAATCAGCCAGCCTCGTGGCAAAAGTTTCAATGAAGTCAGCCTTGTGACAAAAACTTTGATTAATCATCCAGTACGGTGGTAAAACAGTTTGATTGATTAGCCAGCCTTGTGGCAAAAAAGTTTGATTGATTGATTGATTGTTTGTGATGATATATAAGAGATACTCCTAGCATAGAGATGAAAAATGTCTAATCTCCTAGGGTATTTGATTTGGATATTGGGGATGCTTATAAGAAGCCCGTGGGTCCTTGTACGAAGCCCAAGAGGAGGCTATCCGAGGGTCCTTGCATTGTAAGCCCAAGAGGAGGCTATGGGAGGGACAATCCAGGGTCCTTGCATTGTAAGCCCAAGAGGAGGCTATGGGAGGGTCACTCGTTTGTACAAAGCCCAAGGGGAGGCATGGTGTAGTTGGTTTGAGCTCTTAGAGCGATTTCACCGGGAAACCATACTCTATGTCCTAACCTAAACTAGTGGAGATTCTTTGCACGAAGCCCAATAGGAGGCTATGGGGAACCTAGTGTTGTACTAAGTTGAATGAGCATATAACACAATCACAAGTATGAACAAGTACGAACAAACATGAACAAGTACATTAACAAATATGAACAGTTATACATATATGACAAAGTGTGTGTATATAATGGAGTTTATGAAGGAAATATACCTGTAAGCATGCTCCATTTGTATACACGGGGGCTCGGGACTCATACTCGGGGAGAGGCCCTTTGAGTTTATTCAAAGTTATGTAAACAGGTATTTACAAAGGGGCTTGGGACTTATACCTACATGGAGGCCCATGATATTTTGGGAAAATTTAAAGAAAACTTCATTTTTGGTTTGTTATTCAAAGTTAAAAAAAAAAACAGATCGAGGTATGTACAAAAAAGTGTATGTACAAAAAGGCGTACAATGAAATACCTAATTTCATGTACTGGAATGGGTATGTACAAAAGGGCTTGGGGCTTATACCTATATGGAGGCCCATGGTATATTTGAAAAGCAGACGCGTCGTTTGAAAAAACGGTTTGAAAGTTTGTTTTGAAAGAAAGTTTATTTATTTTGACTAAAAAGACTGTGTAAAAAGAAAAAGGAGTGGGTCTTATACTCTCTAATATTCGAGAGGCCCCTGTTTTATTCTCATAAAACAGGGTGGATGGTTTTGAAAAAAGATGTGAGATTTATTGTTTTAAAAACTGTTTGGAAGTAATTTGGAAAAAGTTTTCTGTTTGAAAAACTGTACAAAGAAAAAGAAAAGGGACTTATACTCTCTAATATTCGAGAGGCCCCTGTTTTATTCTCATAAAACAGGGTGGATGGTTTTGAAAAAAGATGTGAGATTTATTGTTTTAAAAACTGTTTGGAAGTAATTTGGAAAAAGCTTCCTGTTTAAAAAAATTGTACAAAGAAAAAGAAAAGGGACTTATACTCTCTAATATTCGAGAGGCCCCACATCGTTTTGAAAATCAATTGATCAATTAAAAGATTTAATCAATAGTTTCAAAAGAAGAAATGGTTTATCGTTTTTGAAAAGAGACGCGATCGCTCGTTTTAAAACGATTTGAATTTTGAAAGGAGTCAAATTAATCAAGATGAACAAAAAATTATCCTTAATTAACACTTAGATGATTAGGGTTTGCTCAAAAAATATTTACAAATGATTAAGTTTGAAAATCAAATGAAAAAACAATATTTAAAGTATTTAAAAATACTTAAAAATGTATCATTTTAAACCTAATTAAAAATATATCAAATGAATCTTTTTTTGTGATTTTTTTTAATATTGTCAAAATATGTATATTAAATAAAGAGTGTTCAAAAAAATGAAGCAAAAATAAATTGATTTGATTGGTTAAATAATTAAGTGAAGTTGTGTAAAAAATGAAAGAAAAATAGTGTCAAAAAATTGGTTTTGGCCCCCATGAGTGTTGAACCCACGCCCTCTCTCTCACAACTCAAAAACTTAACCAACTGGACCACGCGCGTGGTCTGATTATCATTTGCAATGAATTAAATATATTTTTAATCAAGTTTCTAATTTCAGTTTCAAAATTTGGCGCCAAGAACACAACCCCCAAATTGAATTTGAAAATCTCTAAAACTGTGTTGTTTTGATCAAGTGAATAGCCTAGCTTGCTCGATTTTTCACCAGGAACATGATGGTATCATTTAATTGCATTTATTTTATCTCTAAGGCTATCAATTTTCTGATGAACACGAAGAACCCTAATTTTGAGTTTCAATCTGAAATCGTGTGTGTGCATGATAAGTTGCAATTGATTGAGGGTTAATGATCCATACATATGCAGAAACAAGATGGCATGGCAGTTTTTCATTTATGATGCATGTATGATAGAGTTTGAAGTTCAAGTGACTTACCTTCAAAAACGGCCAAACTGGAGATTTGATTCTTCAATATAAGTGTTACAGATGCTTTGTATCAATCTGGATAGCTTCAATGATGATTATGGAAGGTGTCTGGATGTCTGGAACAAGCTGAATTCATCTGGGCATGGCCATGGTACCCGACCTGCATAAGCTTCAAGAGTGAATCGAATTTGAAGATGGAGGTGTTTCAGATTGCTGGTGAGTGTTTGGATCATTCATATGAAGTATATGGATGGTGTTAGGAGTGTTAGTTTGGACAGATATGGCTTGGTATGGATTTTGGCATGATAAGGTTCAATATATGCAATTATGGAAGTGAGGTAGTGATTCTGAGATTTGAGGTGTTTTTGGGTGTATGAGTGATTCAAACACATCACATTTGACATTTAGAAGTTGTGGGAAGCATCACTTTGTTCAGAACTTGCAAGGTTTGGAGGTTGAGTTTTCTACCTCACTTTGAAACACATGGCTTGTAATTCAAGAAAGAAGAGAGAAAACCTATAATTGTGAGGTTTTGGTGTGAATTTGAATGAGTTTTGGACCTCTATTTATAGGCCAAGAGTTCTGAATGCAGAGCTTTGCAACTTGCTTCAAAGTTTGGTGATTTGGCATTTGGAGATAAAGTGGAATCTTCACATTAAATGCAAATGGTTAAAGTAACTAAACCATGGTTATTTTTCTAAGCTTCTTATCTCTTTCCATTCTGATCTCAAACCAGAAAATATCTATCAATTATTGCATTGGTGTGTCATCACTTGGATCATTGGCCATATAGTATAGAAACTTAGTGAAAATGGCTTGAAATTTCATGCTTAATGACCTCTAATGTCAAAATTCAAAACCATAGCTATGCTCCATATTTTTTCATGCTCTTGGACATTTTGGAAAGCTCATATTACACACTTCAAAACCCTAGTTGAAAGTTTCTTCAAGATCCTTAAGGAAGTGGGTGAAAAAGATCCATGAACTTTGAAGAAAATGAAGTTTTAAGTGAAATTTTCAAAAGATGTCAACTTTGAAGCTCCATATCTCTTAAATGGTTGATCTTATGGAAAAAATTTATATGTGTCAAAGTTGTTTATTGGATCAAAATCTACAACTTTCATGTTGGAAGTTTTTTTCAGTTTGTAGGTGAAATTTTGAGTTATTCCCCTCCAAAGTTTGGAAAAAACCATGAAAAACACTTAGAAAAATTTTCTAAGTATGAAAGTCAAACTTTTGACTTTTTGATTCTTGATTGATTTTCTTGATTTTTCTTGATCAAATAACTTCATACTTCATATATTGATGATTTTCAACTTCAAAAGTCATGGTTGACCAAAATTCCCCAAAAGTCAATGGTGATCTTGTACAGTTGACTTTTTCAGACGAATCGCGTTTCTGGAGATTTCAAATGAAACATGCTATCCTCACCATATGAATGGTATGAATGGATCACATTGAAGCATTAGAGGATATTGAGCCATGTTTTGAGTTGTGGCACCATGTCCTGATTAAAAAGGCAGTTGTTCAGTGAATTAGGTCAAAAACCCTAATTGTCGACCTGATGAAATTGATGACTGTAGGTCTTGAATTGAGATGCAATTTCCATTGGATATTGTCATAGGGATTATTTGAGGATAATTGAAACCTTTGATTGACTTCCTGGGGATTTTTAGGGTTTCCCAAATGTGATCCCTGATTTCAGTCCCTGATAGTTCAAAACTCTGATCTGAGGATTTGTCTGATCAATCTTTGTGTAGGAGATGTTATGAGCCAATGGATTAGGTCAAAATGATGTACTTGGGGTCTTGAGGTCATGTCCCAAGTCATTGGGTCACATCCTGAGCAAAAGTCAGGAGTATGCTATCTTCAGTCAAAACCCTAATTCAGTCGATTCAAAGCTGTTGAGCTTGTTGAAATGAATCTCTGAGGACCAAATGTTGATTATTGATGAAGATGGTTCATTTGAGATGAAGGGAGAATAAAACCCTAGTTGATTGTTGCTTGTACTGATGAGTGATCTCTTGTTTAAACCCTGCTGAGCACAAGTAGCAAACACAGCTATGCAATTTGTTAGAGATGCAAATGATGCATATGCAATGATATGAGGTGGTATCTTAGGTCAAAAATTGGGGTATGACAGATGCCCCTATTTAAGTTTCTTCAACCTGAGATATGAAGATTGAAAATCTTCGTTTTGATAGGGTGGAAGAGACTTAAATATCAGAAGACGCGAATTTTGGACCTAAGATACCAAAATTGCGAATGGTGCAAGGATATCTGTACCGAGGGGATATCAAGAACTGACTCCACTGGGGAAAAGAGATCTGGAAGGATGTCTCAATTCGTTTTAGGAAGAGAATCCGTTTTTTTTTTTTTCGGGAAAGCAAGTATATGCTTCACCGGGGAATGATAGCTTTGTAAGAAAAACTTACCTATCGACATTATCGACTATCAGCATGGGGATAGACTTGTTTAATAATGCGAAGGTGAGAGGTATGAAACTGTATTACCAACTACCAGCATGGTGATAGACTTGACAAGGTAAAAAGAGTTTCAAAGGTTCGGTTAATATTACCGACTATCAGCCTTGTGATAGACATGTTTAATAATATAACCAGAACAAAAAGTTACCGACTACCAGCCTCGTGATAGTGGTTTTGAAGACACGATCAATTATCAGCCGAGTGATAAAATGATCCTGGAGACTTTGCTAGGGAAATTACTGGTTATTCAGCCTTGTGAACAGTAATAAGGCCCTGATTGTCAAATGGTCTTCATGATTGATTTCTTTGAGAGGAAGAATCTTTTGAAAGAAACATAAACTGCTCAGATGATGAGGCTATTGTTTATGGTTCTATTTTTCACGACTCTGTTTGGGGAATCGGAATTTGAATCTTTGGTAAAGACAGGGTTCTATCCAAGAATTAATTGGAAAGAAATAGTCAAACAAGACTTGGTACCCAATGAGGAATGAACTCGAATGGGTATTTTCTCCTTTGTTTTGAGAGGAGAAACTAAAGCAACCTTCTTCCACGAGGAATGATCTCAGTGGGGAACTGGAGAAAGAAAATGTTTTCTTTCTGCTTATGGGTGACAACCTACTTGGAGAGAGGACACGCCCATACCTGTTTCTTTTTTTTCTTCTTTTTTTTGGGATAGATATATCCTAAACAAGTGAATATGAAGCAACATTGAAAAATGCAAGAACGCATAAATGATGCAAATATGTATGAATGATGAATGTCATGAATGTCGCATGCATACTGACGATACTGACAGACAGAGGAGTATATACTGGAGAAGGACCGACGTCGCAATACAACCAGATACTTGGCAAATGTTCTTCAACACGGTGTAGATAACACAGGTGATGAATGGTGTTGCGTGCTTTAAACTTCTCTGGGGAAGATAAGCATCTTTTCTTATTGAGATGGAAGAACCTCCTCACTGGAGATGGAAAATCTTCTTCACTAGGGATAAAAGAGCTTCTTCGCTGGGGATAGAAGAGCTTCTTTACCTCGAGGGGTAATTGCTTCAGGAATTCTTTTCTGGGACCAGAATACCGTTGTCTCAACAATTTTTCAGGGAGAATCCTTTTGTTCATCCTATGGAGACGACTGCTGATGTTCCTTCTGTTGTTCATAACTCAAAGGAAAATTTCGCTTTTATTTTGAAAAAGAAAAGTGAAATAAATTCATTTAAAACTTATTTTTTCTTTTTTTCAAAAGTGAATAACACAATTAAAGCGTCATTTTGCAAGCTAAAAGAAATTAGAGATTGCAAACAAGTGGGCACAAGGCTCAAATTTATTTAATAGGATGGTAATCAGCTAAAGGCGTGATTCCATAGAGTATTTACAAAAGTTGGAAATGGTAATTTATGCGGAAAAGGCTACATTGAAAGCAATAACCACTATTCCCTTAACAACTTTGAGTTCCAACTGTGCTTGTCGCTTCAGACTGGTGATGATTTGATTGAAGATCCTTTGATGAAGTACAGACTCTTCAGGTGACGAAGTACAGACTGATGCAGTTACTTTGTCATTAACCCCTAATTTTTGCCTAGATTGCCCTTTCAGGTTTTCAATCTACCAGGATGAATTTTTTTCTGTTTATTGTCTCTAATTTTTGCCTGGACCGCCCTTTCAGGTTTTCAGTCCACCGAGACGCTCATTTTTGCCTAAGTCGCCCTTTGCGGGTTTTCGACTTACCGAGCTGTTCTTTTGTATTTTTTAGACAAAGTATTTCTTGACTGCATCAGCATTCACAGGATATGGGAGTTCATCACCATCCATGGTTGCAAGAGTCATGGCGCCGCCAGAAAATGTTCTTTTGACAACATACGGGCCTTCGTAATTAGGAGACCATTTGCCCCTAGAATCTGGTTGAAAAGACAAGATCTTTTTAAGCACGAGGTCACCTTCTCGAAATTCACGAGGTCGAACCTTTTTGTTGAAGGCTTGTTTCATCCTTGCTTGGTATAATTGTCCATGGCAAAGAGCAGTCATACGTTTTTCTTCGATTAAGTTCAACTGATCGTATCTGCTTTGACACCATTCAGCCTCTGATAATTTAGTCTCCATGAGGACTCTCATTGACGGGATTTCAACTTCTACGGGGAGCACAGCTTCCATGCCGTATACTAGAGAAAAGGGAGTTGCCCCTGTTGAAGTACGCACTGAAGTACGGTATCCATGTAAAGCAAATGGCAGTATTTCATGCCAGTCTTTGTAAGTGACGACCATTTTCTGGACGATCTTCTTAATGTTCTTGTTGGCGGCTTCGACGGCGCCGTTCATTTTTGGTCTGTAAGGAGAAGAGTTATGATGCTCAATCTTGAATTCCTCACATAATTCTTTCATCATCTTGTTGTTCAAGTTTGAACCATTGTCAGTAATGATCTTGCTGGGAATACCATATCGGCAAATGATGTTATTCTTGATAAACCTCACAACCACTTGTCTTGTAACATTGGCGTAAGATGCTGCTTCAACCCATTTGGTGAAGTAATCAATAGCTACCAAGATGAAACGATGACCGTTTGAAGCTTTCGGTTCGATCATTCCGATCATGTCGATACCCCACATGGAGAAAGGCCATGGAGATGAGAGAACGTTGAGTAGAGTCGGTGGTACATGGATCTTATCTGCGTAGATCTGGCACTTGTGACATCTCTTCACGTGTTTACAACAATCAGATTCCATTGTCAACCAATAGTATCCTGCTCTTAAGATCTTCTTGGACATTGCATGCCCATTTGAATGAGTTCCAAAGGACCCTTCATGCACTTCATGCATTAACATGTCTGCTTCGTGTCTATCCACGCATCTGAGCAAAACCATGTCGAAATTTCTTTTGTATAGCACATCTCCATTCAGGAAGAAACTGCCAGAAAGTCTCCTTAGAGTTTTCTTATCTTTGTTTGATGCCCCAAGCGGGTATTCTTGAGTTTGAAGGAAGCGTTTGATGTCGTGAAACCACGGTTTATCATCGATGACTGCTTCAGTTGCAAACACATAGGCGGGCCTTTCAAGGCGCGTAATTCTGACTGTAGGCATATCGTTCCAATGATTGACTTTGAACATGGAAGATAGAGTAGCCAAGGCGTCTGCCATTCGATTCTGATCTCGAGGTATATGATGCAATTCAACCTTGTTGAAGAAAGTCAACAGACGTCTTGCATAATCTCTGTAAGGAATCAAGCCAGGGTGGTAAGTTTCCCACTTGTCTTTGATTTGGTTGATCACGAGGGCTGAATCTCCATATATTTCTAGGATTTTGATCCTTAAGTCAATGGCTTCTTCGAGACCCATGATACAAGCTTCATATTCTGCGATGTTGTTGGTGCAATCAAATAGCAATCTGGCGGAGAATGGGATATGAGTACCCTTGGGAGTGATGATGATTGCCCCAATTCCATTGCCAAAAGCGTTTACTGCTCCATCGAAAATTAGGCCCCATCTTGATCCAGGCTCAGGACCTTCTTCAGGTAACGGTTCGTCACAATCTTTCATTTTCAAATACAAGACATCTTCGTCAGGAAAGTCAAGCTTGAGAGATTGATATTCATTAATTGGTTGATGTGCCAGATGATCGGCGAGAATGCTTCCTTTGACTGCTTTTTGAGCACGGTATTCAATGTCATATTCGGATAACAGCATTTGCCATCGGGCAATCCTTCCTGTTAATGCAGGCTTTTCAAAGACATACTTGATCGGATCCATTTTGGAGATTAACCAAGTAGTATTGTTGATCATGTACTGGCGAAGACGTTTTGAAGCCCAAGCCAAAGCACAACATGTTTTTTCGAGCATGGAGTAACGAGACTCACAATCTGTGAATTTCTTACTCAAGTAATAGATGGCATGCTCCTTCTTACCGGTTTCATCTTGTTGTCCAAGCATACAACCCATGGATTCTTCCAACACAGTAAGGTACATGATTAATGGTCTTCCTTCAACTGGAGGAATCAATATTGGTGGTTCTAACAGGTACTCTTTGATACTGTCAAACGCTTTCTGGCAATCTTCAGTCCATACAACCCCTTGATCTTTGCGGAGAAGCTTGAAAATTGGCCCACAAGTAGCAGTCATTTGAGAGATGAATCTGGAGATATAGTTCAACCGTCCGAGAAATCCTCTTACTTGCTTTTCAGTCTTTGGTGCAGGCATCTCTTGAATAGCTCTGACTTTGTCGGGATCTACTTCAATACCTCTTTGGCTGACAATGAAACCCAAGAGTTTTCCAGATCTAACCCCAAAAGTACATTTGTTAGGATTCAAGCGAAGCTGATATTTCCTTAGTCGTTGAAACAACTTCAAAAGGTATTCAATATGTTCTTCTTCTGTGCTGGACTTGGCTATCATGTCGTCCACATAAACTTCAATTTCTTTATGCATCATGTCATGAAAGAGAGTAGTCATTGCCCTTTGGTAAGTTGCGCCTGCATTCTTCAATCCAAACGGCATCACTTTGTAGCAAAAGGTACCCCATGGGGTGATGAAAGATGTCTTCTCCATGTCTTCAGGAGCCATCTTAATCTGATTATAACCGGAGAACCCGTCCATGAAGGAAAAGACATTGAACTTAGCGGTGTTATCGACCAGCATGTCGATATGTGGTAATGGAAAGTCATCTTTTGGACTGGCCTTGTTCAAGTCACGGTAGTCAACACACATTCTGACTTTGCCATCTTTCTTCGGAACTGGCACTATGTTAGCCAACCATTGAGGATACTCAGAGGTGACAAGAAAACCTGCGTCGAGTTGCTTTTGAACTTCCACTTTGATCTTGTTAGCCATATCAGGGTGAGTCCTTCGCAATTTCTGCTTAACTGGCGGACATTCTGGCTTCAATGGCAAGTAATGCTGAACAATATTGGTATCCAACCCAGGCATGTCTTGGTAGGACCAGGCAAACACGTCAACATATTCTTTGAGGAGGTCTGTCAACTTACTCTTGATATCAGCATCAAGCAGTGATCCAATGGTCACTTCTTTTTTGTCTTCTTCAGAACCCAAGTTGATCTTTTCTAAAGGCTCTTTGTGAGGCAGAATGGCTCTTTCCTCGTGCTTAAGTAATCGAGAGATCTCGTCCGGGATTTCCTCTTCTTCCTCTTCTTCGGCTTCGAACACAGGAAACTCAAAGTTGGGAGAGGGCATAGGGTTATTGCATTCAATGGGTTTATCAATAGTAAATCTGCACATGTGATTTATATTTATTTCAGAAAATTTATGAATGCAAGAGTGTATGCAGATTTTTTTTTTTTTTTTTTTTTTGAAAAGTTTTTTTTTTTATTTTATTTTGGTTTTTTTAGGATTACCATTTCCAGAAAAAAGCACAAAATAAAACATATAATGTAGGGAATTCAAAATGACACTTTATTTATGATTCATTTTTGAAACAAAGCCCTAAACACAAACTCATTTGTCTTGGGCAGGACAAAGAGGGAAACTAAAAACAAAGCCCTATACACAAAGTTATTTGGGCGGAACATTTAAAAGCAAAGCCCTATAAAACATCTCTCTGCTTTGGGCAAGGCAGGAGGTCAAAATAACAGCGAGGTGATTACTTTGAGCGGCGAACAACATTCGGAACGTCGACAGCTTTCCAGTAGCAACGAACTCCTCTGTGTATTATGTATTCAGGAAAATTCTCCCCAGAATTATCTTCAGTTTTGACATTGACCGCTGGTCGAGCAGGATTCGAAGGTCCTGGTTTGTCAACCTTGTTCTTTGTAGAGTTGAAACGGTCTTCTTCTACTTCTTGAAGAGCATAAGACGAGTCACAATCCTCAGAATTTTCAGGATGTATTTCCCAGTCTTCAGGATGAAGAGACTCATTGTCAGCGACACTTTCTGAGTCAACTGCGGGACCATCTTCCCCTTCATCTTCAAAAATGGCATTTATGTGATAGTAACCACCTTCAGGATTATAAACCTTGGCAGATGCATTAAATCTGAAATCTTCAGTAATTTCAGGCTGCTGAGAAAATTGGCAGGGCTGATAAGCCTCTTCTGGTTGACTGTTATATTCAAAGGAATCTCCCCATCCGGTTGGTTGGATATCCTCAATCGCAATCTTGTAACTTTCAGGTGCAGTATATTTCACCATATAATCAAATTTCCCACTTGGTTGTCCCAAGGTGTCCCAGATTTCTGCAGGAACAGGCTCAGTTTCTTTGCCTTTGGGTTTCTCTGACGGAGGATATGGTTCTTCCTGAGATATGTATCCCGAGTCATTGAGATAACATTTCCATTCTTCTTCATCATCGGAGAGACCTTCTTCGATGCATTCTTCGATAAGGACATTAACCTCTTGAGGAATTGGGTTAAGGAATCCTCCACTAATGAATGTTTCTTTGATCGGACGAAGGGTTTCATCCTTCTTGGTGCAGTTTGAGAACATTGGTGAACATCCGAGTCCTGCTCTAGTTTCATTCTTGGTAGGGATCACAACTTGCCCCCAGCCAGTGGTAGTTCCATCCTTTACTACTTTCACTGCCTCTTTGTAAGAAGAGATTAATGCTTTCTTTCTGGAAGATTCGTCTTCTAAAGAGAGACCTTGGAACTGCGTTCCTTCCACATCATCAGCACTTATGAAAGAGAAATTGGATAAATGGCTCACCATCAAGGCTTGTTCTCCACTTATCGTTATCAATTTTCCATTTGTTACAAATTTTAACTTTTGATGGAGCGTAGAAGTTACTGCCCCTGCTTCATGGATCCATGGTCGCCCTAACAGACAGCTATAAGCAGCTTGAATGTCCATGACCTGGAAGGTGATTTGAAATGTATGTGGGTCAATTGTCATGGGAAGATTGACTTCGCCGATAACAGATTTTCGCGATCCATCAAATGCTTTGACAACTACACCACTGAACTTCATAGGCATTCCTTGGTAAGACAAACGAGCGAGAGTCGTCTTTGGCATCACATTCAAAGAAGATCCGGTGTCTACCAACACATTGGACAAAGAGTCTGACTGACAGTTCATAGAAATGTGCAAAGCAAGATTGTGATTTCTGCCCTCCTCGGGGAGTTCCTCATCACAGAAGCTTAAATTGTTGCAAGCAGTTATGTTGGCTATTATCCCATCGAAGTGATCAACAGTCACATCATGATCTACAAAAGCTTGATCTAAGACTCTCATCAGGGCTTCCCTGTGGGCTTCTGAATTCAATAGCAATGAAAGTATTGAGATTTTTGAAGGAGTCTGCATAAGCTGATCCACAATCTTGTATTCACTTCTTTTGATAAGCTTCAGAATTTCATCAAAATCAGGATTCACATTGGTTCCACTGGATTGACCAACATCAGTGTTTGTATTACTGACAGGAGTTTCCACAGGATTCCCTACTGGTGTATTGACAGGATTTTGTCCGGCTGCAGGAGCAACAGGCTGCTTTGGAGGTAGTGGAGTATACACACGTCCACTTCTTGTTACACGACTCACATCAGCAATGTTTACAACGGATGAGAGAGTAGGTAAAGGAACTTCTTGTCCATTCTTTATCATTGTAGCATTATAGTTGTATGGAACTGCCTTGTCAGAATCATAAGGAACAGGTCCAGGTAGACAAATGATCAAAGGAGCAACAGGAACCTTCGGCTTGTTGTAAGTAACTTCCATGCGCTTGGGCATGTTGAAATGAGGAACGATGACGTTAACTGTAGGCATTTCCGAGTTGATATCTGAGACTAAAAGCTCATGCGGATAACATCCTATCATGTTAACTTCATTTTCATCCCTATTTCTGTAGATCTCAATAGTACCATTATCTAGCAAAACTTGGAGATCTCTTCTCACAATCGAACATCCGTGAGGATCTACACAACATATTCTACAGGAACCATATTGATGCTGGCGAAAACTTGGCCCTCGACAGAGAGTGGCATGCATTTGTACCAAATCGGCTCTTGAGAAGTTGATATTATAGACTCGGTATTGGCCAGGACATCCATACACCATGTTTACAACATGCCCTCCATGATTGGGCAGAGGATTTGCTTGCACATTAGGATTCAAATTTCTGAAAGAGAGAAGATTAGATCTAACCAACCTCTGAACTTCATATTTCAAAGCTATGCAATGCTCAAGATCATGGCCAGGTGCTCCTTGATGATAAGGGCATGAGACCTCAGCTTTGTACCACCATGGGAGTCTCTCAGGTACTGGTGGTGGTGCTTTAGTTTGAATAAGGCCTCTTTCAATCAAAGCAGGGTACAATTCTGTGTAGGTCATTGGAATCGGATCGAACTGTGGAGCTCTTTGCACACGATTCTGATTATTGTTTAACTGCTGAGCCTGTGGTCGAGGCTGTTGTTGTTGAAACTGCGGAGTAAACCCCGGATTCGGTGCGGTGTTAACGACTGGTGTGATAGAAGCAACCTGTCATTGACGATTGACATTTCCTCTTGGCCTCCCTTGGGATACCATGTCAACACTTTGTTCTTTCTTCTTTGGGAAACCACTTCCGAACTTTTTGGTTCCACCCGAAGATCCACCTTCTTTAGTCAAACGTCCTGTTCGGACTCCTTCTTCTAAACGCATACCCATGTTTACCATTTCGGTGAAATCACTTGGAGCACTAGCAATCATGCGTTCATAATAAAACGGACTGAGAGTATTCAAGAAGATCTTTGTCATCTCTTTTTCTTTTAACGGTGGATTAATCTGAGCAGCAGTTTCTCTCCATCGTTGGGCATACTCTTTGAAAGCTTCATGGTCTTTCTGAGCCATGGATCGAAGGTGATCTCTGTCTGGAGCCATATCCGAATTGTATTTGTATTGTCGGACAAAGGCCTCACCTAGGTCATTAAATGTTCGAATATTGGTGCTATCCAAGCCTGTATACCACTTCAGTGCGGCACCAGTCAAACTGTCTTGAAAGTAATGGATAAGCAACTGATGATTATCTGCATAAGTAGACATCTTTCTGGCATACATCACAAGATGGCTTTGTGGACAAGAACTACCTTTGTACTTCTCAAAGTCTGGGACCTTGAACTTAGCTGGTATTTGTACACTGGGAACCAAACATGGCTCCTGGGCATTCTTTCCAAACAAATCTTTTCCCCGAATAGCTTTGACTTCCAGCTGAATCTTGTTGAATTGTTCTTGGAGATCTCCTACAAGGCTTCGCTGATTTGTGCTATCACCCTGATCATGATAAATCTCATTGTCTCCGTAAGGAACAGTGTGAACCATAGGAGTCGGAACCGTCATAGTGGGTTGAGAAAGTGCCATAGTAACTTGAGAAAAAGTTATCCCCTGATTTGGAGTGAACTGTGAACTCTGAGCAGCAGGCGCTTCAGTTGTGGATGTTTGAACCCCAGAAACATTATGGCGGAAACCTGTACCAAAGCTGAAAGGCGGGCCCCAACCTTCTGGCATAGAGAAAGATGGAATACCGAATGCAACTGTAGAAACTGGAGTAGTGACTTCAGAAGTCACTGTTGCTTGACTGTTGGGTGGCGGCGGTTGATTCTGTGCGGCCATTAAG